>NW_003852433.1:6108518-6116212 GCF_000181295.1 Otolemur garnettii | reverse complement strand
GGGCTCGAGATACCTGAGAAGGGAGAGGATTCCTTGAAGACCACCAGCCTGGCTTTCCTTGTTCCTCCTTGAGTCTTCCTGGCTGCTCCAGGGTTGTGTTGGGAAAATGGCTGTGGGAAGTGTGGGGGACCCGCAAGCCGAGGGGATGGGGCAGAGGCTCCCTGCTCAGCCTCCTTGGTGGGATCTCTTTTTTGTTTAGTTTCGTTTTGTTTTACTGATGCATAATAGATGGCGTTTGGGGATACATCTGACAACAAAGTATTCATATAATTTGTAAAGATCAAATCAGCGTACCTGGGATATCCATCACCTTAAATATTATCTTTCCTTTGCGCTAGAACCATTCGAAGTACTCTCGTCTAGATATTTTGAAGTATACAATAGATAATTCGCCCTCCTGAGCTAACACTAGGTCTTATTTCTTCTATCAAGCCCTATATTTGTACCCATTCATCATCTTCTCTTCATTCCTCCCTCCCCTCTACTTTTCTCACCATTTTACTCTCCGTCTTCATGAGATCTACTTGTTTTCCTCCCACACACGAGTGAGAACGTGATATTTACCTTTCTGTGCCTGACTTATTTCACTTAATGTTCTCTGGTTCCATGTTGCTGCAAATGACAGGATTTCATTTTTCTTTGCGGCTGAATAATATTCCATGGTAAATAGATACCGTATTTTTGCTATCCATTCATTCGCTGCTGGGCCCTTAGGTCGATTCCACATGGCGGCTATTGTGATAGTGCTGCAATAAACATGGGCATGCAGACAGCTTTTTGATACACTAATTTCTTTTCTTTGGGGTCTATATACTCAACCGTGGGATTGCTGAATCATACGGTAGTTCCGTTTTTAGTTTTTTGAGGACCTTCCTTGCTGTTCTCCACAGTGGTTGCACTAATTTACATTCTGTGGGGAGATCTCTTAACCACAGCTCCCTCTCTGCCACCCCCCAACAAGCAAAAGCCCACTGGCAATGGGCGTGGCCACCACCTCCAGGTCCAAATAAGGGGAGCCATGCCAGAGCTTGGGGTTAGGGACTCGATTGCATACCCCGTACCACTTATCCTGCCACATGTTGAGTTGGTCACAGGGGTGACATCTGATGAAGAAACTCCTGCTAAAAGGATTTCTGCCTTACCTGGGTGACATCCAAGTCAAACAATGTGCAGTATAAACCGATAATTTTGCTGAATGTACCAAGGCAACTTTTTGGGGTTCTTTCTTTCTTCTCCTCCTTTCCTGTGGCTTTTTGCTTCTCTTTTTTTGAAGCCAAGAAATAAAACTTTCATTTGATCTTGGATTCATTGATTAATTTAACAAACATATATTGATATCCTTTGCTAAATGAAATAAGACAGACATACAAAGATATTTGAAGTAACATGCTGCAAGTCTCTGGCTATATGGGTTTGGCAAGTAACATTTTTCCTTTTTGAGGGAACTACCGTATATATAGGAATATATATATATATATAAAATTTTACTCATATATATATATATTCCCCCCTGCCCCCTGCAACCCTGGGCTAGAGGGCTGTGGTATCATAGCTCCTGCAGCCTCCAACTCCTAGGTGCAAGCAATCCTCCTGTCTCAGCCTCCCAAGTAGCTGGAGCTACAGGCATGCACCACCATGCCTGGTTAATTGTTTTCTACTTATTGTAGAGATGGGATCTCACTGTTGCCCAGGGTAGTCTTAAGCTCCTGTCCTCAAGCAAGTCTTGCCTCCCAAAGTGCTGGGATTACAGGCATGAACCACCATGATTGGCCACCTTTCCATATTTTTGAAGTTATTAATGCAAGCCTAGACAATGGATTTGAAGGAAATGGGGCGAGATGCCTTAGCAAAAAATGTAGCTGCCAAACCAAACCAAACCACCTCACTTTTAGAGATCTTTCTCTTTTACTGTGTAAGGCTGTCTAGAACCCAGGTCAATGGGACTATAGGAAGGGTGGTGAGGTTTGTGTGTTATTTTAAACGCGGCTGAACACTCTGTCGAGTGGGATACAAACATGGTAGCACACCCTTTCCCCCCAATTTTGCTTACTCTGGTAAAATACACATAAAAACTTCCATCTTAACCATTTTAAATGTACGACTGAGGGGCCTTAAGTCCATTCACAGGATTGTGCAACAATCACTACCATCTCTCTCCAAAACTCTTCATCTTGTAAATCTGAAACTCTGTCCCTACTAAACAACCACTTTCCATCCCTACACCCCCCAGGCCTTGGAAGCCACCATTCTACTATAATTTTAACTACTCTAACTACCTCATATGAATGGAATCGTACATTATTTGCCTTTTTTTTTGAGACAGAGTCTCACTCTGTTGCCCCAGGCTGTGGTGCTGTGCTATCAGTATAGCTCAGAGCAACCTAAAACTCCTGCTCAAGTGATCCTCCTGCCTCAGCCTGTTGAGTAGCTGGGACAATAGGTGCCTGCCACAGTTAGCCAGGCTAATTTTTCTATTTTTAGTAGAGAATGCGGTCTCGCTCTTGCTCAGGTTGGTTTCAAATTCCTAAGCTCAAATGATCCTCCTGCCTCAGCCTCCATAGTGCTAGGATTACAGGTGCGAGCCACCACATTCAGCCTTATTTGTCATTTTGTGACTAGCGTATTCCACTTAGCATAATGTCCTCAACGTTCATCCACGTTGCGGGTCAGCGTATGTCAGACTTTTCCTCCTTTTGAAGGCTGAACAATAGTTCCCGAGCTCACTTTTCATGTGCTTTCATGGACAGCTGACAGGCCTGTCTACTATCATTTACCCATTGACTGGTGTCTGGAGGGTTAGTTGAAAAAGTTAGAATAGAGAAACAGAAAAGTTTCTTATATCTTAGAATGCTTTATCTTATCTTTTCTTTCAACTTACACCTGCTATTATTCTATGTATTAATTTTTATTCCGTATATCAATTAGTTTTCCAATATTGAGTTAATTTTTAATAATAGGTTAATTGATTGAAGTCTCACATAGTCCTTCCTATACAAATCAGATGATTTCCTCTTTTGGTTTATTCTATTTATTTATTTAAATTTCAGGTTCATGTGAGAGTACAAATAATTAGGTTACAATGTTTGCATTGTTAGGTCAAGTCCCTGTGGTTTATTTTATTTTATATGAGATGAGAATCTAAAGACATTTGCTAAGCAGAATCCAGAATACTTCTGGATTTTTATCATCCTCCTACCTTCCCATTTTTTACCCCTACAACTAATTCTTTATAAATTTCTATTTTGAAGCTTGCTTTTCTCAGGGCTTTCTAAAAACAGTGTTCATAGAAACAACTTTCTTTTTCCCTCCGATTTGATCCCACTATGCACCACTTAACTCAAGTATGTAACAGCAAGTGATGCAACTGGCATCAACGGGTCTGACAGGAAACTGATCTTGGTCATTTTGGTAAACCGACAGATCAATAGATGGCAGCTGGTGGCTTTCTGGTTTCTGGTGTTGGATGTGTGGTGACTCAGCCTACATACAGGAAAACATCAGGAAATTCCAGGATTATAGAGTGGGATTCTAAAAACTAACAAGCCAGTACTTTATTAAGATCATAAAAGACAAGGAGGCCAGGCACAGTGGTCCACACCTGTAATCCCAGCACTTTGGGAGGCTGAGGCAGGAGGATTGCTTGAGTCTAGGAGTGCAAGACCAGCCTGGGCATAGTGAGATCCCATCTCTACAAAACATAAATTAAAAATTAGCCCAGGTGTGGTGGCACAAGTTTGTAGTCCTAACTATAAAGGCAGCCGAAATGGGAGGATCACTTAAGCCCAGGAACTGGAGGTTGGGATGAGCTATGATGACACCAGTGCATTTCAGCCTGGGCAATAGAGTGAGACCCTGTCTCTCAAAAAAAAAAAAAGAAAAAGAAAGAAAAGGAAATACTGAGAAACTATTACATATTGGATAAAACTAAGAAAATATGACAATTAGATGTGTGGTTGATTCTGAAATGTATCCTTTTACGAGAACGGACTTTACTGGGAGCATTGGTCACACTTAAATGGGGTCTGAGGATTACATGTCAGTGTTTATTTACCAATTTCTGTAGTTCCATAGGAGAATTACATGCAATGTGGAGTCCTGCCCCCCCCCGCCTCAAAAAAAAAACCTAGTGTGAAATCTGAATGACTGCAGATTAATCATATTTCATCAATGTTAATTTCTTAATTTGAATAACTATACTGTTGTTATATAAGGTATTAATATTATTAAGGGCAATTGGGTGAAAGAGACAGAGAAACTCTATGTATTCAATTTTTAAGTCTAAATTACTTCAAGATAAAAACTTTTTTAAAGACACAGATTCCTGGACCTTAACCCCTGGCCATTTGGACTCAGGAGCCCTGGGGGCAGATCTGAGATAATGGGCTTCCAAACAAGTTCCCAGGCGGTCTGCAGACTACACTTGTGAAAATGGTTGATTTTAATTACTTATTTATTTTCTGGGCAGTTGAAGGTGCCCAGAAAGAAGTTCTGAATGAGCGGCTGTCCCTCCGCCTCTCTTCTACAACCCAAGGAATCTGTGGTTTGGGAGGTGTCCAAGAGGTGCCAATGTGCTAGGGTCTGAGATGTGCTGGTTCAGGCAGGCTTCAAGAAGCACCTGGGCTTTCTGTCTCCCCCTCCATCCCTCCCTCCCTCCCTCCCTCCCTTCCTTCCTTCCTTCTCTCTCTCTCTTTCCCTTCCTCCTTTCTGCCCTTCTTTTCTTCCTTCTTTCTTTCCTTTCTTTCTTTCTCTCTTTTTCTCTCTTTTCTTTCTTTCCATTTTTTATTTTATTTATTTCTTTATTTTTAGACAGAGTCTTGTTCTATCGCCCTGGGTAGAGTGCCGTGGCGTCATAGCTCACAACAACCTCAAACTCTTAGGCTCAAGTGATCCTCTTGCTTCAGCCTCCCCAGTAGCTGAGAAATGTAGGCACCCACCTTGATGCTGAGCTATTTTTTCTATTTTTAGTAGTTGCGGATTTCATTCTTGCTCAGGCTGGTTGGTCTTGAACTCATGAAGTCAAGCAATCTACCTGCCTCAGCCTCCCAGAGTGCTAGGATTACTGGTGCGAACCTCCATGCCAGGCTAAGACTCAGGAATTCTAAGATTGTTTCTGGCACTTCTGGATCTGGGATTAAGATGTCTTTTTTTTTTTTTTTTTTTGAGACATAGCCTCAAGCTGTCGTCCTGGGTAGAGAGCTGTGGCATCACAGCTCACAGCAACCTCCAACTCCTGGGCTCAAGCAAGTCTCCTGCCTCAGCCTCCCAAGTAGCTGGGACCACAGGCGCCCGCCACAACACCCGGCCATTTTTTGGTTGCAGCTGTCATTGTTGTTTGGTGGGCCAGGGCTGGATTCGAACCCGCCACCTTAGGTGCATGTGGCTGGCGCCTTAGCCACTTGAGCCACAGACTCCGAGCTGAATTAAGATGTCTTAATCACCCACGTCCTGGGTGAGACATTCGGACAACAGAAGGCACTTGTTTGGTATTCCAGTGCCGAATGGTTTGTGGTCTTCCCTGTGGCCGGAGGAAACGCTGTTGCCCTTTCCTATTGTTGGCCCACGACCTGGGCCCAGCTAAATGCAAGTCCCAGCTCCCTTGGGACCCAGACCCCCCATCTTGGAGATTGGCTGGACAGTCTCCTGCTTGTCCCTCCCGGCGTCACCTCTTGTTCCGTATTCCCTTTTCCCTCCAGTTCTGGCTTCCTGCCCTAGTGCTCAAAAACCTTCACCAAAGTTTAACTGCGTACTCCTGTTGTGTCTTGGCACTCCCTGAGAGAGAATTTTGTGATGGTGTGAGTGCTACCATGGGGTTCTCTCCTTTAACAAACTGCCATTGAGACTCCACCAGGTGCCAGGCACTGTCCTAGGTCCTCAGAAAGGACCGTAAACCAGACAGACTCAATTCCTGTCCTCACTTTCTAGTGGAGGAGAGAAACAGTGCACAAAATAGGTAAATTAGGTAGTATATTAGATGTTGATAAGTCTATGGAAAAAATAAGGTGGGGAAAGGGATGAGGAGGGGTTTACAAATTGGGATGGTGAGTTATGGCGATGTCTGCAGGGAATAGTGTTAACAGGCAGGGGGAACAGGCAGGGGGAACAGCCTGTGCAAAAGCCCTGAGGTGGAAGCTCCTTGGTGTCTTTACGAAACAGCAAAGAAGCCAAGGAGGCTGGAGAGGGAGAGTGAGGGGAGCAGGTGGCAGATGTGGTCAGAAACGTGGCTAAGTAGGGGGTAGATCACGGTTTCACACACCTTTCCTGACCATCAGGGTCTGTGGGGTGGTTGTCAGGGGAGTGATGTGACCTGACTTACAGGATGGTGGCAAAACTCTACAATCTCCTGCCCTTGTACAAGAGTTGTCACCTCTCTGTGCCTTAGTCTTCCCGCCTCTTAAAAACGGAACCTAACAATACCAGCCTTATCCTCTTGTGAAAAGTATTAATCATTCTCAGAAGTAAGCCTTTAGCAAGTGCTTAGCAAATCTCCTCACTTGTCAGTGTTCCTGACATCATCCTCACGCCTTCCTCCCAAGCTGACTCTGGGAGCAACGAAACGTGGGTGCCTGGATTATCCAGTTTACCTCAAGATGTACCCTGTGAGCACTGATGATGCACCACAATATGATGTCAAATAGCAATAAAATCTTCAAGAAAGTTCAGAACTGCATGCACAGCAGGGACCATCCAGCTGCTTTACACCGAAGGACTGCTGCACAGAGGCCTTTTGTCTAGAATGTGCTTTCCCACATCCCTGCTTCACATGGCAACGTCCTGCTCTCCGCACAAGTTTCAGCTCTCCAAACCCCAGCTGAGGGCACCCCCTGTGTGGTCAGGAACCCCTGCCCTTTCCCTGAGCACCAGGCCTCCTTGCATCTGATTCTTCACCTAAGAGGTTCTCAACCTTCCTAATGCCACGGCCCTTTAATACAGTTCCTGTGGGTCGCGACCCACAGGTTGAGAACTGTGGGTCTAAGGTCTCCCCCCCAGCACACTGTGGTTCCCCTGAGGGCAGCTCTTGTCTGCGGCCCCCAGTATGGAGCCTGCACACAGCACCAGCCTCCCAGGTATTTCCAGCGTGAATGAACATTCTTCTAGGTCTGAAGAGCTCACCTTGTTTCCAGACAGATTAGATTCTGATTGAGCCTTACAGCTTCCATTTATAAAAGTCTTCCCTGTGGGTACTCCTCTCTGTTCTTAGTATGTTTCTTAGGATGTGGCCCCCTCCTTCCCTACAGTTCCTCCAACTGATCGTGGAGACTCAAGGGAGAGAAAGAGAGAAACCCCAGGCAGGACAAGGTGGTAGTGTATGGCGGGCTTCGCTCCTGTTGGCCTTCAAGGTACTGCAGAAAATTTAGTTGCTCAGCATTTCCCTGCACTTGGCTGGCTTTAATTATGCAGGCTAGAGAGTGTGGAGTCTTGAGTGTTGACAGCTGGTTACAACTTTCAGCGGGAAGGCAGCTAAGAGGCTCAGTTGGAACCTGGAGGAAGGGCACCTGATAGTTTGCACGTGTGATGTGAGGGGGACGGGGCAACTTCACAAATTGTCGAGAGAGCCTCTTAATAATGATACCTAATATTTTATGTGCTGTTGGAGGAGTAGCTTGAAGCCCCAATCATAGTAATAATAGCAATAACTGCATTCCTACAGGGATTCCTTTATAAATCCCTTTTGCTTGCATTCTCTTGCTGGATCG
>NW_003852433.1:6102427-6108316 GCF_000181295.1 Otolemur garnettii | reverse complement strand
GTACCTGCCTTTGAAATCGTAAGAGGCAGCACTACGCAATGGTTTGAAAAAGGGATCGGCAAATGATGACTTGTGGGCCAAACTGAGCCTACCGCCTATTATTTATTTATTTTTTTGAGACAGAGTCTCAAAACCCACTATGTCTCCCTGGGTTGAGTGCTGCAGCGTCACAGCTCACAGCAACCTCAAACTCCTGGGCTTAAGTGATTCTCTTGCCTCAGCCTCCCAAGTAGCTAGGACTACAGGTGCCCACCACGATAGCTGGCTATTTTTTGGTTACAGTTGTCATTGTTGGTTAGCAGGCCCAGGCAGGGCTCAAACCTGCCAACCTCGGTGTATGTGGCTGGCACCCTACTTCCCTACTTACTGAGCTACAGGTGCCGAGCCACCACCTGTTTTTTTTTTTTTTTTAACAAATAAAGTTTTATTAGCATATAGCCATACTAATTTGTTTACATATTGTCTATCACTGCTTTTGCTTGCAATGGCAGAACTCAATAGTTGCACAAAGGCTAAAATATTTATTATGAGGCCTTTTATGGAGAAAGTTTGTCAACCCCTGGTTCAGAGCTTGGGCTCTGGAGCCAGACTATCAAGGATTGGAATTGTGCTCTGCCACTGAGCCATTATATGACCTGTGGCAAGTTACTTAGAAAACCCTGCCTCAGTTTCCTCATCCGTGGGAATAATCTTGGTGGTTACCACATGGGTCACTGGAAGAGTGAGAGAGCTTTTGCCATGCAATTCATGGGAGGTGTTATTGTTGTTCTAGGCAGCTGGCTGGGCTGAGGTTGGAAATGAAAATATTCTGAGCTGCATTCCTGGCTGGAGTCCTGGTGAGCTGGCATGCTGGTCACAAACACAGTCACAAATGTTGCACTTCAGATCCCCCTCACTGGGGCTGGGGAATTAGCAGTAGATTTATTAGGGAGTGTTTCTCTGAGTCAAGCTGGTGTGCAAATGGGTCTTTGTCCCCAAACTTAAGGGAGGATATGAAAAAGGCTGCCTGAAATCTTCTTGAACCCTAAGTCATGAGCAAGAGGAAGCTACGTAACCTCTTGGCGGGAGTTCTATAGAGAAGATATAAGCCTCACTGGGACATGGGCCTGGGGATCATTTGGACTCTCCATGATCCAGCAGTTCTGTGACTTGAAGGCCATTCATTGCAGGCCATATGCAAAGTGATTTTTGGTAGCTGGTGGCGGGGAGTCAAGTGGCAGAATGAAATGGGTCTCTTATGTGTTGCCATAGCTCAGCTGAATTGTTAAAGCACTGGCTCTGTAGACTGATTTGGGTTCAAATCTGGACTCCATCATGTACAAGCCGTGTGACTTTAACTGTCTGAGCCTCATTTTCCTTAGCTGCGAAATGGGACTAACTACAATACCTACATCAGGGTTGTATGGGAGAAGAAACCCCATCATACTTCCAGCCCACCTGTGTTATCATTTACTTAGCATTTTTAAAAAATTTCTTTTAAACATAAAGCTTCATTCATCCTAGGGCGATACTGTTTGTGACAACCTAGGTGGAAAGTGTCTTACTTAATATAAGTAAAACTTCTTGTCCCATGAGAAATGAAGCTTTGTGGGGCCAGAGATTTTTGTTTGCTGCTGTGTTCCCACAACAGTGCCAGGCACATAATAGGTGATTAATAAATGTTTGTTAAATGAATGAATGAAGGAAGGACCTTAAATCATCCTACATACTTTGGGAAACGTTGACTAATGCACAGAACACGGTGCACTTGGCTTCTGGCCCATGGTGAGCATTTGATAAATGTTTGCTATTATGATTATTAGCTTGGACGGTCAGAGGAATGTGGGGTCCTCTGCATGGAAGAATCCCCAGTTGCTCAGTCAGCAGCTGTCTCTTACCCCTTTGGTGGCAAGTAGGAGGACCTGAACCCAGAGAGCCTGAGACATCTTTTGGCTACTTCTGAGCTCTCAATCCAGATGGCTGGGCTGAGCTGACTCCTGACAATTAGAGAGAAGCTGTGGAGCCTGGAGGGAGATGTTAACAGTACAAGAGGATCAGGGTATGTAACGGCCGTATCAGTCCTTAGCCATTATTTATTATCACTGCAGGCATTTTTGTGAAAGAGATGGCAGGCGTTTGGGCATATAGCTTCTTCCAGATGTCCTCCATAAATGCTCTGCACTTGCTGCGCTCCCAGGAACATAAAAACTCGCTGTCAATGGACTTGCCCAGAGCCCGTATTTGCTGCATTTTTGTTCTTGTTTAGTTATTACATTAAGTCTCCTGTGATTACAGAGCCGACAGCTGGTAAGGATTTGCATATGGCATGAAATTAAGTTAGTTCATTTTAATGTCTAAACTGAGCAAGGCGCGAATTTGTCTGGTGAAAACTCTGTCTCCCTTATCTTTGTTTGCACATCTGCTTTCGGCACTAGCCTTTATCTAATGTTTTAAAGTTTGATTTTTCCCTGCTTCACCCAAGGAAGAGAGGAGATTGGCTCCTGGCTCTAGAATTCTAAAGGGACTTTGCCCTTGGAGCTTAACATTTTCTCCTTTACCTTTCAAGAGGAAGTAAGATTCAAGGGCTGCCGAGAAGAGACCAATGTACTAACTAGCCTCAGCTTTGTGACTTTCTTGCTGTGTTGCCTTGGGCAAGTCACTTTCCCTCTCTGGGCTTCAATTTCCTTATCTGTCAAATGAAGAGTTGGAAGCAGATAAGTGTTCAGCTATGATGGCTTTTGAAATTTGAGGTGGAACAATTTTTTATTGTGTGTGGGACTGGGTAAGGTATTGTGTAATGGTTAGCCTCCTTGGTCCTTGGGTATCACATACCAACAATCCCCCCCATCAATTACTAACACTCGGAAAATACCTCTGCACACTTCTAGACCCTTCTGAAGCAAACACAATGAGTGCTTCATTCAAAATTTTGTATCCCTTCACTGTTTTTGTATGCACTATCTCCCAGTGTGTTCTCCTTCCTCAATTACCAGCACGCACATGTCTCTTTGTTGGTAGACTGTCCTCAGATGGCCAGAACTTTATTGGGGATTTATGTTTGTTCCCCATTGGCCAATGACTGAGGGGTGTGTGGAGGTCAATTCTCCAGCAGCCTGACCTTAGACCTTGTCAACTCTAAGATGGGGAATTGAGCCAAGGTTTACTTCTGTGAGATTTTGCCTACTGGTTTGTTATAGAGATACACTCTAATAATTCCTTTTGCATAAATTTTTATCACAGAGCCTGCTTCTAGAGAACCCAGCCCACGACAGTCTCCAGGGCATTGTACAAGTCCCTGTTGATGACTAGGCAACTGGATGATCTTACTGATTTATTCATTCATTCAGCAAGTTTTTGCTATCCAATATGTGATAGGCACAGGACTGGCTGTGATGGCCAATTTTATGTTTTAACTTGACTGGACTAAGGGATGCCCAGATAGCTGATAAGACATTATTTCTGGGTGTGTCTCTGAGGGTGTTTCTGAGGAAGATTTGCATTTGAATCAGTAGTATACTAAATAAAGAAGATCTGCCCTCACCAATGTGGGTGGGCATGCTCCAATACCCAAAGGCCCAGGTAGGGGCCTTTCCTCCACAAAGTTAGAGGAAGGTCAAATTCCTGCCCCATCTTCTCCTGCATTTAGACATTGGAGCTCCTGGTTCTTAGGTCTTTGGACTCTAGGACATTTACCAATTCTACCCCTTACCCTCACCATCTAGTTCTTTGCTTTTTAGGTCTTTGGCCTCAGACTGGGAATTACACTGTCAGCCACTCCTGGTTCTTAAGCTTTTGAACTTGGGTTGATTACACCACTGGTTTTCCTGGTTCTCTAGCTTGCAGATGGCAGATATGGGGACTTCACATCGTCTATAATCATTTGAATCAAATTCCATCATAAATCCCCTCTTATATTGCTATATATATATATATATATGCTATTGGTTCTGTTTCTCTGGAGAACACTGACTAATACATTGGATATACAGCTATGAATATGATATAGATCTTCCCTGTGGAGCTTATAACCTAGTGAGGCTGATGGACCATAATAAATAAACTCTGGTGATGTCCCATGGTGGAAAAAATCAGGGTGCTCTGAGAGAGAATAAATGTTTTGATGGGTGTTATGTTAGATAACTGGGGGAGGTAGTGGTGATGGAGGGCTTTTTCAAAAAGGGGACATTTAAGAAGGAAATGATACTTAAAGAAGGAAAAGGCGTGAGTGAGCTATGTTGAGAGGAGGGAAAATAGCTTGCCAGGCAGATTCAAAGGTCCGAAGAGGAAAAAACTTGGCATGACGGAGGGCTGATTGAAGGCTAAAAGGGCTGGGGAGCAGGCAGAGTGAAGGGGAGAGACCAGAGATGAGGTGGGGTGCCAGCCAGGGACGGGTCTTGAGGGAACTGTGAGGAACTGAAGTGAGGAATTTGGATTTTATTCTAAGGGTAATGGAAAGCCATCAGAAGGTTTTAAGCAGGGACAACATGATTCAATTTATATTTTTAAAAGATTACTCTGGCTGTTGGGTAGAAAATGGATCAGAGGGGAATCTGGTCAGAATTTATCAGTCAGAATCTGGTCTAGGTGGTTCAAACAGAGGGTATTTACTGCAGGGAATTGGTTACAGAAGTGTTGGAACAGCTGAAAAGTCAGATAGTCCACAGTGAAGTGACCCAGAAATGATTATTAACAAGAAACTTCTTTTTATTTATGGCCAGATGGACAAAGAAAGTAGGTAGTATTATCAGAACCTGGGAGTTGTGGCCATCTGGCAGGAAGGAGAACCGTGGTTGGGCTGCCTTGCTGGAGCTGGGATCATGGATGTGGAACAGTCAAGGAGGTGGGGATGCTGCCCAGGGATTCCACCTGAAGCAGATGGAGAATCAGAAATGCCATAGTTTTACCCTTCATTTCTATCTCTTGTCTCCCACTGGTGCCTCCTAGTGGTTGAATTTATCAGACGTTAGAGGTCAAATAGGCCTGGGAAATGTAGCTGCCCGCAATGTGGAGAAAGAGTGGTGTATATAGGAAGCAGACCTGTTCACAAATAGGCAAATGGCCGGGAGGGAGGCCCATTAAAGTTCCTGGAGGAGAATGAGCAAGAGATGATGGTGGCCTGAGTCACAGCTGTAAAGATGGAAAAATTTTGAGTGAGGTCCACTTTGGAGCTAGAACCACCAGGGCTTGGGTGTGGTGGTAGAGCAGAGAAAGGCATAAAGGGTGATTCTGAAGTGTTTTTGCCTCGAACAAGTATTAGCTGGGATGGTTTTCAGGTCCAATTAACATGCAGAGCTTGAGTGTCAGCACACCAAGGTTTTCTCAGAAGCTGCCCCTGCTCCATAACCCATCCCGTGAGATACTTGAGGGCCTCAGAGCCTCTTTGATGAGTGTTTCACTGTAGAGACTAAATCCTTGTTGGCATGGTTCCCACTCCTAACATCCTCTAGGGTCATTGGCTCTTCAGGATGAAGAATTTTTATGTTTATAATACTTAGAGCAGGTTCTGGAATTCAGAACATCAATTTTGAATGAACTCATGTAATTCAAATCACTTCTCCGCTTTTTTTTTTTTGAGACAGTCATAAGCTGTCGCCCTGGGTAGATGCTGTGGTGTCATAGTTTACAGCAACCTCAAACTCTTGGGCTTAAGTGACTCTCTTGCTTAACCTCCCAAGTAGCTGGGACTATAGGTGCCTGCCACAAGGCCCAGCTATTTTCTTTTTGGTTGTAGTTGTCATTGTTGTTTGGCAAGCCTAGGCTGGATTCAAACCTGCCAGCTCCAGTGTATGTGGCTGGCACCCTAGCCGCTGAGCTACAGGCACCAAGCCAACTTCTCCACTTTTTTAATAGTTAATTGTGACTAGCAGGTGCTCCAGAGTCAGTCAAACAAATCCAGATTTTTTTTTTTTT
>NW_003852433.1:6099533-6102121 GCF_000181295.1 Otolemur garnettii | reverse complement strand
TAGCTTTGAGAAATTTATATAATTTCTATGAACTTTAGTTTCTTCTTTTGGAAAATGGGAGTGTATTTGTTAGGACTTTTTTTTAATCCTAAGTGACAGAAACTCAAGTTGCAAATGTAATTTACTAGAAAGCTCATGACTCCAAGGAAGAATTGAAAAGTCAAGCTGGGAGAAGGGCAGGAGCACAGCCAGATCCTATTAACTGAGACACCCTGTAGAGTGTCTTTTCACTGCTCATCACTGCTTCTTCCTAGGTGTTGACTTCATTCTCTTTTTTCTTTGCAGTCTAAGCTTCCTCTGCTCTCCAGTACACATGATAGAAAACACAGCTATTGTGGCTTTAGGTCTTTATGTAAAGGTAACAAGCCATCCAGTGAGAGTCTGGTTCGACTTGGTGCCACATTCAAAATTCTCAGAGAAAGGTATCATTGGTCTGTTTGGGATCAGGTGATCTTCTCTGAACCAATCAGCTGTGGCCAAGTGGTGAGATTACACTGTAAGTCTGTTCCTGTTGTAGACATGAGGATTGGGAAGAGTTTCATCTGAGATGTCAGTCATTTCACTTGAGTGCTTAGGGAATCCACTGTGATACTGTATTTGTGTTTGTTTCTCTCTCTTATAAACAAGTACAAAAAGATGAACCATAAATTTAATTTTCACAGAAGGAGCTTCTCCTCAAGACTGAATCAAAGGGCTGAGCTGAATGAGGCAGAATTTCATAATCAGCACCACATAGGTGTCCATGAAAATCAGAGAAAGGTATTGCTTGGATCTTTGAAGAAGTCCTGAAATCTTGTTTCCTCACTCCCTGGAATCTATGATTCTGTTTAACTCTTTTGGTTGCAGGTTTCTGACAGACTAGCTAACGCTCTTAAAGTGTTTTATTGGTTTGTGTTATGAGAAGGGTTGGAATGAAGGTGTTGACAGGTACAAGTGAAGGTGTGGATGAAGCAATGTACTTGGGATTCTTTCTTAATTTCTTGGCTCTGTGTATGTGTGTGTGTTTTGAGACAGAGTCTCACTTTGTCACCTCAGCTAAAGGGCCATGGCCTCAGCCTAGCTTACAGCAACCTCAAACTCCTGGGTTCAAGTGATCCTCCTGCCTCAGTCTCCTAAGTAATTGGGACTACAGGCGCCCACCAAAACACCTGACTAATTTTCCTATATTTAGTAGAGACAAGGTCTTGCTCTCGCTCAGGCTGGTCTGGAACCCCTGAGCTTAGGGGGTCCTCCTACCTCAGCCTCCCAGAGTGTTAGGATTACAAGAGTGAGCCACCATCCCCGGCCATTATGTGTTGACTTTTTTCTTTTAGCTTTCTCTGCAGTGGCAGAAACATATGGGAGAAGACTCAAGTCCCAGCTTTGGTCCCAGAGGCAATACACATTCATCCCCTTGGCTCCAGCAGAAGATCACCAGGGAAGGATCCTGATTGAGCCTCTTTGAGTCACATGACTGACTATCCCTGAACCAGCTTGGCCTTGGGGGTGGGGTTTTCTAATAGATCATGCCTGTTGCTATGGAAGCTGTGATTGACATTGACATTCTATTCACTAGAAGCATATAAAATAAAGGAGGACAGTGCCCAAAGAAAGCTTTCTGGGAAGGCCAAGGCCACAGTGTTTATCCCCCCTTCTTCCCACACCATATTAACAAGCACTAGGGCCTTAAGAAGGCTCAGGAAGATTTTATGTTTGTTTTAGAGGGAGCAAAAGGGGAAAAACCTAAGACAACCTCTTATTCTGCAGTAGTTCGGGGAAATGAGAGAAAACTGAGTGGAAGAGGGGATGGTATCCAGTAAGCCCATTCAGGAGAGAATAAAGGGAGGAGTGATACAGCTGTGGAGTTGTATTCCAGTCACTCAAACCAACAGGGCACCTTGGACCTCAGTATAGGAGGGAGAGGCCCTGCCCTGGCGATGGAGACAAGCCACCATGGACATTGTTTTTCATCCGAGGAGATTCACAGCCCCCTCTGTGACCACAGCCTTGTCTTTCCTGGCAGAACGTTAGAGAGAGGTAAGGTCGATAAGGTCAACTACAAATTGCACAGCCAGTCCCCTGCCTTGAAGTCAGTCTGCATGGAAGGCCAGGTTGCTCTGGCCTATGCATGGGCCATCATTCTTGTTCTAGTCACAACTCAGCAACTCTGTGCAAGTGTCCTCTGTGTGGGCTTCACTGGTGCTGCCATGTGGGACTCCGTTAGGAACCTGCTCGAAACCTCTGCACTTGCAACCTTGAAGCTCAAGACGTTCAGTGCCACTGGGGTAATCCTGACCAATGGGAGACAGGACCCCTGGGTCATATGGGTTCTCTTCTCTCTCTAGATCAGTGGTTCTAAACTTTCCTAATGCCACAATGTATTTTCACTGTTAAAAAAGGGTTGCCACCCACAGGTTGAGAACTGCTGCTGTAGAGGGACAGTTTTGAGATGCATTTGGCAAGCTTCTTTAGAGATCCTATAGATGGAGCATTCCCTTGCAGGTACACTCATCCCTGTATTGACTTCTTTCCTCTCCATTCTTGCTCCCTGAGACCACATTCCTAAATCAACAACACACAGGAAAGATGCTGCTTTCCGTAAAATTGTT
>NW_003852433.1:6098558-6099402 GCF_000181295.1 Otolemur garnettii | reverse complement strand
AATAAATTCCCTCAAGTGTCATTGCTGGATTGCAGGGTTTGCCCAATGACTAGTTTGATAGCTATTGCCAATTGCTCTCCAAAGCTGCTGCAGGAATTTGCAGCAGGAATCCCCTGGCTTCCCTGATGTTGAAAGTTATTAACCTCTAAAAAGTTGTTTTGACAAATGAACAAGGGGAAAATAGCACTTCACAGTTTTAATTTATAGGTCTTTGATTATTAGAGGCCATTTTTATACTTCTGAAATGGCCTGTTTATGTTTTTTCCTCCATCTTTTTTCTGTTGGATTTCTGCTGCTTTCCTTATGGATTATAAGAGTTCTTTTTAAAAAAGTAATTGCTGGGATGCTTGTTGCGGATTTTCTCCTCCTCCGTTTTTAATTTTGCACTATATTTTATTTATTTTTGTTCTATAGAAGTTTAAATTCTGACGTGGGCAAATATGTCTGGGTTTTTCTTTGTAATTCTAGACTTCATGTTATGCTTAAAAATTCTCACTCCATGATTTAAAAAATATTTTTTGGCATTTTCTTCTGGATGATTGATAGCTTAACTTTTAAAAAAAACATTTCTATTAGAATTTATTTTAGATATTATTTTATTCAACCCTCACAATGACCTTGTTGCCATGTGGGTGAAAAATATGGGCTTTTATACGAATTTTATACCGTAGGAGAAATGGATGTTCTGGGAAGTCAAGAGATTTGCCTTGAGCCACTTGATGAGTCAAGAACTAGAACTTGGGCATTGGAGCTTTCAGCTTGTGTCTGGGTCTGAGGACCCTGAATCTGGGCTCCATGCAATGCCCTTTGCCTCCTAATAAGCAGCATTTTAAGTCTTTAAAAC
>NW_003852433.1:6097605-6098538 GCF_000181295.1 Otolemur garnettii | reverse complement strand
GGGGAAAACAACTTTGTCAAGGACAGCAGAAATGCCCGTGGTCCTTCCTTACCTACTCTCTTTTTTGGTCTATTCTCATCTTAACTCTTTCTAACTGTCAGTATGTCTCAGCTCTTGTCTTCTCAACAACTCTTTTTTTTTGAGACCGGTCTTGCTCTGTCATCTAGGCTACAGTGCAGTGGCATTCTGGAACCTCCAATTCCTGGGCTCAAGTGATCCTCCCACCTTAGTCTCTTAAGTAGCTAGAATTACAGGGGCATGTCACCATGCCCAGCTAATTTTTACTTGTTGTAGAGATGGGGTCTCAGGCTGGTCTCAAACTCCTGATGTTAAGTAATCCTCCTGCAATGGCCTTCCAAAGTTCTGGGATTACAGATGTGAACCACCATGCCCAGCCCCGCAACCTTTTTCTATGGTCCCACAACCTGATGTTCATCACAGTATTATTTATGAATGTGAGAAACTTGAAATAAACCTCCATGTTCAACATGCTGGAACATCTGAGGAGTCATCAAAATACTGTGTAAATATTACTCATGAAAATAGGATGTGTTCACTGTGAATTGAGATGCCCAAGGGTCACACCCATGAATGAATGTAGGCAAGAAAAATAACTCAGATCAGGATTGTGCCAAGTGGGGAGGCCCTGCCTCTGCCAGGGCTCCATGACCCAGTCTAGCTGTTTTTCCCTCTGTGACTATGTTCTACTTTTCAAGCAGCCAGAAATTTGCCTTTTTTGGTAAAGTCTCTGGAATTTGAAATTTCAGCAACTTAATAGATTTGAAGAACGTATTTGAATGAAAAAACCCCAGGTCTGTGGGCTGAATCCTGGTAGAAGCTGCTGGTTTATGACCCCTTGTTAGAAAAGCTATGATGATGATGGTAATGGTGATGGTGGTGATGATGATGGCACTGGTGATGGTGGTGATGATG
>NW_003852433.1:6092076-6096534 GCF_000181295.1 Otolemur garnettii | reverse complement strand
TGATGGTGGTGATGATGTGGTAGCAAATATTATCACAGGACTTTGTTGATGCCAGAACTCTTCTGAGTGCTTTAATACTCACAGCCCTCTCTAAGGTATTCATCATTATCATCCCCACTTTGCAGAGGAGGAAAATGAGTCACAGAGAGGTAAATTACTTGCCTTAAGTCACACAGCTAGTAAGTGTGGAGTCAAGATTCACATCCTGGAGTTCTGGCTCTGGAGCCCACACCCCTAAGGCTTCTTCTGTACTTCACTGAACTCTATATATAGGATGGCTCTATTTTTGTTTAAACATTGAGCACAGTCTGCCTGGAGATACCCCAATATGTTGACTGCTTATTTTATCTTTGAGTTATTTAAAAATTCTTTTTCCTTGAAACATTTTTGTACGTGGAACACATGTGAATTGTGTATCCATAAAATAATAAAAGTTAAAGAAGACCAAAGTGCCTCATTTTCTTCCCCTCTCCTGTTACCACGGGGGTCTCCATTCCCTCTTAGGCCCCTGGGCATCCCGGTAGCTACTCATCTGCTTCCTTTTGTTCCTCCACAGAATTGAGCTCTTCTATTTAGTCTCTGGGTTTTGCAAGACTTCCCCTGTGCCAGGACTCTGGGCAGAAAACCAGCCTTGTAGGGCATCCATGTTCAAGGGGATTGGGTTTTAGGTCGGTTTCTCAGCAGGCTCAGAGGCATGGATTTATGTATCCTATGAGAGGTGAGTGAGGAGGTGGAAGAAACAGAACAAGTAAGGAGAGGAAGACAGAGGGTGCAATTTCAGGCAAAGTCCTATGGAGAGTGGCTTCAGCCTGACCTGACTGGGGTGCCCTAGAGAGTAAATTATATTTCGGAGTCAGCCTATGCCTAGGGAAGGGAGTTGGGATTCTTATATCTATGACTCATCAGTTAAGGATGCCAGGGAAAAAAATCTCAGGCACTCCGGGCCTTTTACCCAAGAGGCAAGGTGCCCCCAAGAGCCAAGGATGGTGCTGCAAAGAAGAGTCCAGAGGGGTTGTTGGAGAGAAACACACAGAGGTGGAGGTCGGCAAACGGTAAAGCTAAATCAGGATCTGAGTGAATCCAGGTGAAGCTCCAATATTGCCCCACTGCAGACCTGTTTGAAGGTGGGGGCCCCTGGGATCTACCGAAAAGAGAGCTTTCAGAGCCTGTGCTCTGGGAATCTGGGGCTGACTTGGGTCTGTTCTCTTCTCACTCTGTGTCTTTGTGCAAGTCTCTCAGCCTCTGAGCCCAGGTCATCTCATCTGAAAAATGGAGGCAACAATTTGGTCCCCTGCTCCGGGGCCTTACAAATTATAAAATAGTACACAAACAAAAAGTGTTTACTTTCTTTCAGCTGTGAATTCATATATTTCATGTCTTTATTCTATACACCATTTTATTTTTGAAAAAATTTTTGAGATAGAGTCTTGCTCTGTTGCCCAGGCTAGCGTGCTGTGGCATCAGCCTGGCTTACAGCAACCTCAAACTCCTAGGTTCAAGGGATCCTCCTGCCTCAATGTCCCAAGTAGCTGGGACTATAGGCACTCACCACCACACCCGGCTAGTTTTTCTATTTTTAGTAGAGACAGAGTCTTGCTCTTGTTCAGGCTGGTTTCAAACTCCTGAGCTTGAAAGGATCTTCCTGCCTCAGCCTTTCAGAATGCTAGGATTACAGGTGTGAGCCACTGGGCCCGATCAGCTAGACACCATTTTAAATGGCATGATATTGTGTATCTGCTTGGACTGCCATAACAAAATACCAGAAACTGGGTGGCTTGGAAAACAGAAATTTATTTTTTCACCATCTGGAGGCTGGGAAGTCCAGGATTAAGGTGCCAACAGGACTGGTTTCTGATGAGGCCTCCCTCCTTGGTTTGCAGGTAGCTGTCGCCTTACTCCGTCTGCACATGGCCTTTCCTCTATGTGCAAAAGAGGAGAGAAAGGGAAAGAGAAGGGGAAGAGGGAGAGGGGGAGCGGGATGGGGTGGGGGGGAAGGAAACAGGGATGAAGTGGGGCGGTGAGGGGGCAGAGCAGGAGAAAGAGATAGAGCTTCAGTATCTCTCCTCTTTCTTACAAGGACTGGAGTCCTATCAGATTAGGACTTCACTTTTAACAACCTCATTTAACGTTATTGGCTTCTTAAAAGCCCCGTTTCCAAATGCAGTCACAATGGGGGTTAGGGCTTCACCCTATGAAATTTGTGGGGCATACACCTTAGTCTAGAACATGTATGTAAAATGCTTGTGTAATGCATGATACACGCTTCATAAATGGTAGTTTCTCCCCCTCCCCCACTTCCTTCTACCCTGTCTCCTTCCCCCTCTTCTTCATTTCCTTCCTTCCAACTGGTATTATATGTCAGGCACTGTTCTGGGCTGGGATAGAGTAGTAGACAAGACAGACTCACAGTTCCTGCCTTTATTTCCTCTTGCTCATAATGAAACAAGATCAATAAACTCAAGATAGGGCCCAGGATCCCCTAGGGCAGTGTTTAAAATCAGAGCAGATATACAGAATCCTAAAACTGGGTCTCCCTCCTAAATGTTTTTTTTTTTTTTTTGGATCAGGACTGTGCTTAATTATTTTTTAAAAAATAATTAGTGGCTAACTTTCAAATATGATTTCACTTTAAAATGCCAGATTCTCTTGAAATAATTAGATGAGCTGGCAGCCCTGGGCCTGAATTCTTGTGAGTCTCGGTGGGGCTGACCACCTCTGGGGAGAGAGGGGACGTGTGTCCTGATGGCCTCCATTCCCGCCTGCTCAGTTTCAGCCATTTATTATCTGACTTTGCCCTCTAAGTATTAAGATTTGCAATTGCAGGTTTAAATAAACGTGACGGTAATTGAAGAGCCTGACTTTGAGCTCTCCCTTTTCCCATATGGAGAACAGGGTCAGTAGAATCTTGTTTTCTATTCTTTTTTCCATGGGCTTTAGATAATTGAATATGGAATGGAGCTTGGGATAATGCGGCTGGTGGGAGTTGGGTATTATTACTGTGGCTGGTTGCGTATGTGGCCCCGGTTAATTCCTCCTTATATCTGTACCCTTTGTCTTGTAACTCAGTCCCCACGCTCCTCTCCTCCCACCTATTGTAGCTTTGGGTTTGACATGGGACTTGGTTTGGCCAATGGCATGTAGTAAACGTAGTGCAGGCAGGGGCTGGAGAAAGTGTTTGTATATTTCCATGTGTTCCCTTGGCTCTCTGTAGTCACCCTGAGAACTTGTCCACACCAACCTGCTGGAGGAATAGGTAAGACACATGCATGTGAAAGAAATAGACAGGAGGGTGGCGCCTGTGGCTCAAGGAGTAGGGCGCCAGCCCCATATACTGGGGGTGGCGGGTTCAAGCCTGGCCCCGGCCAAAACTGCAAAAAAAGAAAAAAAGAAAAGAAATAGTGGGAGAGAGACCAGGTGAGCTAGCTGAAGACAACAGCCAGCAGCCCCCTGATCACCACATATGTGAGGGGTGAGCTCAGCTGGGGCCCAGAAGGACTGCCAGGCAGCCTCCAGCCTTGTGACAGTAGTAGAAAGAGCAGCTAGAAGTTGAGATTTGGGGTAGTTTGTTACGCAGTGTCATCATGGTGGCAGATAACTGATGCACAAACTCCTTCCCTCCTCCTCTCCTTCCTCCCTCATTGTCCTTCTTGCTCTCTCTTCAACCCACATTTATTGAACCCCTGCAGAACATTCCATTTGCCAGGGAGACAATGGTGAGTGAAGCTAGATGTGTATGATTTGGGCTGTTCACAACGTTGCCCTTGGTTCCATCACATGCCTTGATGAGGAGGTGACTGACTGCGTGATTACAACACACTCTGCTCTGGGCAGATCTGGGGTGGGTTTCTTGCTCATCGACTGCTTCATACGATTTTTCTGTCCCCCATTTTAATGGTTCCCTAAGTCACTATGAAGATTGTCATTGGTAGAAGCAGCTCTTCCCAATAATGGAAATACTTCAAAATGATGTATAAACTCAGGATGTTCTTCAGTAATTTATGTAGAGAGTGAGCAATTCTTTATATGTTTTTTATAAGGTAGAGAAAGTTCTATGTACTGTAAAGTTTGATATATTGTTATAAATTATGTGTTGGTCTCAGGCCTACGCAAAAAAGCACAGTGTTTCTCTGAGTTCTGGGAAATACGCTGTAAATAAAACCGGTGGTTTATTTCTTGGCTGGGTATTTTCTCTAATAATATAAAGAGATGTCAACACCCATATCTTAAGGGCAAAATATGAGGTTCTGTTCCCGTCTCATCATCTCACCACGGGTTAAGAGTAGACAGAGCTGTCTGGGTTCTCAAGACTCTTCTTTCTTTTCTCTTCTCTCTTTCTTTCTTTCTCTCCCTCTCTCCATTCCTTTCTTCCTTCTTTCCTTCCTAGGTTCTTGTTCTGTCACTCAGGCTGGGCGGAGTATAGTAGTGTGATCATAACTCACTGCAGCTTCAAACTCCCAG
>NW_003852433.1:6088606-6091689 GCF_000181295.1 Otolemur garnettii | reverse complement strand
ATGTGGCCTGTAGGCTACAGGTTGGACACCTCTGGTCTAGCTCCTTCGTTTGGTCAGACTGTGGTCCTTGCATGCCCAGCTGACCCACTGGAGTTTAGGGAAGTGAACATCATTCGATCCTGGGCTCTTCCCAACTCCTCCTTCCTCTCAAAGGCATGTGTCTTAGTCAGACTGCTATAATAAAATATAAACTGGATGGCTTATAAACAATAGAAAGTGATTTCTCATAGTTCTGAAGTCTTGGAAGTCCAAGATCCAGGTGCAGGCAGATTTGGTGTTAAGTAAGGGTCTCTTTCCTGGTTCACAGATGGCTCCTTCCAGCTATGTCCTCACAGGGTGGAAGGGATAAGGGCTCTCTCTCAGTCCTTCTATATAAGGGTAATAATCTTATTCATGAGGACTCCTCTTCCATGATCTAATCGCCACCCAACATCCTACCTCCTAACGTCACGTGGAGGGTGAGGACTTCATTGTATGAATTTGGTGGTACAACCATGCAAACCATACCGGCCATTCAGACCATACCAGCACACGGGCTTTGCTTTCAGGCTGATGGAGACAAATCTTCCTGTGAAAGTGAAAAGACCAATCACATTCCCTTTTCTAGCCTCAGGTTCCCCATCTGTAACGTTTCCCAGTGATAATTCATCACCACTCTTAGCATACAATTCTACAAATAAGTTTAGATTGTAAATTCCTTCCCTGGGTTTGTACCTTTGTGAGATATATTTTGAAGACAGAAGATAGCAAGGAATGAGTCTCTAATGGTGGCGTTCCAGGGGGTGTGGTGGGAGTGGAGAGGTCGCTTTAGTCTTTTGCATGTCCGAGGAGTGCTGTTTGGCGTCTTCTGGGTGAGATTATGCCTGCCTTCATTGTCTGGAAGGAGCCCTGACGTGGGTGTGAGACCTGGCTTGCCCACTGGATTGTGTAGTTGTGGGATACTTACTCTCTTGGCTTCAAGTTCTTCCTTTCTACAATGTGGGGGCTCTTCTAGCTTTGACATTCTGAAATTTATTGAAGCCAGTAATGTTCTTGCCTACGTGTCTAAATGCAAGAGGGAATTTTCCTCCAATTCCCATCATCATTTTGGGGATAGAGTCAGGCAAGTGTGAATCTAAATTCTTTTGACTGAAAGCCCTGGAAACTCTGCTCAGTCTGGCTATCATAAGGTAATTTTTTGGCTCAAGGGACTGAAAAATCCAAGAGCCTGGCTTCTGGCATGGCTGAATCCAGACGTTCGTTAGCTGGCATTGTGACTCAGTCTCTTTTTCTTTCTTTGTCGTTCCTCTGGGTTGACCAGTGCTCTCCCAAATCCTCTCCCCACACAGTGGTGAAGATGACCACCAGAAGCACCAGACCTTCTCCCTGCCAGCTTAGCAATGCTAGTAGAAATGGAGAGCCTTCTTTGAAGGTGTACCAGTGAAATCCTGTGGCTGAATTTTGTTTTAACTTGAGTCAAATGCTTACCACTGAACCACTCTGATTGGTCAGGCTTGGGTCATGTGCTCACCTGGGAGCTGGGGGTGGGGTCAGCTCTACCCAAACAACAACACCCGAAGCCAGAGGAATGGGGCATGGGTGCTGTGCAGACATGAACAACAAATGTCCACCTCCAGGACTGGGCTGGGATTTTATTTATTTATTTATTTTTGAGACAGAGTCACAAGCTGTCACCCTGGGTGGAGTGCCGTGGTGTCACAGCTCACAGCAACCTCAAACTCTTGGGTTTAAGCAATTCCCTTGCCTCAGCCTCCCAAGTAGCTGGGACTACAGGCGCCCACCACAACGCAGTTGTCATTGTTGTTTTAGCAGGCCCAGGCCGGGTTCAAACCCGCCAGCCTTGGTGTCTGTGGCCAGCACCCTACCCACTGAGCTATAGGCACTGCCCCAGGCTAGGATCTTATAAAGTAGCTTAGAGGCTATTTATGTTTTTCTTTCTTAGAATCCTGGGATATCAGAGCAAGATGAAAACTCAAGTATTATGCAGCTTCCTCCTAAAGCTGCATTTTACAAATGAGAAAACTGAGGCTTGAGGAGATGGGGCCATGTATCAGGCCATTTTGCATTGCTATAAAGTGATGCCTGAGGCTGGGTAATTTTTAAAGAAAAGAGGTTTATTTGCCTCATGGTTCTGCAGCCTATATAAGAAGCATGGGGTCAGCATCTGCTTCTGGTGAGGTCTTCAGGGAGCTTCCAATCAAGGTGGGAAGGGGAGCAGATGGGTCACAGGGCGAGCAAAGGAGCAAGAGAGGGAGGGGGTATTACCAGGCTCTTCTTTTTTCTTGTTTATTCATTTAAAAGAATTTCAGATTATTAAGGGAGTGCATACAATTTGGTTGCATAGTTTGTTTATGTAAGGTTAAAGTCAGAGTTTCAGTGTGTGTCCCTCACTCAAAAAGTATGCGGTATCCCTGTGTGACGCATCCTTGGGCGTGGATTTACCCATCTCCTTGAATTTCAGTGAGTTTTGTTCTCATATGCATCTATAGAGGTCGATTCACTAATTCCAGTTTAGTACTGAGCACATGTGATGTTTGTTTTTCCATTCTTGCAATACTTCACTGGGGAGAATGGTCTCCAATTCCATCCCGGTTGTTACAAAAGAGATTATTTTTTATGGCTGAGTAATATTCCATGACATACATATACCATCATTTACTAATCCACCCATGTATTGATGGGCCCTTGGGTTGCTTCCACATCTTTGTGATTGCAAATTGTGTGGCTATAAACGTTCAAGCACAGGCTCTTTTTAAACAACCAGCTCTCGCTTGAACTAATGAGCCAAGAACAGACAGACTCATTATCGCAGGGAGGGCAGCGAGCTATTCCCGAGGAGTCCGCCCATGACCCAAACTCCTCCCACCAGGCCCCACATTTAACACTGGGGAACAAATTTCAACATGAGATTTGGAGGGGGAAACACCCCAACCATATTAAGCCATTTGGCTAAGGTCCCTGAATATGAAACACCCAAATACTCCACCTTCTCGGTGGGTAGCTGGCCACTGTTCCTTTGCTCTCCTCTCCTTCCAATGCCCCATGGAAGGCCCTTACCTTACCCAACAATGACCTACCAAGCT
>NW_003852433.1:6085008-6087926 GCF_000181295.1 Otolemur garnettii | reverse complement strand
ATAGCTCACAGCAATCTCAAACTCTTGGGCTTAAGGGATCCTCCTGCTTCAGCCTCTTGAGTAGCTGGGACTACAGGTGCCCGCCACAATGCCTGGCTGTTTTTTCTATTTTTAGCAGAGACAGAGTCTCACTCTGGCTCAGGCTGGTCTCAAACTCCAGAGCTCAGGCATTCTACCTGCCTCAGCCTCCCAGAGTGCTGGGATTACAGGCATAAGCCACCATGCCTGGCCCATCCTTTCCACTGCTAATTGCCACCAATATTGTGAAAGGAATCGGAGGTCCTGAGATCTCAACCTTTTATAAGCTATATAACTTGGGCAAGGTCCTTTTCTGGGCTTCACTGTTGTCCCTTAGTGGAGTTAGCTGGTCTTGCTTTGCTCTTCCCCCAGACCAAATGCAGGGATCAAGTGAGATCAAAGATACAGATATGAGATGAAACTGAGGGTATATACAGACCCACTGCCGTGTTACTTTACCCCATATGCGTATGAAGGCTGCTTCTAAGATTCTCCTCTTTCTTTTCCTCCCTGGACCAGACCCATCAACAGACTTCATGATTGATTTGGCCACCAAGAACTCAGGTCACTAGGAAGAGCTGGACCAAATGTAAATTACAATGTTCAAGTAACCTCTGCGGGGAGGGGAGGGCTACATGTGGCTTCTGCCTTGAACCCAGGAACTGTCTGTGGGAAACGAGAAGCCACGTGGTGTTTTATCAAATGTTTATGGCTATTGGTTTAGGGGGGTGAGTTTACAAGCTCTGCAGGCTGTGCACTGGGAAATTAAACTGTGTGCATTTTCACTCGGTCCTAATCAGCCGCCAGCCATGGGATTTATGAGGCTGTAAAGTCTTGAGCACATCGTTTGCTGGAGGCCTTGCTCATGGCTGCCCATCTGTGTCCTTGACAAGAAGCATTCTCCAGGAGCTCTGGGCTCAGTTGTCCATTTGCTCAACAAACATATACCAGGTGCCTACTGTGTGCTGGGAGTATAGTGGTAAACAGTTCTGGGATCTGCCCTCTTGTTGACTGTGGCTTCTTAAGGCCATAGGCATTGCCAAATAATTTCATGAATAAGTATGAAATTGCAAACTGTGCAGCTTTAGGGAAATGATGGGAAGGTTGAAGGTGCTACGAGAAGGCATAGTGAGTTGAATTATGCCCCCTCAATGATGTGCCCATGTCCTAACTCCCAGAACATGTAAATATGACCTCACTTGGGAACAAAGAGGCTTTGCAGATGTAATAAAATTAAGAATCTTGGATGTAAGGATGTCCTGTAATAGCCAGATGGGCCCTAAAAAAATATAAGTGTCCTCATAAGAGACAGAAGAGGAGAAGGCTGTGTAATGAGAGAGGCAGAGATTGGAGTGATGCTGCCACAAGCCAAAGGACTTGGAGGCCCTGGAAACTGGCAGAGACAGGTGTTTTTGGGGGTTGGGGTGGGAGGGCAACAAAACAAATTAATGCTAATCATTTTTGTTTTCTAAGGATAATGGACTCAGATTTCTCATAAAATTGACACAATGAGCTTCGCAATTGCATCCACAATGAACTTACAAATGCTAAGGTCAACCGTCCTCAACTGTTTAAGAACATTATAAAAAGGAAGCGACGTGGGAAAAGCCAAGAAAAAGACAAAAAAACAAGCAATTTTGAGCAAGACCAAGACGCTCCTCTAACCGTAATGCGAGTGAGGCCTGCAAAGATAAAACCCTGAGATAGAAAACCCTTCCTGGGTTTGTCTTCTCTCTGTCCAAACTATATTATGAGTTACCGTTATTTAGAGATTACCGTATTTTGCCAGGTATAATGTGCACTCTTTTGCCCAAACTTTTGAGGGAAAAATAAGGATGTGCTCCATACATGGGGCATACGGCTTGGGAGCAGGGGAGTGCAGTGGGCCTCCAGGAGCTGCTGCATCCTCCTCTCTGGGCTTGCACTGGCACATGGGCACAGTATTCTAGTCCGGGAGGATCAGGGATTCAGTGGGAGTGGGCCAGAGCCGTCACCAGAGGAGGAGAAGGTGGGGGAGGGGGTGTGCTGGTGAAGTGGGCCACAGTTGTGGGGGGCAAAGGTCAAGGCTTGAGGCCCAGTTCTACAGAGGGGACCAGGAGTCCCATGTATGCCCCAGGGACCTCTCTGGCTGTCCATGAGCCAAATGGCTTCAGAGGCTCCTGCCCCACTAGCCACACATGTGGCTATCTTGACCATGGCCCCTGATGAAGCAGGGAGGGAAGGGGGCCCTGGGGAGAGGGAAGGGGCAGCCTTCCCAGAGCAGGCGGCTGCAGGAGGGGGTGCAATCTGCACATTTACTAGGGCAGTGTTAGCTCTCCCCAGAGCGTCTTTCCTGGCTGAGAGCAGTGCTCAGCTTCACCCTGTTTTCCCTGAACGTTCAGGCCAAAAATGTGTATGCACATTATACATGGGAGCACATTAGACATGGCAAAATACAGTATTCCTGTTCCTATCAGAGCTAACATCAACTCTTTTGACAAACCTCTTGGCCGAAATTTGCAGAAAATCCTCAGAACACTCACTTCCTACCAAGGAGGTTTATCAGGCTTTTGTGTGTCAAGCACTGTGCTGGGCACAGGGGTGCACGAGAAGAATGAGGTGTAGCTGCCATAAATACATGGCAGCATGGTAGTTTTTAAATACATGCATAAATCAATGCTTTGTCCAGGTACCGTGGCTCATGCCTATAATCCTAGCATTCTGGGAGGCCAAGGCGGCTGGATTGCTTGAGCTCAGAAGTTCGATACCAACCTGAGCAAGAGTGAGACCCCTTCTCTAAAAATAGGTGGGCATTATGGTGGGCACCTGTAGTCCCAGCTACTTGGAGTCTGAGGCAAGAGGATCACTGGAGCCCAGGAGTTTGAGGTTGCTGTGAGCTGGGATGCCACAGCACTCTACCA
>NW_003852433.1:6066443-6084720 GCF_000181295.1 Otolemur garnettii | reverse complement strand
GGTGACCAAAATCTCTACTGGCTGAGGAAATCAAATCAAGGGGGGCTTCCCAGAGGAGGAGGCTCTGTAGTGAAATGGGGAAGACACTGATGTCAGGAGCTAGAACAAGCCCAAGATGTAAACTCTGTCGTAACAAGGAACACCTGCCACATGTGGGGCATAGTGTCTAGCCCAGCGGTTCTCAACTTGTGGGTCATGATCCACAGGAACTGTATTAAAGGGCCGTAGCATTAGGAAGGTGGAGAACCGCTGGGCTAGCCTCTCTCTTTCAATCCTCGGATGGCCTCAATTATATTTCCACTTTACAGGTGGGAAAACCAAGGTTCAGTGAAGTCATATGCAGATGTTAACTGGCCCTACTGGGGTTGGTGCCCACATAGGTGGCCCTGAGCCTTTCTCTGTGGCTTTCTATCCCTGCCCGGCTTTCCTTGTGACCAAGCTAGAGAGAATTCCAGGCCTCTGGCTTCTGCTCAGGCTGATTAGGAAAAAAAAAAAAGAAAGAAAGAAAAAGAAACCCCCCCCACCTTTTTACTCTCTCTTTTCCTGGCCATAAAAATTGCCCCTAAGGGGGAGAAATAGGCATTCTCCAGGCCAGGAAAAGATTTCTCTTTCCTGTTTATGAGGTGACGGCTATTAGTGTGAAATCTTCATTTCAGAATATAAAAATCCGAGCAAGCCATCCAGCCAACGCCGCCTTTTCACAATTCTAACCATGCAGGGTAAATTCGGATACCATCCGTTCTTGGGACTCGCTGTCTTACCGTTCTTGGCGTGGATTCCCAGTGGAAGGAGAAATACACAATGTGCGGGGTCGGTGGCGCGTGTGGGGAAAGTGTGTCCCTCAGTTGTTACTGCTTCCTGACACAAACTACCTGAATGCAGTAGGCCGAAATGGCAACGTGTCCCCCTTAGAGATTTTGCAGCCTCCTGACCTTTGTCACAGCCTGGCCCTGGAGGAGAAGGGGCACAGGGGAGGCCGTGACAGGCAGGGGCATGTGGGCACCCTGGGGGCCATGGGGCAGGCTTGTCCAGGGGGAGGTGCTGGTGGACTCTAGAATTTTGTTTCGGGAGCTGTGACTCACCTTCCATCTTTACACATGCTTTGGGGAGCATGAGGGCAGAATGAACTGAGGGCTTACTCTGTGGCAGATCTCACCTAGAGGCTACCCCCACAATGGTCCTCGGTGACAGCTATTATGGCGATGATCTATTGGATGTGCACCCAGAATTTCCCTTATTTGGGTATCAGAATCTCTGTTTTCTTCTAGAAGACTTCACCCCTAAAAAAGGTGACATGAGAGGGGCCTTGTCTTAGTTTGAGTTTCTTCTTACCTCTCCTCTAGGGAGCAGATTCTAAAACAGGGGTTTGAGTGCAACTTGTTTATTTGGGAGGGGATGTCAGACTCCAGTGTGGGGGGCAGAAGTGAGACAGAGAAATGAAGGAAGCCGATAAAACGCGTGTCATCAAGCCTGTTACTGTGGGCGGCTGGAGCTTCATCCCACTGGGCACCCAGGGTGGCAGTGTAGCAGTGCCTACAGAGCTAGCCCATCTGAGAGGTGGGCAGCTGGGGCGTTTCTACATCACCTCCTGTGAGTGACCTGTTGAGAGTAGCCTCTGGGGGTGCTAAGCTCTTAGTACTCTGCTGACAATGTGAGCAAGAGGGTTCTCAGGCAAAGAAACCCATGGTAGAAGTTGGAAGTGGAGACCTCTCACTGGTGCAGGGGCCAGGGTGTGAGCAGTGGCAACGAGCTTCTGCTGCGGACCGTCAGTTAGGGATAAGGGGTGGACACTGGCTCTGAGCTGGGCTAATCAGGGAATCTTGCTCTTGAGCAAGAAATAACCCTGGATATTACACGTCACTAACTTTTGAGGCTGGATCATTATTGCCATATAACATGGCCTATTCTGTCTGATGGAGGTACTCTGGGTGTGTGTGAGAGGGAGGTGTTAGGGGGCAGAAAGGGAAGCCAGGAGACCTCTGAAAAGGCGGTGTCATGACTCTAGGTGAGAGATGCTAGTGCTTGGGCCAGGGTAGTTGTGGTGAAGGTGGTGAGAAAGGAATGGATTCAGTTGGATTTTGGAGCTTAAGAGGCTATGACTTGATCATGAGCATGGGGAAAAAGATAAGAATGCTAAAGGTACCTGTCACTCGCTGCTAGAAGAACTTTCAGACCGTAATTGGGCTGAAAGCCCCTCACACAATCTGATATTAGAGTACAAACTCTCCTGGTCTTTGCTCAAGAACTGGGGCTCTGCTTTTACTTTTAAAGGCAAAAGAAAGTTTCTATAAGAGAAGTGAGGGGCCTGGGCCTGCCTTTGCCATTGCCAAGGCGCCTTCTACTGGAAACATCATCAATCATAACCAGTGCGGCAAATGCTGGTCAGCCCGCCTCACCATGGGGATTAGGGAAGTAGGCTTTGGCTTGATTATATTATCTGGCTTTCCCCAAGGAGGTGAGGAAATAGACCTAAATCCCTCTGGCTTTGTGCTTTGAGCTCTCTCCCCTGCCTTGTGTAAGTGACAGCTCAATCAGAAGATGGTTTTTTAGAAGAGGTGCTGCAAAAATGGGTTAGATGGGAAAAAAATCTTACTAGGAGATAATTGTGTCTGGAGAGAAGAAAGAGAGACATGCACTTTAGTAGTGTATGTTCTCATTAAAATGATCGGGCTTCTTTGAAGAGTAACAGCTCTGTCTAGACAGGATGAAGGGGAGATAAGCCCTGAGAGCGATCCGGGGGACCGGCTGATGAAGATTGCACGACAAAGGTCGGGTCAGCTTTGGGGTGTGGTTTGCTACTCTACAGCTGCCTTTTGAGAGCTTGGAAGCTGGGTGCAGGGGTCCATTCTGGTGGTCTAGCTTTCCCTTCCAGTATAGAGGCCTGCCCTATCCAGTATGGTAGGCACTAGCTACATGGAGCTATTCACATTCAAATTAACTAAAAATTAAGGCCAAGTATAGTGGCTCTTGTCTGAAGTCCCAGCACTTTGGGAGGCTACGGTGGGAGGACTGCTCGAGCTCCTGAGTGTGAGGCTGTAGTGAGCTATGATTATGTCACTTCCCCAGCCTGGGTGACAGAATGAGACTCTGTCTTAAAAAAAAATCAAATAAAATGAAAAAGTGACTCTCAGTTGCATCAGCCGCATTTTTATTTAATTATGTTTTATTTTTAATTTCAGATTAATGTGAAGGTACAAAAAATTAGGTTACATTGCTCTCATTTGTTAGGTGACGTCCAAGTTGTAGTTGAGGACATTTTAAGTCCTCAGTAGCTCCATGCAGCTATATGGCTAGTGGCTGCCATAATGGCCAGCACAGAAACAGAATACTACTACTTCTATCATCACAGTAAGTTCTCTAGTACAGGCTGGTACAGACTATTAGGGTAGCTTAAAAGAGAAGATATTCAAATAAGACAGTGGTGGGGGGATCTTTACTGGCTCCAACGTGAGGAGCCTGTATACTTCTCACTTCTTCCTCTCACTAAGCAGCAGAATTGAAACTCAGAACCCAGCTCTCATTTAATCTCCACCTCCCTTAATCTCTCTGCAACACGGAATCCCTGAGGCTGTTATGAAAAGGCTCATTTTGCTAAACATTTCTCTTTATTTATTTCAGATTAATTTGAAGGTACAAATTATTAGGTTACAATGTTTGTGTTTGTTAGGTAACGTCCCTGTTGTAGTTGTGTCCTGTACCCAGGAGGTGAGCCATAGACCTTACATTGTACCTGTTAGGAGGGAGCACCTCAAATCCCCTCTGCTAAACATTTCTTAAATAAGGGAGCTGTGATATTTATCTACTAACTCTTCCAAGTAATCAACTTGTGGATGCCTTCCTAATGGCATAGGCAGCATTAAATCCAGGCACTGCTGACCTGCCTTAGGGGACCAGACATGATAGGCATGGAGGTAAGAGGAGGGCACCCAGGCAACCTGCTACAGGTGGCAAGAGAGTGAGGCCAGACAGGCCCAGGGGTGGGGGACACTCTCTCTGCCACTTATCAGCTTGTGGGACCCCACATTTTCTCTGCTTGGCCCTCTACCTCCTATCTGCAGTTAGGGAGTTCCTCTAAAATATAAATCAGATTAAGCCACTCCTCACTCACCTGTATATACACATGCCCAGGATTTCCTGTTGAATGAGAATAAAATCCAAATTCCACTGAGGTCTATAAGGGTTCGTGTGACTTGGCTCATCTTTTCGCCAACATCATCTTTCTGAACAACCTCTTGTTTGTTGTATCATGGTCCTCATCACTGCCTGGAACTATCTATTTCTTGGTTTGTTTTTTTGCCTATAGCGCCTCCCGGACTTGAACTTTGTGAGGATAGGGTGTGTTCATTTTATTCCTTACTATACACCCTGTGCCTGGCCTAGGCCCCAGACATGCAATAATAGTTGTAGAATAAAAGAAGAAATAATGACCTTGTGCATGCTGCTTAGCCTCTTGGAACCTCAGTTTTCTCATCTATAAAATGGGAATAAATTAGGGTGATTTTATAAAGTTATTATAGGGTAGAGATGGCTTTATAGAAAATGCATAGAATGTAGTAGACACTCAAATTGGCTATTATTATTGTTTTTATTGAAAAGTTACAAGTTCAATACAGGTTTCTTTTTTCCTGAGGCTTTTAAAATTGCCAACTTGATTTGCCCTATAACTCTTGACTAGAGCAGAGTCCATTTCTTTAAAACAAGGACATAGTCCTGGTAATCACAATAGGACTATTAGGATCAGAACATTAACCCTGCATCATTAGTCCCATCTAATCATCATACCCATTCATGGCTCATCATTTGTCCCAGTAGTGTCCTTTGTTATAAAAGCATTCAGTTCAGGATCCAAGGGTGTATTTAGTTGTCCTGTGTCTTGAACATCCTTCAGTCTGGAACATTCCTCCGTCTTTCTTGGACTCTCATAACCTGGGCCCTTTTGAAAGGGACAGGGCGCCATGTTGCAGAGAGTCCCTCAGTGGGAGTGAGTCTGATGTTTTCTCAGGGTTAGATTTGGGCCATGCCTCCACGGCAGGGATACCGCGCTAGGATGCTTCTCATTGAATCTGTCAGGTGGCATGTGATTGATTTTGGTTTGTTCCATTAGGGGAAATGCTCATTTTGGACGCTTGATTGGGCGGAGGGAGGAGCCCTGCAGGGGGCTTCTGTCCACTGTGAAGTTACTCTGTTCATCTTTGTACTTAATAGTTTTGTGGGAGTTCTTGGAAACTATGTAACTATCTGATCCATCACCTAACATTTACGAATATTCATTCATTTATGTGGTATTTTTATCAGTAGAAACTTATGCTCTGCTAGTTTATTGAGTGGGCAATAACTGTTTATTTTAATACTCAAATTGCCTCATTTTTGGCCAGTGAGAGCCCCTTCAAGCTGACTTCTTTGTCCCTTGATATGATTCCTATGACGCTTTGGGCATTTCCTTGTGCTCTGGCGTAAGATATGCTCATCTGGCACTTTCCCTGAGTCAGCTCTGGAATCTGCCATTTCTCAAAAGTGCCCTGACTCAATTTCGTGGAGAATATCTAGAAACAAAGCTCTTGGTATTAGGTATGTTTATTGCTATTAGACTGTCACTTCTTAGAGATTCCCTCAGAGGACAAATCTAGGGAGTGTGTGTGTACCCATATACACCTGTTTACGTCTGTATAGATTTTTTTTAGAGACAGAGTTTCTCTCCCTCTGCCCCCTTGTTAGAGTGCAGTGTTGTCATCATAGCTGACTGAAATCTAAAACTCCTGGGTTCCCGTGATCCTCCTGCCTCAGCCTCCTGACTATAGGCTTCCACCACAGTGCCCAGCTAACTTCTCTATTTTTAGGAGAGACAGGGTCTTGCTCTTGCTCAGCCTGGTCTTGAACTCCTGAACTCAAGTGATGCTCCCACCTTGGTCTCCCAGAGTGCTAGGATTATAGGTGCGAGCCTCTGTGCCTGGCCTATTTCTAGATTTTTAATCTGTATTGAAGATCACAAAGTCACATAGACAGCTGTGATTTCAGTTTGTCACCAGAAAGTTCATTCTTCTGTTTTTCCCTTTCTATTTTTGTGATTTCTTTCTCTGATGGTGAGAAATCCATTTATACTCAATATATTTAATTTTTAGGTCAATGTAACAATTCCTCTGCTCCCCAGCATGGACATCCTCACCACCCTGCCCAGGCACTCTGATCCTATCTTGGCTGTACCCTCACGTGGATACCCCGCTCATCCAACCCAGCCTTGTTGACCATTATTGTCAGTGTTATTATCATGCACGACGGGGGTGGGCAGTGGAGTGGATGGGCGGGCTTTTCTCGTTTCTGTCACCCACCCTCATCTTGACAAAGGGAACAGCCCATGGGTGAATGTGTGTATGTGTGTGTGTGTTTTAATATTCATAGGATGCTTCTCTCTAGCCCCTCCAAGAGGTCAAAGCAATTAGAAAATCCTTGATAATTACCCAACGTTCAGAAACTGATGGCTGATTCCAAGTGCTGTGTCTTTTATTCTCTTTCACTTCCCCCACAGAAACCGAAGGGAGGAAAAGTAAGTAGCAGCTGAAATGATCCCCCACTCACTTTCTATAAAGAGCAAAATTAGCTGCTTTAATAATCATGAATATTAATGTATAGCCAATTTCACTCAATTAAAATGATGATCTATAATTTTGCCTCAGAGCTTTATGGAGGCTATTTCAATGACTAGTGAGTGGGGCTGGATGCTTTTTAAAGTTCATGAGTTTGGCTTAACTCTCCCGCTCCCATCACTGGCTTTCATGTAAGATCAACCCCAAATCCTTCCCTGACCAAATTTCCCAGCCCTTAGGGCATGTACTTTTTCTATTTCTAGGGCCCAAGATAAGTCATTTTCATGGTGAGTTCATGAGGTTGTGCCCAGCTCCTGTCAGTTCCTCATTTCCTGAAGACTGCTCCCCTAGCCCCTGATCCATGGGGTGCTTGGGATGTGTGCCCAATGGCCACCTTTGTTCAGTGAAGCTCCCCTTTCTCTATCCTACAGCGTATTGGCTAACCAGGAAGGACCTCCCCCATTTGAGTCTCTTCCCCGGGAATTTGGGATCAGGACTAAGAAGAACCAATGCCAGAGGGCTTTTAAATAAAAATGTAAAACTCAGGAGCTGTGGGTAGCTATCTTACCTTCTGTCACATAAACTGGACAGCCCGTGTGCAGAGAGAAACAGGCTGAGGGTGGATGTAGAGAGGAATCAGGGTCCCAGGGCATTCTGCCTGCCTGTTCAGGTCTCTCCTGAGCCCTGGCATGTAACCCACTCCAAGTTCTTTGAAACACCTCTATCCTTATAATAAAATGTCCTTACTTCCTAAAGCCAGTCTTGGAAGGTTTCCATTACCTGTATCCAGAGAGACCCAATCAACACAGCTGTCCAAGGACAGGCCCCTGCTCTTTTATCCCCGAGACCTGAGGGGAGTTTCCTGTTACTCTTCACTGCCTTCCTAGGAGAAAGGCCCAGACTGGGCCACGGAATGAAGAAGCATTAGTCATAGCCTCTCCCCCACCCCACCAGGTTCTATTCCTATCTGGTCATGAACAAGTCTGTTAAAAAAAAGAAAAAAAAAGACACTATGAGATCAGTCCAGTGGAGAAAATCTCTCAGAAGTTTTGGTAGTTTTTGTTTTTTTCTTGAGAGAAAGAGTCTCACTCTGTTGTCCTGGGTAGACTGCCGTGGCGTCATAGGTCCCAGCAACCTCAAACTCTTGGGTTTGACAATCCTTTTGCCTCAGCCTCCTGAGTAGCTGAGACGACAGGCATGAGCCACAACACCCAGCTAACTTTTCTATTCTTAGTAGAGATGGAGTCTCGCTCTTGCTTTGGCTGGTCTTGAACGTCTGAGCTCAAACAATCCACCCAGCTCAGCCTCCCAGAATGCTGGGATTACAGGCATGAGCCACCGCTCCTGGCCAGAAGTTCTGATAGTTTTGATGCTAATGGTGGGTTGCCTGGCATGTTATTTTTTGGCCAGTTGTTTGGGGTTCCTGCAGGCACAGCTGCTGCGTGTCAGTGGCTCTTTGCTGTTTTCTAACATACCCCTGTTACCCTCTGTCTCCTCGCCCTGTGTGCTGTTCTTCATAGGATTCATTGCTGTCTGATATTACAGTATGTATTTATTAGTTTATTATTTATTAATCGATTGCCTCCTTCCACTAGAGGAGGCACCTTGCTCTTGGTCGCTGTTGTATCCTAGTATCTAGAACAGGGACAAGCACATAGTGGGTGGCCAACAAAAATTTGTAGACTGCATGTGTGAATGAATGAATGAATCTAAGCTCTCTCTGGTAAGACCCACGGAGGGGAGGCTCTGGGGCTCTCACAAGGGCCTGAGTGTCCTTTTGGATAACCCTCTTCCCAGTGTCCAGAGGCCATTCACACGGGCACACAGCTATCCTGGGTATGTCTGGAGAATGTGGCTTAAAACTCAGCCTTTGGATTCAATATCTCTGAGTTTGAAACTCAGCTGTGCCACCCTAGCTGCATGCCCTGTAGGGAAATCACTAAACTTTTCTCTACTGCATTTTCTCTTCTTCGGATGGAAGGTAACAATAGTTTCTATCACATTGGGTTATTGTGTGAACCCAATTTCTTAGAATATCAATTTCTTAGCCCTATAATCGGCACAGGGTACTTCCTCAATGAGTGTAAGTTTTTATTGTAGCTCCATTAGGAAAGCTCACCTTGTATTGTTGAGCAACGCTGATTCCTTCATTCATTTGTTCCTGAATTGATTGGTGAAGTCGGCCAACGTGTATTGAGTATTTGTGTGTTTTAGTTCCACAGAAACAACAAAATGGCTTAACTCTCCAACAAACTCTGTTCACTGTGTGAATTTGGTGGTCAGAAGAGTTTTCCATGCCCAGGAGAATTTACTGTATAGAAAATAACTCCCGAAAGATGACCTGAGGCATGATGATCTCATGGGTTCTCTGTGGCCACCAGCGAAGGTCCTTAGGATAGGGTTTTGAGGTGGGACCCAGAAAAATGCTGAATGGTATAGAGAAATCTTGAATCTGGGAGGCGCTGTTGGAACTTAGAGAATATACTTTACCTCTATTAGCCTATTTTCCCACCTGAAAAATGGGGGTGTTTTATTATGTTAATGTCCTCCAGCCTTAACGTGTGTCAGAATCATTTGAGGGGATGTGTTAAAACGCACAAGCCAGGCCCCTCTGCCTTTCAGGGAGCGATTCAATAGATGTCAGAAGGGATAATGTGCTGGGTGATTCTAACGCAGCCCCTTGGAACATACTTTGAGGAACTGAAATCTCAAAGATGATGTGCTGCTGGGATCCCTCAACACAGCCTGGTCTCTCTTTCTTGTATTCTGCCTTCTATAGGTGTTGAGAATGTGGGTAGCCACTAACTGATGTTTCCTCCTTCTCCGGGCTCATTAACTTTTTAGGGAGCTTTCCATGGTCGTGAAGTTAGTTCTAGGGCCCTGTAAAAAGTTTCCTTACTGGCGTCTTCTGGGTGGTTGACGACTTGTTCACAAAGGCAGATCAGATAGGCTGTAAGGTCTCCTCCTCCTGCCCTGAAATTCTTTCAGTCTTTCCGTTTCTCAGTGGAATAAGAATCTTCTTGTTTCCACACCAAGTTGCCAGCACGCAGGTTTCCGTGGTAGCAGAGAGAGAATAAAGGCCAGGTTCTCATCTACAGCAGACTTAAAAGCCACCCTCGTGGAGAACCAATCATGATTTCAGGAGGGTTTTGGACGTTGGAGAGCAGGGGTTTTGATTTATCTATCCACATCCCATGAAGCTCCGGAAAGGGTAGTTATGGGAAGAACGGGTCTGTAAACGCTTTTCATAGGGAAGAAGGGTACATAATACTGGTGATGGCAATAATAATGACAGCACCTCACAGGGCCGCCACACTTTAACATTTGAGGCAGCCACTTCAGACCCTCAATACATCCTGTGGATTTAATACAGGAAGAAACCGAGCTCTCCAGTGGAGAAGTGATCCGTCTGCTACTTTCATGCCATCTCTTCAGTGCCTGGGGCTTCTCATTGCCTGACCGGGGCTTCTCTAGCAGGGGCTAAGCAATGGTTGTCTACCTCCTTATCATCACTGGTCCTCTGCCCCATTACCTCCCATCCCTCATAGCAATTGTACCCCTGAGAAGCCAATCTTATTTAGAGAGCAATGGTGAATTAAAGGGCTATTCTCTTAGGTCAAGTTACTTTCAGAGACAGTACCTTAACTCAAACAGGCCACTCAAAATGGCAAAAGAGCTGACACTGCCCAGATAAGGAAGGGAAGAATATTTGAATATAGGTGCTTTCCCCCATCCTGCTTACATGAAAGGCAGCTTTTACTCACATAACCTTGAAAAAGAAGTTTCATGCTCTATATATCCTCAGAACAACACTAGGAGGTGGATACTATTTTTATGCACATTTGACAGAGGAAGAATGTGAAGCTCAGAGAGGCTGAGTGACTTGTCAATGTTCACACTACTAGGCTATGCCAGAGCTGGCTTGGAACCCAGGTGGGCTGACATCCTGGGGGACTTGAGTATCAAGTCCAACTGGATAACAGCCAGGGTAAGTCCCCCAAGATCTCCAGCTTACTTGAAGCCCAAGGGTACCTCTGGGACTCTGCTATGGTTAATCTCAAAGTTGCTTCCATAACTGGGAGAATTTGGGTTATCAAAAGGGTTATGGAAGGAAGGGGCTTGAGTTGAGTTCGTTTTGGAACAGTTGCCCAGCACAGGATGAAATGCAATTGGTTGGGGTGGGTGATAAATATAGAAGCTTCACAGTCTTAGCAAAACCCCTTCAGTCTCATACTTTGTGATTCTGGGAGGGCCTACAGCACCTTCACCAAGAGGCTTGAGATTTTATCTTTGTAGAGACTCCAGAGGAGTGATCTAGGTAAAGAATTAGGGTCATAGGATCATAACAGGCTGGGATTGTCTATTTTCAGAGCTGAATAGGGTCGAAGGCAGGGGTCCTCAAACTACGGCCCGCGGGCCGCATGTGCCCCACCTAGGACATTTATCTGGCCCGCCATGTGTTTTTGTCACTGCTACATGTCCTGCTTAGCAGCCAACTCATCCTAGGGCCCGCAGTCTTGCCCTCCAATGGTCCGAGGGACAGTGAACTGGCCCCCTGTTTAAAAAGTTTGAGGACCCCTGGTCTAAGAAGTAGTCAAATCCAATGCATCCCAAAGCGTCATTGTGAACTCCACCAGGATGGATTTGATGATTTGGGTGTTGGATTAGGCAGGATTTGCTCACTAATGCTGCAGTAACAAGCAAATTCAGAAATCTTTGTCGCTTAATAAAACCAAGCTTTATTTCTTCTACACAAATTCTGATTAGGGTCCGTCGACCTTCTGAGGTAGCAATCTTCCATGCAATGACTCCAGGACTCAGGCTGCTTCAATTTTTGTGAAGTTGCTACCTCTCAAGTAGCTTCCAGGTCAGGAAAGTAGAGGAAGAGAGAGTTGGAGAGCTGTACAAGTTGCAAAAAATGAACACAGACACAGAATTTTAAAATTTTTGCTCGATGATTGGCGTACCTTTTGCTATGGGGAGGAGTGTAAACTATGAATATTTGTGAGGTTTCAAAGATTGAGATGATATTAAGTAATATGGCCATCACAAGTTTATGGAGGAGGAGAAGTGCTGCGTGAAATAACTAACTTGGGGTCAATGTTTTGCATCTCTAAAAAAGAAAAACCTGTGCTCTCACTAAGAACTGACTTGTAAGAAGGAAGAAGGAGGGTACTTGGGACTACCCCCGCTCCAATTTGGTCAGTATATCACAATTAAGGAGTTTTATTTATACCTGAATATAACCCAAGACCACCTTCCAGATTTGCTGTGTGATCAGCAGGGGAGGAGGTGCCTCCACATCGAGGAGGGAAACTAAGGCATTGTGACCCTCAGGGAAGGAACTGGACCTTGAGGTGCACTCCCAACAGATAGCATCCCTTTGAAAGACGTAGCCAAAGACAGGAACACAGACACAGGCATGTACGAAGACACACAAACCCGCGGAGGCACACATGTGCCCAAGCACGCTCAACCTCACTTGCAAGGCTCCACCACCACTAGGGGGGTGTGATTAATCTCCCCAAGGCTAGGAGGAGGGCCGGAAAGGTCCTGAGGGTCGCAAGGGGACAATGAACTCGGCCTGGCGTGTATAAATCTGATTGGCAGCAGAATCAGCTCAACCACCCCCATTTCCTTCCCCCTGGGCCCCATAAATATCTCCTGGCCTCTGCCCCACCTCCCAGCAGCGATACTCACTGCCGTCTCTCCCGGTTTGTTAGATTTAGCTGCTGGAGTGGTTTCCTTTCTCTCCAGCAGAACCTGCCTGACAGGGCAAATTTACCATCCAGGAAGGCTGCAGAATCAATATTATTTTCTCTGTGACTGAGAGAGAAAGAAGGATTTGGGGGGAATTGGTCATGGTTGGTTTGACCTGGGCCCTAGCGCATTGCAGAGCAAGAGGAGGGGGTTTCTGAGGCAGAAACCCCGGGATGGGACTGATTCACTCCCCAGTTCAGTGTGGACAGTTAAGCCTGAGCTGTGCCCGCCATGCACCTGGGTCCAGGAGACCAAAGGCAGAAACCCGCTGGTGGACTCTTGGAGGTTTCACTCATCCTGTGGTTCTCCTGCTGCCAGGAGGTTTCTTGTGCTGTGGTTAAGGTCATGAACTCTGCACTCAGCGTGTCTTGGGTCTGAATCTCTGCTCAGCTAGTAAGAGGCCCTGTGAGGCTGCAGAACCTCTGTGAGCCTTGATTTTCCCATCTATAAAATGAGAGTGAGAACTAGACTTTCCTCACAGGCCTGTCGTGGACATGTGACATGCAGCACATTTTAGTAGAGGGCCACACCCTAGGAGACAGAATTCCACAAATCTTGGCTATTTTCCTCCGACTTTTAATGCCATGAGAGTTGGGTAAGAGACACAAACCAACTCAAAGAGAAAGATCCACAATGATGTCACAGCCTCAAAGAGAAAGTGGCTGCTGGGTCCCCACTCCCTCACTGGAGACCCTGGATATTCTTACTGTGCCATGACCTGACTCACTGGGGCCCATGCTCCTGCTGGGGTACAAACATCACTGACTAAGGTGGTGTTGATGGAGGGTGGGCCCCAGCTGCAGGGCCTGCTGGCTGCTTGGCTGACTGTCCCTGGGGTGTCTGGGGTCTTGGCCATGGAGGTTACCTGGAGGAGCCCACTCTGGTGTCCCCTTCTCAGTCTCTTCCTCCCCTCTGTGCCCCACCATCTTCCCCACCTTCTTTTTAGACATTTACTAAGCACCTACTATGTTCTGGATGCTTTTACACAGGTCCCTGCCCTGGTGGTGTTTGCACTGTTGTCTAGAAAGACAGAAAATCAATAAACAGGTGAGCAAGGTAATTCTTGATGATGTTAAGCTCTCTCAGAGTAATGCAGACTAATGAGACAGGAGTGATGGGGTATGAGGAGGGGCATATTTTAGATGCATTTAGGGAAGGTGTCTCCAAGGAAGTGATATGTGAGTTAAGGCTGAAGCCCGGGGATTGAGAATTCTAGGGAGAGGGGACAGCAAGTGTAAAGGCCTCAGAGCAGGGAGGAAGGCAGGCAGGACTGAGAGTCTGAAGTTTTACAGGGAAACAGCAAGAAAGGGAGGTTTATGTTAGATATGGCTGGAAGCCATTCATTGCAGGGGCCAAGTTGGGGAGCTTGGCCATGATCCTTTTTATAAGTCCAGCAGCCATGTGCAGGGGCCTGTGGGGGTCGGAGGAGGTGGGCTCCTGGCACCTTGGCTGGGGGTAGCCAGCCCAGAAAGGAAAGCTGGATTTCTAGTATATTCTGGAGGAAGGGGCAACAGGACTTGCTGGCAGATTGGATTGGATTCTGGGAAGGGTGACAGATTCAGGCTCTTCTGTCTCAATTTAGGTCCAGGTCTATTTTATTATTAATCTTCCTGCCATGGTTAATGTGGTTTTCTGCAGGTTCCTGGGAGGGCAGGTGGAATGAACTGCAGCTGAGACTCACGCCTTCCCCGACCACAGTGAAGTGATGTCAGAGACCTGTGCCCTTTCTTTGCTACCCTCTTGTTAAGTGGTGTCGTCTAAATCACTCCCCCGTGCCAGAGTCCTTGCTGTGAAGTGTACATGATCACAGTGTCGTGGCAGGGAGGCTCTGAGTATCACTGGAGCGAAGGTATCGTAAATGTTCTGAGTGTGGGAATTAGCAACACAGGCTCATACCAGAAACTGTTCATCCCTTTGCTGGCCGGGACTGGCTGGTACTTCTCTCCCTTTCTCTTCACTTTGTTCCCTCACTGTGGTTCCGAGGACCCTTTTCTCCTCTGTCAGATGGAACCAAAACAAAGCCGCAGATGAACACATGAGATACACTGAGCAGAGAGCTGCCCCGGGGTCACTTGCCTTCCGACACATCCTTCATGAAGACCCACCACCCGGCCATGCTGACAACTCTCCCTCCCTAGTGAGAGAGATCAGGCAGCTTGGACCCTCTGTCACTGTTAGATGTCTACAGCTTGGGACCCAGGGGTCCCATCTGGGGAGTCTTTTCTTTAGATATCTATGAAACTACAACTGTGTCCAAGGATGTTTAATGTGTCTGCCTGACAGAGACATCCCAACCGCCCATCAGTCTGGGACTTGGCTGAATCACGGCACATCTGCTGTATGGAATATCACCCAGCTGCAAAGGAACACGAAGTCTATCTCTGTGTCACCCTGATCCTTAATACAACATGGAGTGAAAAAAATGAGCTGCTGAATCACAGTGTAGGATAATCTTTTCTTATTTTATAAGGACAGAGAGACATAGAGAAGACACTCTGTTTACCCGGGGGGGTGGAGCTAAAGAATGGAGGGGGGAGATTATTGGCTTTCCCCCCACACTTTCTTGTTGAACGTACTATAATGCGTGTGTTACTTCCATAATTAAGAAAATCTAATGCATGTTTTTTAAAATGGTGTCCTCAGGTATGTTCAAGCCCCAAAGAATCTTCTATCCAACCCCAGTAACTGGCCTCTGCGTATCAGTTTTTAAAAAGTATTGGATGAAGGATGTAATGTTTAGCTCAATGTCTTGTTTCTTGGCTGGATGGTTTGTAAAACTCTAATAAAACAGGGGCCTTGAGGCAGTTGGTCATTAATGAATAACTCATCCACGGAGGTCTGGACTGAATATAAAACGGTCTCACCACCCCGCTGTGCCCCTCATTAAACATGGCCCCTGCCTCATGGTCTCCTGACAGCTTGGAGAGGAGAGATCGTCACATTTCCTCATGTGACTGTTCTCTGTCTGTCTGGCTGATGGCTCCGCAGCTGCCAGGAGAGAGGGATAGGTGCCCAAGTCCTTTAAGAGCTGCGGTGATGTTCAGCCTTGAGGGAGCTTCTGAGGCTGTGATGGGCAGAGCTGATATCAATGGGTTTCCCTTTCCTTTTAGAAAACAGATCGTCCTTAGTCTTCCACAGCTTTGCCCTCACCTCCAGAGTGGGTGCTGCGTGTTGAGAAGAGGGAGGTACATGGGGAGGCACAGATGGGGTCTCCCCTCCTGCCACCCCTTGTCTCGTCTCTCTATAGCTTCCTCCTCCCCACTTTCCGAGCAGAGAGCCCTCCCGGGACTCCACGATGGCCTTGACTTGCCTGGTCCTCTTTCTAGTCTGTCTTCCTCTTCCCTGCTGAGCCAGGCAGACTCCCTGCTCTCCAAAGTGACAGTTCATTTTCAGATTCCCTTGTTTGCATTTCTATTTCACAGGTGACAAGAGACCAGTGCATTATCCCTCTTATGTATTAAATAGCAGGAGTCTCCGTGAATGCGTTATTTAACCGAATGAGTGACTCTGATGGAGAATTTTCAGGTATTCTTGTAGACCAAAGGATAGCATAATTCAGGGCTGGGTAGAGCAGTTTCTGTTGTTAAAACATATTCCCCCCACTTTTTATAAAAGCAGCATGCGCTCAGCACTTGGAAAACACAGGAAGGCACAAAGGAAACTGAATAACAAATTCCTTTATAGCTGCTCTAGTCAAAATTACCACTAGTAACACACATGCTGCGTAAACATGTATTTACAAAACATAGTATACTTTGGGTATTCTTCTGCAGCCAGTTTTTTCCTGTAGAAATATATTGTAAATGTACTCCCACAAGATAACTATAAATATCATCTACACGTTCATCTTTTTCCAAGTGGAAAAATTTCAAACACCACAAAACATAAAAAACAATAAAGATCTGTATTACCACAATCCTCTGGGATAACCATCATCACTTTAAAAAATATATCTTTAGGCTTTTTTTTCTATGCATATGCAAGCCCTACACAGATGCTCCTTGATTTATGATGAGGTCATGACAAGCCCATTGTAAGTTGAAAATACTGCATGGTGATGGGTCTACCTGGATGCCTATTGCTTCATCACCACTGTAAAGTCAAAAAAAACAGTAAGTTGAACCATCATAATTTGGGGACGGTCTGGAGTGTCCCTGCTTGCTTTTTCTTTCTTTTTTCTTTTTAGTTTTTTTTTCAGCTGGGGCTGGGTTTGAACCCACCACCTCTGGCATATGGGACCAGCACCCTACCCTTTTGAGCCACAGGTGCCGCCCTGCTGCTTGCTTTTTCTACCACTGTGACCTCAGCACCTACAGCAGTGATTTTCAACAGGTGTGCCATAAGAGAATCGTAGGTGTGCTATAAACAATTATTTATTTACTAATCTCTTATTTAGATAGAGTTTGACTTGATCACCCTGGGGAATGTGTCATGGTGTCATAGCTCACAGCAACCTCAAACTCTTGGGCTCAAGTGATCCTCTTGCCATACCCTCCTGAGTAGCTGGGAGTACAGGTGCCCACCACAATGCCCAGCTAGTTTTTTTCTATTTTCACTAGACATGGGATATTGCTCAGACTGGTTTCGAACTCCCGAGCAAGTAATCCACCTGCTTCAGCCTCCCAGAGTGGTAGGATTACAGGAGTGAGCCACCATGCCCAGCAGTGCCATGAACATTTTTAAAGATCATTCATTAAATTATTTTCAAAAGGAGTTAAAAGCACAGTAAGCATTTTTTTCATACTTTTTTGATCAACACAATTTAAGTGTGTGATGGAAGTTTAACTCTAGTTCAACTGTAAGTTCAAGTGCACCCTGAGATAAAAAAAAGGTTGAAAAACACTGACCTAGTGGAATACCTGGCATGTAGCAGATGCTCAGTAAATATTGTTGAATGAATGGAAATGAATTAAATGCCTTCTTAATAAGATTCTTGAAGTAGAGTCCATGTTCACATTCTCCACCCCCAAAGCTTTGGAAAACTCATTTAATACATGTTGTGTATTTCTGCTTTCCTAGAGGGAGCCTGGGCTTTCACTTTGAGCAGGACCACCCCTTGGTTCTGGTTGTGAGCACTTGGTGAGCAGAAAATAAGCAAAATATCTGTCTACGGTTCTTGGGGAGGCCCAGAAAGCTCAAATGCCACAGCTGCAGATGGGGGTGCTGAGTCTTTTAAAGAGAACTTAAAGCAAAGTGTGTGTGTTAGCAGAGTACACCCCGGCAGGATGGGAGAAACCTCTGATTCCGAAGTTGGCGTTAGGCTTCCCCAGGCCTGATGGAGCTTGTTTGCTCATGGGCTGTGCATTCTCATCCTCATGTTTGCTCATGGGAGTTGTGGCCAGAAGACCAGATGGCAGGGGAGGAATATGCAGATTTAACCTTCACCTGAGGCTGGAGGGGAGGTGAAGTGTAGCAAGGAAGATCTGGTCTCCAGCACTGGTCTCCCTCCCATGGTAATGGGCCAGACCCAGTCAGCAGGCTTGGAAATGTCTTATTTGGGCCAAATGTTCCCTGGAGAGTGGATGTTTCCAGGGTTCTCCAGGAGGTCTTATTCCCTGCCTCTCTTGGTCCAGAGGGACTGGGGGGGGGTACTTGGAGGAGTGGAGACCCCCAGAGCATTCTCAGGGCAGGATGGGTGCTTACCCAGGAAGCATTTGTCATAACGGGAGTACTTAATCAGAAAGTCCTGAGAAAAGACCTTGGATGTTGGATCTTAGTCATAATTTAAATGAATCTCCATGATATTAATTATCTCTCGTCTTATCCTATCGTCTGTAGTAGCACCTCAGAGGCTTAGGATCTGTCAACATTATAAATGCAAATACAGAAAGTATGTGTGTTTTCAGCTTCAGGCTAGAGGCTGCTTCCTGGCTTGTCAGAATAGCCACCTACAGGCCGCTGTAACCCTTTGTGAGAAATAAAGCTCAACTTTCCAA
>NW_003852433.1:6047748-6066021 GCF_000181295.1 Otolemur garnettii | reverse complement strand
CAAATAGCAGGTGCCATTTGTCGAGTGCTCACTCTGTGAAGGGCTATACTTGAACTTGCTCAATCCTGACAATGGCCCCATGAGTTATGATTATAGCCCCCATTTTACAGATGAGAAAACAAAAGGAACTCCAGGGGGTGCTCTATCCACAGAATGTCATAGGTATGGTGGCCCCAGAATTGTGCAGGGCAGCAGGACAGCAAAGATGAAAAAAATGTGCCCGATTTAAGTAAGAGATGGAGCCAGGATTGGAGTCACTGTGCTTCGGTGCCTCCACTTCCCCTTCCTTTCAGACTAATTTTCATGATGGAATTATTTTTATGTATTCTGTGTGTGAAACAAACAAATAAACAAACAACTGCTTGGTCTTACCTGGATCTTTGTGAGGGCTCGTATTCCTGCATGGGGTAAATTTGGGCAGGGTTTGGGAGCTGTCGCAGCAGACTACAGTGATGGGAGAGCAGGATGCAGTGGCCAAAAGGACATTCCTGAGCTCAGGTGGATGGAGTTGTGGGAAACTCAGAAGCAGCTGAGGCTAATTCCAAGCAATTAGGTTATGATGGGCTTGTACCTTAATAATTTGGAAGGAAAAAGAACTTCTTGCCCAGTGCAGTGGCTCAAGCCTGTAATCATAGCACTCTGGGAGGCCAAGGCAAGAGGATTGCTTGAGATAAGGAATTCAAGACCAGCCTGAGCAAGAGTAAGACCCCCTAGAAAAATTAACCAGGTGTTGTGGAGGGTGTCTGTAGTCCCAACTACTCAGGAGGCTGAGACAAGAGCATCTTTTGAACCCAGGAGTTTGAGGTTGCTGTGAGCTAGGGTGAGGCTATAGCACTCTAGCCTGGAGTGAGAGAGTGAGACTCTGTCTGACAAAAAATAGTATCAAAAGACCTTTAAGGAATGAAGAATAGATTCATACATATCCTAGGCTAAGGTATGAGGGATTATATAATAATCTTGTATATAAAACAAAATAGGATTATACGACGCATTATATGTGTTAACTGATTTTTTATTCAATATGTCATGAAATGCTCAGTTGCCTTTGGAAAAAGCTGTCTGCTTCTCTGCATTGGGGTCCATCCTGAGGGTGAACTGTGACTTGCTTCTCTAATCCCCTAGAGGGCATTGATGCTACTATCTAAACAATGCCGCAGGGACACCAGTGGCCTGTAGTGTTTTCAGACGTGAGTGTGCATCTAGCTTTCCCAGGGAGCTTCTAAATGTGTAGACCCTGTGCTCACCCTGTGAAATAATTACTGCCCAATCACACATCGCTCCCAAACCTGGCAGCTTAAAACACCAATGATCGTCCATGGCTTCACTTGGTTTTAGGGAGTGTCCTAAGCTAGCTGATTTTGGCTTGGGGTCTCTTTGTGAGGCAGTAGTCAAGATGAGGGGGCTGGGGCCTGCATTTCCAAGGTGACTTTCTCACATAGCTGTCAGGTCTGGGTTGGGGCAGAATTTAGTTCCTGGCATGTGGAGTTCTCTGTAGGGCTGCCTCAGTGTCCTTAAGACATGGAGACCAACCTCTCTCAGAATGAGTGATCCTGGAGATGGTGAGACAGAAGCTGCAAGGTCTCTTATGACCCAGCCTCAGAAGTCACTCTCGTCACTTGCACAATGTTCCTTGCATTGGTTATACAGGTCAGTCACCCTGTTCAAGATGAGAGGGGACTATCCAAGGTGCATGTGATACTGAGGGTACAGTAGCGGGCAGGACTCACGGAGGACCATCTTGGAAGCTGGATGTCACAGCCTGGAAGATTCTGATTTCACAGGTGTAGGTGTGGGAGCTCAAGGGTCCTCTTTATAAACAAGTGCCCAGGGGATTCTATTGTGGACGTACTGAGTACCACATTTTGGAAGACACCGGTACATCCATCATTTCTCACGTCTTTGATGATGTTCTTGGGATAAATGCCCTGAAGTGGATTTCCTGGGTGAAGGGGATGCCCAAGCTCCAGGCTGTTGGTACCTTCTACACACGGGTCCCTGTAGAGAGGGGGCCCTCAGTCTATTCTTTGGACGTGGAGTCTTGGAGGACAGATCTTTCAGCTACACCATGTTGACAATCATTTCCTCCGCCACTCCTGTCTGCTTGCTCATTTTCAGGATGTGGGGTGGTCAGAATAATGGGGCAAATATATCTGGTGTTACTTACCTAACATCAGCAAAGCACCACAGTTGGTGGTGATGATGGACTTGCCAGCCAGAAAAATGCATTTGCCCAGCACCAAATTACTAAGTAATCAGTTCTCCTTCAAGGTGGCTGCAAGGGGCTTCTAAGATTTGCTTCTCTGGGATGTGGGAGCAGAGGGTGAGAAATGCTGATTGGTCTCTTTGTATAAAATAGAAGAGTCGAAACAATCCTGAAAACAGACCATTGGCCATAAATGGACTTTGGGCAGACCTGCCCAGTGGTGATGGACCTCCACCTTGGAATCAGACAGATTGAAAGAATGGACCCTAGCTCTCTCTTGTTTGACTATGAGAACTCGGGTGTTACTTGGTCCTTCCGAGCCTTAGTTTCTTGGTTTCTACAATGAAGATGATTATTACAATAAGTGTGTATGGTTTTGATATTAACAATGGTTAAGTGTGGTGATTCATGCCAATAATCCCAGCACTTAGCGAGGCTGGAGGCAGGAGGTTTGCTTGAGGCCAGGAATTTGAAGTTGCAGTGAGCTCTGATGGTACCACTGTACTTTTTTTTTTTGCAGTTTTTGGCTGGGGTTGGGTTTGAACCCACCACTTCTGGTGTATGGGGCTGGTGCCCACTCCTTTGAGCCACAGGCGCCACCCAGCACCACTGCACTTTATCCTGGGTCTCACAGTAAGTCCTTGTCTCTTAAAAAAAAAGTAACAAACTCCAATAATCATTTTTGGGATCATTTTAAAGATCAGGTGAGATGCTGAAGGGACAGCATCCTTCTTCTGATGGCATCTGTCAAATTTGTTGAGCTAGCTTGCCCACTCTGAATCAGTGTGGTTTGAATTCGCCCCATTCTTGGCTCCTTGGATAGGCAACTTTGCCTAGGCCAAATTGGAGCACTTATAACATCTCTAGCAGCAACAATTGGTTTACAGAAGGCACAAGACCCGAGCTGATCCAATCGGAGTGAGTTCCAGGACTTCTGAAGGAGATACTTCTAAAGATATTCTTTTGGGCAGCACCTGTGGCTCAGTGAGTAGGGTGCTGGCCCCATATACCAAGGGTGGTGGGTTCAAACCTGGCCCCGGCCAAACTGCAACAACAACAACAACAAAATAGCCAGGCATTGTGGTGGGCGCCTATAGTTCCAGCTACTCGGGAGGCTGAGGCAAGAGAATCGCCCAAGCCCAATAGCTGGTGGTTGCCGTGAGCTGTGACACCATGGCACTTTACCATGGGTGATAAAGTGAGACTCTGTATCTAAATAAATAAATAAAGATATTCTGCTGAGCATCCTGAGCTGGTGAGATGTAAGTGGGAAATGAAACTGCTGTTAGTTGTTTCATTATGCTGGGGGAAGCATCTGCCTGAGAATGAAGCCAACACAGAGACATAAAAAATATTAAAACCGAATCATGATGCACAGGGCTCTGACACCATTGCTCTGTTATCCATTACTCATTCACCACGGCGGAATGTCACCATTCAGAAAGCTGGAATTTGTCTTTTGAGCCCTTGGATCAAACCACACCTGAACTTTCAAGTTACACCAGCCAGTACTTTAGGCTTAAGTCCATTTGAGTTGGGTTTCTGACACTGGCAAAGTCTTGCATAGGATAATAATTGAGCTAGCACTCTGGGAGGCCGAGACGGGTGGACTGCCTGAGCTCAGGAGGTCCAGACCAGTCTGAGAAAAGACTAAGACCCCATCTCTACTAAAAATAGAAAAACTAGGTGGGCAGGCATGTATAGCCCCAGCTACTCAGGAGGTTGGTGTGACACGTGATGCCACAGCGCTCTATCCAGGGGGACAGAGTGAGACTCTGTCTCAATAAACAAAAACAAAAACATGAAACCTGAGCTAAACTCACTTTGAAATGTGAAAGCCCCAAATAGCTTCAGATGATCTGTGTTAAATTTTCATGCATCTGATCCCTTTGATAGGGATGAGGCAAGGTCACAGTTTCCTAGATTACCCTTCCATTTCCCGGGAAAAAGGAATTATTTTGTTTGTTTTCAGAAGCCAGGCATCTGGTCACTCTGAGGGAAATAACACATACTCTGTTTCTCAAAGCATGATGTGTCTTTAGAAAAGAATATCTGCTCTGCTGGGCTGCACATGTATTGAACACTTACTGTATACCGAACACTCTTCTGTATAGAAATTAACTTGCTTTTAATTCATAGAAAAAGAAAGCAAAACAAACTCTGAATGAGTAGAATTTATGGTTCTGGCTTTTTCTTCCATCCTTTTCTCATTAGATCGTTGGCTCTTGCTCCTGGCTTATATTAGAATTTGGTATGACAGCTGATTTAGCACAAAATTGTATGTGACAGGATAATTCATTGTAACACAATTGTAAAACAATTAATTCTGGTTTTGTTTTGCTACAGGGAGAGAATCAGAATAGATGGGAGTTGTAAGCAAATTCTCTGTATTGCGCACTGTTAGGAAAGGGAAGGAGAAAGGATGCTGGGTAGGCGGACACGCAATGTCTGCTACAATTGGGGCTCAATTAATGTTTGTTTCCTTCACTGTCTTGTTAGGACATCGTGATAAACTAGAAGAGCAGTTGTCTGCAGGCAGGGTTCATAAAAACCTACTTCATAGCCAGTGAGTACAAAGCCTGTGCATTCACATCAGGCAGAGGACTGGGCTGTTGAGGGCACTCACAGCTGCTGCAGTTCACAGGCTGACTCCACCACCCATCACAGAACGTCACCATGCAAAGATCCATGATGTGCAGCCCAGATGATGCTGGCAGGTGAGACCCACTCCTAAAAGGCACTCTGCTGTCTCAGGGAACTTAGACCATTTTGCTTTCCTTTTAGTTCCCAACATCTGGATTATAGCTCAAAACAGAAATGGGGAACTGGGAAGAGGCAGCAATAGTGAAAGAAGAAGGGAGAGTCCTCAGCACCTGAGGGATGGGAGCTCTCTGCAGGTGCCTTGAGGATATGGCTGGACTCTCACTGAGAGATCCAGTGAGAGCTCTGGATAGGGATATGCAGAATGGCTGGGGTGCACTGAAATAAGTTGGACCCCAGATTTTGGGTCTTCCACTTTCCATGAAGATTCCTGTGGTTGCACTTAAAGGGCTCTGCAGCGTTGGACCATGAGCACACCAGTGAGGTCATGAGGCACCAAAGCCCACACCACATGCTTTGTTTCTTAGCCCCACGTTAAGCCCCTCTGAGTCTAATATAATCTTAGGAGGTAGAAGAACCACCCCCAAATAGGGAGATTGAATTCCTGGCTAACTCCGTGGAGTGGGGGCTCAGAGTTGATTACCACATGATCATGAGGCTGGGCCTGGTGCTCATGCCTGTAATCCTAACACTCTGCATGGCTGAGGTGGGAGGATTGCTTGAGCTCAGGAATTCAAGACTAGCCTGAGCAAGAGTGAGATCCCATCTCTATTCAAAAATAGAAAAAACTAGCTGAGCATTGTGGAGGGTGTCTGTAATCCCAGGTACTGGGGACGCTGAGACAAGAGGATCTCTTGAGCGCAGGAGATTGAGGTTGCTGTGACCTATGATGCCTTGGCACTCTACCTAGGGCAACAGAGTGAGATTCTGTCACAAACAAACCAACCAAAATATGATCATGGCATACCTTACATGTTTAGCAGACTGCATCTTTAAATATAGCTATTTATGTACTAAATGTTTACTAGTGATAGACACTGTGCTGAATATTTTAACTTACAGTATTGATTTTACCCCTCAAAGCAACTGCATGATATTAGATGTTATTCCATTTTATCCATGAGGAAACTGAGTCTCAGAGAGATTAGATTGCTTGCCATACCATATGTTATTGGTGCCCCTCCAAAGACCCACCCTTTGGGTAAAACTCCCTGGGGTTTTACCACTTTAGAGCCCATGGGCTGGACCTCCACCTTACCTCCACCTTCCAGTGTCAGCAGCTCTCTGCCCAAAGTGTTCTCTCTGGCCACCAGAGTCCCTGTACACAGCAGCCAAGAAGTGCCAGGGAGTCAGTGTCCCGACAGCCGCCTTCGGATAATGACACCTGGGAGTTGGAACCTTAGCTCCCCCCAGTCTCCTTGCTGCTTGGGTGTGTGACCACAGAGGCTGACTTGCGGAATTCAGCTCCAGGTGCCCACAGTGACAGCTTCTTTGATGCATCTGGTTCACTGGCTCCTTTTCTTCCTGTATTCCATGCTGGTGCTTCCAGAGGTCACCTTCTAAATTAGCTATGTACACTCGAACCCCATCTCAGAGTGAGTTCTGGGTGGTCCCCAACTAAGACACTTGCCCATGGTAAATGGTAAGTTGAGCTGGGATTTGAACCACTCTGCCCATCTCTAATGCCTGTCCAGTTAGCCATTGCATTAACGTTTTAAGTTTAATAAGCAAGTATGTCAAGTGACTGCAAGGACACCATGATGTACATGTTCTCTGTCACTGGACGAGCTTGAAAACAGTGATCTCAATGGACAAGTGCATCTGAGGTGAGCAGGCACTACACAGACCAGTAATCTTCTTCACCACGGGAGTGGCAGGGAGGCCAGTGCCAGGGTGGAATCCTCCTGCTCTTAGTGTGAAGGAGGAGGCCCCGTGTGTTGCTCTGGACTGTGAACTGATGCTGAGTCTAGTTAGTTAGCATGCTGCCTGAGTACGTCTCCTCCACACCGGCCATCTCTCAGCTGGGCGAGAAAATAATTTAACTAGGGCTGTCTTCCAGGCTAGAGTTCCTGGAGATTGCTCCCCATTTATCACACAGGAAAAATCGGGATCCACACTCCCTGGCTTGCCAGCATCATCTCGGCTGCACGTCGTTGATCTTTGAATGGTGAAGTTCCGTGATGGGTAATGGAGTCAGAGGCCCCGTGCTCTAGCAGCCGTGAAAGCTCTTTTCAACGGTCCTCTGCCTGTTGTGAACTCACACTACGTGTTTGCTCATTGGCCGGGGGTAGGAGATGATGGACTCTGGGAGAATTCTTCTGCCTGCAGGTGCCTGCTCTGCTGGTTTGTCATGATGTCTCTCAACAGAGGAAGATTCGGGGAGGGAAAAATATTTTTTGAGTACAGGCAAAATTCTATGTTTGCCTGCATGTAGCTGTCTGCAAACATTTTCCATAAAGGACCTTATACTAAACATTTTTTGGCATTGCAACCCATATGGTTCCTTTTGCAACTTTTCCACCCTGCTATTGTAGCACAAAAGCGGCTGTAGACAATATATAGACCAATGAGTGTGACTGTGTTCTATAAAACTTTATTTATAAAAACTGGCTACTGACCCTGGCCTATAGTGCCCGTTCTCTCTTACCCTCTTTCCTTATATTACTGATTTTCATTCTACCCCTATCCTATTTCTCTTGTGCTCCTGGGATATTGACTCCGCCCCTGGCCACCAGGGATTTTGATTGGCTTAAGCCAATCCAGTGTAGGCCGGTTTCCTGGATACCGTGATTGGTTGTGAGGGGCACGCGACCTAAGTCAGCCAATCCAAGTAAATGTTAGGACTTTCCCCTGTGAAGTTAAAGAGGACGTTCTTGTTTATAGAACATGTGGATTTCAACGTGATGCCCAGAACTACTGCAGCTGTTATGTTTTGATGAGGAAAGCCTGCTTGTGGATAAAGTCAATTGCAGTGAGGAGGTGAGAATTAAAAGAATTAGAAATGAAGAGTGAGCCTCCGACTTTCCAATCGTAAATTACTTCTTAAAAATGCCAATATATGCCAATATATGTAATTATAACAATAAGGATTTTTTTTTCATTTTTCTTTTTTGACACAGGATCTCACTCTGTCACCTGGGCTATAGTGCAATGGATTCATCATAGCCCATTGCAACATTAAACTCCTGGGCTTGAGTGATCTTCCTGCCTCAGCTCCTCAGCTCCTGTAGTAGCTGAAACTACAGGTATGTACCACCACATCAAGCCAATTTTTCTATTTTTTTTTTTTATAGAGACAGGAGTCTTACTCTCACTTATGCTGGTCTCAAACTCCTGGCCTCAAGCAGTCTTGGCCTCCCAAAGTGCTAGTGTTATAGGAAAAAGCCACTGCCCCAAGCCAGAATTTTAATAGAAATTTATGTAACTAAACATTGTGCATCATAGTTATTATCTAACAGTTATGACAATTCTATATAAAAGGCTTCATCTCTATTTAGTGTATGATGAAGATACAAAAAGATAAAGTGGCCTGTCTAAAGTCACAGAGTAGGGACTGTTTGGCATAAACATTGAGATCTTTCCTCCACCTCAATATTTTAGAAAAAAATTCTGCCCCCAACTTCAGGGGTTGATGGCTTTTGACAGGGGCATGTGATGCAAACTGAGCCAATCAGAATTCTTCCCTGGGATTTTTCTTTTTTCTGGAGCTGGAGGAAAAGAGTTATTTCTTCTTTGGTTGTACATCCCCCTTTCAAGAAATTTATCTCTATTCATACCACAGGATTGTAATAGTGTTAGGCCTAGTGGGCCTAGGCTAAGATAGAAAGGTGTCAGGCCTAGGCTATAATGGAAAAATACCAGTTAATTCCTGGCAAATTTCTGGACTGCAAGCTTTCAAACAAATAAACAAACAACAATAACAACAAAAAGAAATGAAATAAGTTTAGTTCACCCCCAAGATAAATGAGAAAGTACTAATTGATTTCTTGCTTCTAGTTCAGTCCTAGTTTCTTGCTTGGCTAACTCCCTGGGCAACAGACCGGGAGGTACCAACTGTTCCCAGACTGACTTTTAAACAGTGCTTAGTGGGGAAAGTACTGAAACTAAGATGCATAATGTATGACTGACTAACTGCAAAATTCTGCTTCTATACAATGCTTACTTGCTGCCCTACCAGGATGCACAAGCCTTAAAAATCCGACCCCTTAAGCACTTGGGGCTGCTCTCAGAAACCCCATGTTGGGACACTGAGGCAGTTGCCAGCCAGCTCTTCAATAAAAGGACTTCTCTTTAAATTTATCTTGTTTGGCAGTGTAATCCTTTTGGAATTCCTGGGCACAATAATGGGAGCAGCCATGGTATAGTGTAATCCTGCGTCTGGTTACAATTGACGGGTTTAAGGGTGAAAAGTGGACCCACGAAAGACTAATTAGTTTTGTAGTGGTTTAAAAATACATTCACAGGTTCTTCTTTGATACTCCTTCCTTCAAAAAGTAAAGTTCTTCCTCCCATTGAATAGGGGCTGGACGTAGGGACTTGCTTTTGATGAATAGAATGAGAGTGTGTGATTTCTGAGGGTGGTCATGAAGAGGATGGTTCCTGCCAGATGTTCTCTATCTTGGATCATTCCTTTTAGGTGAAGCCAGCTGCCGTGTTGTGAGAGCACTCTGGTAGCCTACGGATCATTGTAGTGAGGAGCTGCACTCATCAGCACTGACTTGCCCGCTACGTGAGTGACTTATTTTGGGAATGGATTCTCCAACCTCAGTCAAGGCTTTCGATGATTTCTGGCATGAGAGGCACAGAGCTGTAGCCACACAGCTAAGCTGGCCCTGGCTTCCTGAACCACAAAAATTATGTGAGATAATACATGTTGTTAAACCATTTGGTTTTGAGATAATTTGTTATCCATCCGTAGATAATTGATACAAAACCCTCATGGAGAGTTTTGGCTTGGAATTGAGAGAGTAAGGCTAAGTGGATTTGGAATTTGTTAGTAGTCCTATTTCCCACCATGAAGATCAGAGAGCCTGAAGAAATCATTTTTCAGGGAGAGAGAGAATGAGGGGAGAGAGTAAGAGAGAGAAGGAGAGATAGGCTCTCTGGTATTGTTTCTACCTACTCTCCTACCTTTTTTGGTGACAACATCCTGACTTATCTTTGCAGGAATGACCCTTTTCCCACTCTGAGTTTCTGTGAGTTGGATAGAACTGGCTCCGTATCCTGGATTCCAGGGTGAATATGTAATTTACATAGTTTTGGCAACTATATGAAGTTCTTGAAGTCAGCCCTGGAGTTTTCCTTTATGTGAGCCAGTAAATATCCTCTACCCTACTTTTTTTGGCTAAAGCCAATTTCAATTGGGTTTCACTTACAAGTAAAAAGAGACTTCACACTGAAGAAAAAAAAAAAAGCAGAGATGAGCAAACGAGGGAGATTAAGAAATTTATGATGATGTGTAAATTCCTGGATCCAACTGTTCCTGAAACCTAGCCAAGTCTCCTGCCTTTAATAGCAACTACAGGGGGCAGGAGCAACGGCAAAATTAATCAAACGCTTCTAACAACTTCACCTTTTGCTAATTGGGTTTCTCTCTCTTAGAACCAAGAAAGTCTAAAAGAATACAATAACCCTTGTGAAATTATCTGGAAGGGGAGAAAACATGCCAAAGGTAACAAAATCAAGATTTACAAAAAGACAAAAGTGAAAGAAACAAAATTTAAACCAAGATGTACAAAAAGACAAAATGAGAAGATCACACAAGACTATACGTCATGTGGACCCTTGCCTAGACCTCCTCTGTATTTACAGTAGCCTGTGTCAGGGAGCCCAGCCCCCAGGGGGGCTCTTACAGGTTGGATGCCAGTCTGATTGTAGGCTTGGGGAATGGTCAGAGAAGACTGAGCAAGGCCTATGTCTGAGAGCCTTCTGAATGCTTAAAATTGGGGCTGACATCTACCTTCTTATTGAGGTGTGCCGGAGATAGCAAGGCATACAGCCATACCACCCTGAATGTGCCCAATCTCATATGAACTCACGAAGCTAAGCAGGGTCAGGCCTGGTTAGTACTCAGATGGGAGACTTCCTGGGAATACTAGGTGCTGTTGAGAGAGGATACCCAAGAAGGATGAGGTCTAGCATAGGGTGACCAGACGTCTCGCTTTTGGTGGGACAGTCCCGATTTTTAACAATTTGTCCCACGTCCCGAGGCATTTTAAAAAAGTCCCAATTTTTGGAAAGAATGCACGATCGGGCGGGAGAACGGTAAGGGAATATACGGTTTTCGGCTGCCATGTGGCTATTTCACCAGAATATGAGTTTTATATTGTTTTTGTTAAATTTATAATGTTAAACTGTAATAATAACAAATAATTGTTGAGAAGTGATTATTGAGAACTGCTTATCAAAGTTTGCATTGTTGTCAGGCCCCGCCCCCGCCCTGCCCCGCTTCCCTTCAATGGTGTCCGACTTTACCAATGTTAAAATCTGGTCACCTTAGTCTAGGAGGACAGGTCTTCTCAAGGAGACCACAAGGATACACCTGCAGGGTCCGCTCCATGGTGACTCAGCTCTTGGGAATTTGTAAACTTAACTTCCTGGAATGTGGAAATTTCCACTTCTGTGAAATTCTGTAGTTCTGTGGGGGCTGGAACAACATCTCCTGCTTGATTCAAACTGGCCAGTGAGAAAGGTCCCTGGGGAGGAACTTATTGACTGTAGATAAAAAGAGAAAGCCCAAGCCAGTCGGGGAATGGGGCCATTTGGAATTCTTCTATGCTGTAAGCTCCTGGCTGGTGAATGAAGCCCTTCTTCTTATAAACATGGTGTTTGAGTGCTCTTTCTCTCCGTTGGGCCTCGTCTTCCTGCAACACTGTAGGCTAAAATAAAAACAACAAAAAGGATGGCAGGGATTGAAATGCTGTTGGGAAAGAGAGGTCTTTAGGGGTGTGAGTGGAGCTGTCTTGGGATAGGGGTTAGGGTGGTATGGGGGTGGAAATATGGTGGAATCAGGGCGGTGAGGCGCTGACCTGTGTGACTTCATTTAATTCCCACAACAATGACCCTGATGAAGCTGGTGCTGGTGTCAACAGAAAGGAACTGAAAGTCTGTAAAATAATTTAAAGTTTAAATTAAATATTCTGAGTCAAGTATGAGGACCATGGCCGGAGTAAGTAACACCCAGGAAGCCTTGAGCAAGTGGATTTGCTATGGTTGGTTTTATATAGTTTATATTTTGGATTTACAGTTTGGTTTTATATATTTTTAAGAATTACATGTGAAGTCATATGCCTCACTTATTTAGTTTTCCCCTTAGGTATTTTTCTTTTTTGTTTAGAATACAAAGTACAAGCCCGACTTCTCCTCTCTCCAGATGTGTCCACTCTTTAGCAGTGCACACTCACAGGGTTTTTTCTCTGTGTTTGCCTGTATGTTATTTTGCATTTATTTGCCTTCTTTTTTTTTTGCAGAGACAGAGTCTCACTTTGCCACCCTCGGTAGAGTGCTGTGGTGTCACAGCTCACAGCAACCTCCAACTCCTGGACTTAGGTGATTCTTTTGCCTCAGCCTCCCTAGTAGCTGGGACTACAGGTGCCCGCCACAAATCCCAGCTATATTTTAGTTGCAGTTTGGCTGGGGCCAGATTTGAACCCACTGTTGCAGGAAGACGAGGCCCAACAGAGAGAAAGAGCACCCAAACACCCTGGTTATAAGAGGAAGGGCTTTATTCATCCGCCGGGAACTTACAGCATAGAAGATTTCCAAATGGCCGCGCTCCCCGACTGGCTTGGTCTTTCCTTTTTATTGACAGTCAAAAAGTTCCACCCCACAGGCACCCTTCCCATTGGCCAGTTTGAATCAAGTGGGAGATGCTACTCCAGCCCCTACAGAACTACGGGATTTCACAGAACTTGGAAATCTCCAAGTTCCAGGAGGTTAAGCCTATAAATTCCCAAGAGCTGAGTCACCATAGAGAGGGCCCTGCAGGTGCATCCTCGTGGTCTCCCTGAGAAGACCTGTTCTCCCGGACCTCGCCCCTCTCCAGTATCCTCTCTCACCACCACCCTCAGTATATGGGGCCAGCGTCCTACCCACTGAGCCACAGGTGCCACCTAGCATTTCTTTTCCTTTTAATATATTATAAATATGTCTTGAGCACACAGGGAAAACTTCATTTTTAAGAAGAGAGATTTAATATCCTGACAGAATATTATCCATTCCCCTGTTGATGGACATTTAATTTTATGTTTGTTTTATGCACGCTTGTTCCATATATATTTGTGCACATGAATTTCTGTAGAAAAATGGATCTTGGAATTGGAGTCGGGAGGGGAGAAGTTATGCAAGCCTTGAATTTTGATGCAGCTTCCATTGCCCTTGGAAGAGGCAGTGCTGGTGTTCCTTGTCACTTGCCTTGTAGGACATTTCCCAGCATTTTTGTTTTTGCTAATCTGATTGGCAAAAAGTTATCCTTTTGTTATTTTAATTCGAATTTCCTTTAATTTTTTCAAGTCTCGAACAACTTCCCTTTTCTTAAATGCACCCACCACCTCACTTCCTCCCCCTCCCTTCTCCTTCCCTCTCATGCTGGGGGGCTCAGGGTGGGCTCTGAGGGCTTAATGAGTATAGCCTGATCCATGCTTTCAGCCACGGACCGTGTTACTTTCACCTCTGTATTTAAGAAATTAGGAAGGTAGGTTTGATCTCTTTTAGGAAGTGGTGTTCTGGCCTTTTCATTTTTGAGATTTCCCTGTGGGATTGGCTGCCTATGGGCTTGGCAGAGAGAATGAGGTAAGGGTGCTGAGGGCTGGGAAGGACTTTTCCCAAGGACATCTTGAATTAATGGTGATTCTGCAGGGAAAAGCCAAAGAACGATATGTAAATCAGGATTAGGGGTGTGAGTGGAGCTGTCTTGGGATAGGGGTTAGGGTGGTGTGGGGGGTGGCAACATGGTGGAGTCAGGGCGGTGAGGCGCTGACCTGTGTGACTTCATTTAATTCCCACAACAATGACCCTGATGAAGCTGGTGCTGGTGTCAACAGAAAGGAACTGGAAGTCTGTAAAATAATTTAAAGTTTAAATTAAATATTCTGAGTTAAGTATAAGGACCATGGCCAGAGTAAGTAACACCCAGGAAGCCTTGAGCAAGTGGATTTGCTATGTTCGGGTTATAGTTTGGTTTTATATATTTCTAGGAATTACATGTAAAGCCATAAATCAATACAGGGGAGATATACATTGGTTTGACCTAAAAAAGAGGGACATCTCAAAGCAGGATGCTTACAGGTTACAGGTAGGTTTAAAGATTCTTTCATTTGTAATTGGTTAAAGAAATGAAGCTTTTTTTTTCTTTTACTAGAGAAACTTCATTATGTTATTAATATATTGCTGCTTGTCTTATGCAAAATGGAAAGGCTATAAACCAGTCTTTAAAAGCAAAGAAAACCTTATATTTCTATTTAAATATATTGTGAATATTTTTATTCTTTGTCCTCAATCTTATCAGAAATGAAGCTTTGTCTAAAGGCTTGAAATGTTTTATGTTAAGGAAAGGAAATCTACTAATCAGAACAAGCCCCTGGGCATGTATTGGACATATACCCCAGGCTTGTAAACGAGTCACCAAGGATCCCTCCAAGGAGGGAGGGCAGCAGGACAAAGCACGTCCGACCTGCCTTCTTAGGGCTGGTAACTCAGCTTTAGAGTATTTCTGCAGATTTCTCTGGCCATGAGCGGGTCCATTCAATCAGCTGGGGAGGGGGGAGCTTAAGACTTTATTTTAGTTCACACTAGCGGGATTCCACTTTATAAATGTGAAAAGCAAGGCTCAGAGCGTTTAACTGCTTTGATTAAGACCACATAGCTGGTAGGTGTCCAGGCTAGGGCTCCAACTCTATTATTTTGCTCCTTCTTAAACATTACAAATACCGTCTCCCACCTCAAGGTGACATTGGACTCACCCTGGCCGGCCACATCTTACCTCATTTCACATAGACCACCTATGAGGTAGGTTTATCATCGCCGTCTTTTTTTTTGGCAGTTTTTTGGCTGGGGCTGGGCTTGAACCTGCCACCCCTGGTATATGGGACCAGTGCCCTACTCCTTGAGCCACAGGTGCAACCTTATCATCTCCATCTTATAGCAGAGAAAACGGAGAGTCAGGAAAGGATTCAGTGGTAGAGTTGGGACTTTCAGTATCCAGCTCAGTTATTCTGACCCCCTCCCCACATCTGAATAAATGAAAAACCCTAAAGGTCAATATTTTTCATGTTGAATGTTTGTCCTAGTCTTGTAATCTGCACAGATCACTTACCAGCCAACAGTGTCATGCATTGCTAGACAAATGAAAAGAAAAACTATTTATAAAAGTAAAATGACTATTATCTTTATAACTAAAGAAAGAATACATGTCCATTGTTGAAACATTAACAGATAAAAACAACCATAAAGGACATGCAAATAGTCCATGTCATGGCTGATTTTACTTATTTACTTATTTATTTGAGACAGAGTCTAAATAGAGCGCTATGGCATCACAGCTCACAGCAACCTCAAACATTTGGGCCTAAGTGATTCTCTTGACTCAGCTTCCCAAGTAGCTGGGACTACAGGTGCCAGCCACAAGGCCTGGCTATTTTTTTGTTGTGGGCACCTATAGTCCTAGCTATTTTATTGTTACAGTTGTCATTGTTGTTTAGCTGGCCCAGGGGCTGGGTTTGAGCTCCCCAACCACTGAGCTACAGGCACCGAGGCTGATGGCTGATTTTATATGTCAACTTGACTGAGCATGGGGTGGCCAGATATTGCTCCAACACTGTCCTGGGTGTCTCTGTGAGGGTGTTTATGGATGAAATTAACGGTTGAATTTGTAGACCGAAGAAAGTAGATTTTCCTTTGTGATGTGAGTGGGCCTCATGCAATCATTTGAGGGGCTGAATAGTAAATAGGAACTCCTCCTGCCTCTCTACTTGTGCAGGAAAAAAAATCTGCCTTTTCCTGTTCTCAGACCTGCAATTTACCATCTTCTTTCCTGGGTCTCCAGTTTGCTGGCTGCTGATCTTGGGACTTTTTGGCCTCCATAATTGTGCAAGCCAATTCCTTATAATAACTTTCTCTCTCTCTGATTGGTTCTGTTTCTCTGGAGAACCCTGACTTATACAACATATAATTCTACTTTTCAGGGAGGTGAGATCCTCTTTTCATCTTTTTGCTATATACAGGGTGGCCATAAAGTTTGTGTGCAATTTAAATAATTGCACATTGTAACTATGGCAAGCCTATATACTAAAATTCTGGCCTTTGTCTATGCATCTCTACACTCACTGTTTTTTCATTTAACAGCTATAATAAATATATTTAAATAATTACCACTCTTTTCAGTTTGTCAGGAACAACTTCATTTATGTGGTTAAGTAGGATTTATTGTGAGTCTTAAATTCTTCAGGTCCCTACCACAAAGAGGGGACCCTGCCTCATGGTGCTTACAATCTACTTAGACAAAAACTATTTACACACATAATTGCACACAAAATTCCTTAATTATAACCCTGATAAGTGTTACCAGCAAAAAAAAAAAAAAAAAAAAAAAAAAGATTTAGGAGGAAGAGCATTCCAGGCAGGGGGGAACAGCATGTGCAAAGGCTCAGAGGGAAGAAGAAGCTGTCTTTAGTCTACAACATGAGGAAAGAAAGATCAGCAGGGGCCATACCTCTTTTTCCTTTATAAAGTACAAAGAATTTGTCCTTAATCCAAAATCAAAGGCAAATCCATTGAAGGATTTTATAACAGGCATGGGACACGGTCAGATATGCAGCTTAGGAAGGACCCTTGAGTTGGGAAAGGCAAGAATGAGGGGGGGAGATCACTTAGAAGACAATTGTGGTGATATGAGAAGGAGATGGCGTGGAGTAGAGTGCTGGTAATGGACATGGAGAGAGGTGGGTAGAATCCAGAAGTATTTAAGTAGAGTGGAGGCAAGGGCTTGGCTGGGGATTGGACATATGTGAAGTGGCAAAGCAGGAGGTAGGAAGTAGGAGGCAGAGGTGTTGTTCGTCCTATTAGATGGACAGAGGTGCCGTCTTCTGAGCAAAGCATGCAGGAGGAGAAGCACGTAAAGTGGGGAGGTTGGGAATGGGGGTGTCTGTGACAGGCTCCACTGAGTTTTGCACTGGTGGAGTTTGAGGCATCTTTGAAATACTCAAACATCTATGTGCTGCCATCAACTGACAGATTATTCTTCTCCCTGTTGGGTGGGCAATCTGCAGTTTCTAAAGCTGATTTGATGACCACAACCAGAAAGCAAATAGGAGTACAGTGGTAGTGGAACCAACTCAACTTTCATTGTGGAAACTCAACAAAAATTTCATTCTACTTTAGTATCTATGGTAGAGAACTGTCAGGCAAGGAAAATGAGTAGGGGGGAATAGTCCACAACATTTATTCAGTACCTGCTCTATGGCGGGCTTCATGGAAATTGGAATTCTGTCTTTGTCTCTATTTCTCCCTGGAAGAGGCTCAGAAACCACTGCTAGGTGATCTGGAGTGGAGCCATCTTATGTTTGAAGAGAGGCAAAGACAAAAAAAAATTAATCAGGCCAAGTAATCAAAGCTAAATTGAATCCAAGTAGACACTCGGCTGTCTCTGCCAAGTGATTAGGATTAAATAGAAATATCTGTTTCCTTTCTCCCCCTCTTCAGCCTTTCTCCCAGTGTTGTTTTCTTTCCCTCTGAAAGTAAAGAGAAGTCTTAACAAGTGCCTCGGTGAATGATGTGGAGTTCTCTTGGAGTTTTCAATTTGGCTGTATTGATTTATAAGGTCTTTTCAATTACTGAATTCTTCTTAGTGGCAGCGTGTAAGGCCCCAGAACGTGAGAATCATGCTCTATTGATCCCAGGTACTTAGGAAAGGGGCACTTGTGTGTCTGCTTTAGATTGATGAAGTTGCAAATAATGAAGCTTCCTACGCAACATTTATTAAATGAAAATCTAGAATTCATTAACACAAGAACTTGTATTAGCAATAAAGGGAGGGGGCTTGAGAAAAAAAATAGGAACTACAGTAGTTATCATGAACATAATATATGAAGCAATTTGAATTCAAGGGAAGGCAATTTGGAATCTTATTAAATTTTCTTCTCTCCTTTTATTGTGTGAGCACGGCTGGGTGGCTTCTGGGGAGCCATCGATCAAAACACAGGTGTGTGGGGCAGTGGGGACAGGCAAAAGAGATCAGTTCCCAAATTCTCGCTCTGGTTAAAATGAGATTGCCACCCAGTGTTTAGGACGTGGCCCAAAGCAGGAATTCAGTAAATATAAATGAGAAATGATGAATGAATGAATGAGTGAGTTATAGTAATGAATAATTAGGAGGGACCATTGAACATTAGCTGTGGTTGCCAAGAGAGGCTGGCACAGCTATTTAGCTAAGCCCAGGCAGGCTGTATTTCCAATTTCATTCATACATTCACTCA
>NW_003852433.1:6045558-6047467 GCF_000181295.1 Otolemur garnettii | reverse complement strand
TCTGTGTCTCTAAATCTCCTTCTTATGAAGATAGCAGTGACTGGGTTTAAGCCCTACTGCAGTGTGACCTCATCTTACCTTGGTAACATCTGCAAAGACCCTATTTCCAAATAACGTCATATTTGCGGGTTCTGAGTGGACATGAATTTTGGTGAGGGGCACACTGTTCAACTCAATGCAAGCATTACAGGGGTACACAGATTGGTACCCACCCCCTGCAAGCTAGCAGTCAAGTAGGAGAGATAAGAAAAACACATTTATCCCCTGATACCTGACGGTTTACTGTGTGACAAGCTGTTGATCTGCTTTATCCTCCTGAGTCCTTCCTGCAACTTGAGGAAGTAGAGAGGATGATGCTCATTTTCAGAGATGAGGAGAGAGGGTTCAGAAGGGGGAAGTCACATGGCTGGTAAGTGGCACAGCCAGGTCTTGCTGATTCCTTTTTCATGTTTACTGTAGGAAAGTTAGAGAACACAGATAAACATAAAGAGAAAATATTAGAGTCCAACTATACGTAGATAAACATGGTTAAATGTTGGTATACAATCCTTCCACAATTCGCAGTGGGTACTTTTTGTCTATAGAGCATCTCTCCCTCATGTTAGGAACTGGCCATCTTCCCATCTGTGCCTCTCTGGCTCACTCTCAGAGGCCAGGCTTGGGCGCCACCACCCACTCCTGGCTACAGGAGTCCAGCATAAGCACCCGACCCACACTGAGTCCCCTCCTCTTACCAGGGACTTGGAATGGAGACCAAGAGGCTCCAGCCTCAGTCTTGCTGATGTCTGCAAAGGAGCAGGTGAGAATTTGGAATAGGTGGCTCTGCCCAGTGGTGAGTGACTACGGTGAGGGAGTAGAAGGGTGCCAACTGAGAGAGAATTTCAGAGATGAATCCTACAACCTGTCACATCTTATTCTTGTGTTCTCTGAGTACCCTTGGGACAAACTTCCGTTTTCCAAATCAACTAGATTGAAAGGGTTCTGTCACTTGCAACCAAGAGTCCTATGGCTAGTGGCAGAAAAAAAAAACCAACTTTACAGTGTCTTAAATCATAAGATGCTTGGTGGAAAGTACTTCTAGAAAGGTAGTTCTAGGATGGTTTGATGCCAACAAAGGCATAAGTATTTATTATCTTTTTGGCCTACCTTCTCTGGTGTGTAGGCTTTGACTCCCCTCATGATGACAAGGTGGCTGCTGTAGCTCCAACAATCACATCCTCATAAGATGGTGTCCAAAACCAGGAAGGGAAGATAGCCCCAGAGCAGGAAAGGCACTTTCTCTGTATGTACCACTCTCTTAATTGGAGGGGGTGAGAAGATGACATTCTGAAAACCTCTCAGCAGACCTGCCTTATGTCTCATTGGTCAAATCTGGGTTACAAGTCTACTTCTAGGCCTGTCACTGGAAAAGGAGAATTGATGCACTACGATTCATTTAAAAAAACATTAATTTATACTCCACAGCTCACTGTTTTTAATAGAGCAAAATTAGAACACTCTGAGTAAGGAAGAAGGTGGCAGAATGGTGTTGGGAAGGGAACCAATAAACTACTCTGTGAGTCCTAACTAATAAACAGTCCATAGTGTTTTCTAGTCTATGATATTCACTTGAAATATTGTGATCATCTTTCCATTCTGATAAATAAACAGGGTGCGTGTTTCCATCCATCGCTACAGAACAGTACAGAACAGTGATTCTCAGCACCGGTGGCATAGCCAGTGATTGCCATTGTTTGATACCCCAGCTTCTACGCCTGTTGCCCTGGCAACAGTGCATTTTCCTGACCCAGTTGTCAAGGACAATCGTGTCTTTGTCTTCTTTTCCCACTTCTTTGTTAGAAAGACTATTTGTTTTTCTCCCTCAGGTAAGACTTAGACTTCCAGGGAAGATTATCAGCTTCTTCTCTTC
>NW_003852433.1:6035482-6045240 GCF_000181295.1 Otolemur garnettii | reverse complement strand
GGTTCAGCCCTCAGACTTTGGCCTTGGGCAGACTCAGGCTTGATTCCTGACTCTGCGTCCTAGAAGCAAGTTGCTCAAAACTCACAAATCTCAATTTTGTCATTCATTAAATAGGGATAATAATGTCTATTATTCAGGTGATAGTGTGGATTGGTGATAACATATATAAAATGAATAGTAGGGAGTGTGGCCCCCAAACTGTAGCTGTCCTTGGTGTTATAATTTTCAGCAACTGGTTTCTCTTCTTGCTCCCAATTCTCTGTGGAAGGGAGGATGACGGACAGCTGTGCTCTTCGACTTCCTTTATAAAGAGGAAAAATGACTGAGATATTATACGTAAAACATCTAGCAGATTACAGGTACCATGTGCAATGTAATTAGTAGGACTATGACTTCTTTGGATGTTTATGCATTTAACAACTACTCATCTAGTGCCTCCCAGGAGCTCCCTGTGCTTGGCTCTGGGGATTTAGCAGTGATCTGGACAACCACAGGGATGTACTGTCCCACCTGGGGACTGAGACATTCACTTTTGCCTGGAGGGTAGACATCTGTGTGCCAGGCCCTTTCAATAGAACTGTCCCTTCCACACCCTCTGAGATCATGGAGCTGAGAAGGAAGCAAGGATTGAGATGGCTGGATAAGTAGGAATGATAATTCTATCAGGAAGAGGCAAGAACCACCAAATGCAAATTCCAGCCATGTTGAGGTCCCGCTATCAGGGCTGCAAAGGATAGAAGCTCTTTTGGGCAAACTTTCTGAAACCCCAAGAGATGTTTATGTGTATTCAATTCAGTGGGTAAAATAGACTCAGGCCTGCACTTTTGAGGATCTGCCTCTTTTGGACCAGGAAACATGAGCTGTGGTTATGGGAGCAAGGACCCAGCAGAGTCTCTTTGCCTGCTGACTTGACCAAAATAAGCAGGCCAGACCGGAAGGATGGGGGAAAATCTGGGGAAAGGGAGTATTGGCCCCTGTTTATGGTTGATTTTAGTGTACAGTGGTCAAGGGCTTGAGCTCTGGAGCCAGGATGCCTGGATTTGACTCCCCACCCCTCCCCTTACCAGCTATTCACCCTTCAGAAACCAATTCTACCTCTCTGAGCCTCAGTTCCCTTACATGTGAGATGGGGATGGAAATTGTACCTACTGTAAAGGGTTGCCACAAGGATTAAGTGAGACAGTGCATGTGTAATGATAGCTATCCTATAAGATCTGCACAACAAACCTACAAGGCAATGCAAGCTCTCTGCGCCCATTTCACAGACAGGAAAACTGAGATTCAGAGACCCTTTCATGCTGGGTCATATTTATCTTTGTCTACTACCTATTAAGTCTTCTATAAGTGCTAGTATCACTATATATATGTCTAGATGTGTGATCATTAATTACATTTGCTCAATGAGTGGGGTTGAATGAATGAATGAATTGTCTCATATCAGGACATGATTGAGGACATACTTGAATGGATGTTGATTCCAAACTGCATGCTCATGCGAATGATCCGCTGGAGATGGGAGGGCCAGGAGGGTTACAGATATGCTAGTCCATGAAGTGGTGGTGATGTGGGTCAGAGTGACTGTTGATGGTGCGATTACTGTGTGTGCTGGGTGCTGTGCCAAGCGTACTACGATGAGCATTTTCATGGGATGCTCAAGGTCACCCTGTGAGTGCTAGCCTTTACTTCCATTTCATAGAGGAATATATTGAGCCTTATAAATGAACTTGCCCAAGGTTATCTGTTTGGTGGTGTCAGAGCTGGGGTTCCCACCCGGGTTTGTCTGACACCAGTCTGAGCACTTGGTGTACACCACATGACCCAGGAAGGTGAAGGACTCGCCCAAGGTCACACAGCGAGCAGTGAAGCTGAAGCAGGACTAGGACCTCCCCCTCCCCAGCTGCCTTCCTTCACTTCTGCCTTCCCTTCCTTGGTGTCTTTCCTTCTGGGTCAAGCCTCTCAAGACTGAAGCCCACCATCACTGTGCCAGAGCCCCTTCAAAGCCCCGGGGAAGGCCAGCCAGCAGGAGTCTGGGTGGGGGTTTCAGCTGCTCCCTTCAGACTCTGGCTATGATTGAGTGACTTTCTGGATTGGATCCAACTTCTACCCAGAGCTGACATGTGTCTGGCGTTGGGCAGAGACAAGCCAAGCCCAGCTATGTGCAGTGGGAACAGAGGCTGCTAATGGTCTGCTGGTGGCATCCCATCACCAGCACGTGGTCAGAACGCACCAGTTCAGGAAGTCTGTCTCAACAACAGTACCAGGTAGCTGGGCCAGAAAGTGCAGTGGAAAGGGGGGGGCTTTCTGCGCACAGAAGCTGCTTCCCTTTCCATCTCAGACACTGCAGACAGTGAAATAAAGGAGGAAAAAAAGGGTATCTTTAGTGTTTCTTTGGGCTTGTGGCCCATGGAATCCTGGAGAAGTCATCGTATGTGCACAGGAGGTGGGGCGAGGTTGTGGTTACCAGCAGGCTTTTGAGGCAGAACTGGGTTGACCTAGTTGTGTGACCTTGAGTGTTATGTACTTATAAGGTAAGAATTTCTTTATGAAATAAGAATAATGCCACCTGTCTTATAGATTAGTCACGTAATTTAAATGAGTACTGATAAAAGTGGCAGAAAGTGTCTAGCACCTACTAAATGCTCCCTGCACTGTGGCCACAGGAGACGTGGGGGCATTTCTCACCTCTGCTTAATTCCCCTATTTCTGTTGTCCTACTGGCCCCAGTCCTGGCCACCTGGCAGATATTCCCCAAACAACAGAATGACTATTTCTTGCATATCTCCAACAAGGAGAGCTCGGTCTCCTAACAGAGGCTCTTTGAATTGTTGAGTAGTAACAGGAATGTCTTGTTGGCCCTTTGGGCTCTTATGTTCTTCCTTCCATGTTTTGAAGAGCAATGTCCAGTGGGGATTTAAATGTCTGCTCTGCCATTTATAAGCTGTGTGTTCCCTTGGGCAAGTGCCTCAATTTCCTCAAAGGGGGATAATATAACCAGCCTCTACGCTGGGTGTGGTGGTCCACACCTGTAATCCTAGCACTCTGGGAGGCCAATGCAGGTGAATTGCTTGAGCTCAGGAGGCCAGCCTAAGCAAGAGAGAGACCCCCATCTCTACAAAAAAAAAAGAAAAATTAGCCAGGCGTTGTGTTGCACACCTATAGTCCCAGCTACTTGGGAGGCTAAGGCAGGAGGATCATTTGACCCCAGAAATTGGAGGTTGCAGTGAGTTATAATGATGCCACTGCACTCTACCTGGAGCAACAGAGTGAAACCTTATCTCAAAAACAACAGAAAAACAAAAAGCAACCCCCATAAACCTGCCTCTAAGGATTGATGTCAATCCCTAACTGTGTGTACATGTATATATACATACCATGTTTCCCCCCAAATAAGACATTGTCTTATATTTATTTTTTCTCAAGAAGACACACTAGGGCTCATTTTCAGGGAATGTCTTCCTCTCCACACCGAAATGCAGATATGCTGCATAGCCATGCCCATCACTAGGTCTTATTATGGGGTAGGGCCTATATTTAACAAATGCATAGAAACCCTGCTAAGGCTTATTTTTTGGGTAGGTCTTATTTTGGGGGAAGCACAGAATATGCACATCATTTTCTACTGAACCAGATGCTCAGCAAGGCATGGTGATGTGCCCTAGTCACATAGCTGGCACATGCCAAGGCCAGGATTCACCCTCACCTCCTCCTGATGCCATTATGTCCTGACTGGGGGCAGAAGTTGGGAGGCTCCAAGGTAACTTCCCTACCATTGCAATGCTCTCCCAGACCCAGCACTGTGCCCACAGCTCTCCTTCCTCCACCATCCTCACTGAGGCAGGTGACTAGCTCCCTCAGGCCCCAACCAAGTCCTCTTTGAGAAAAAGCCGAGGACGGGGATGAATCTTCAGAGATGCTGTACACAGAGCATCAGTAATGCTCATTTCACCTTATTAATCAGACCTTCTGAATTTGTCTCAATTCTGCCACCCTGGAGAATATCCTTTGGTCTGAGGAAATGCCACCTTGGTGTGAACAAGTCGAGGAATTCTCCCGGAGGATGAGCTGTAACCACAGACGCCTGTAGGAGATGGAAGGCACGTCTGTACCTCTCCCCGGCAGGGTCCTGATGGTGCACCAGCACTGCCAGGGACTGAGTGTGCCCCGTGTCTAAATCAGGTCACAGTAGGCCTGGGAGATATGGACTGATATGTACTCACCTTGCAGATGAGGATGCTAAGGCACACAGAGGTAACATCACACAGCCAGGGGCTGCTGAGCTGGGATTTAAACACGAGGTGATTTGATTCCTAGGGTCTGTTCTTAACCGAGCTGGCCCTGCGCCCTCTGAACTAGTCCGCCTGTGTGGGCCAGGAGGAGATGGGGGCCAGCTGACCACGATGGCCACTTATGGCTTCTGGGTGGATCTGGACTGGGGTCTTGGCTCTGCCTTTTCCCAACTGTATGTCTAACAGGGGGACAATTACACTTTCCCAGTCTCGGTTTCCTCATCGGTATGTGCAGAAATGGTCTTGCTCTGACTCTTTCACGGTTTTGTTCTTTGAGGCTCAAATAAGGTAGTACTTGAAAAAGGTGCTTTTTCTTTTTTAAAACTCCTTTCCCAGCTTTTATTGAGGTATAATTGACACACAATGAATTAACCATATTTTAAGTGATTGATTTCATGAATTCTGGCACAGGTGTACACTTGCAAAACCATTACCACTATTACGGTGCTGAGCCCATCCGTCACTCCAAAAGTGTCCTTGCAGCCTTGGTCTTCTCTCCTGGTCCCCCTGCCACTGTCCCATCTCCTCCCAAGAAACTACTAATTTACTTTATGCCACTATTGACTAGCTTGCACTTTTAAGAAATTCATGTAAATAGACTAATACAGTATCTGCTTTTCTGATTTGCCTTCTTTTTCTTAAGCATAATTTTATTTTTGAGATGTGTCCATGCTCTTGCGGGCAATACCTACTAATACCCATTCTGACTCCTTCGCGAGTTTGATTTTTGTGAGGCTCACATAAGATAATAGGTGTGAAAAATACTTTTTAAATAATTAAAAAGCCACATAGTTGTTAGAGGGGATGACTCTTAAGGTACCTTCTACCTAAAACCCCCCACTTCTGGCTTCTTTGCCTGGTGAGGCCCTTTTAATCACCTGCTGTGATAGTCCCACTGGCATCTGCTGTGCCTGTTGGTGGCTAATGGCTCACTGCCGCCCCCTGCTCTATTGAATCACCTTTGTTGAATGAGAGCTGCTTCCCCCGGGGTGACCCTTTCTCACAGAGGCAGCCTGAAGTCAGTGTTTAATATGGGGAGCAAAATGCAGAACCCCCTTGCTTCAAGGTGAAACCAAGGCCGAGGAGTGACTCCCGCTCGAGGGCTCCCCATGGGATCAGGCAGAGGCTAGTCCTGGTCAAAATCACATCCTTGTTAGCTCACCACCTCCGGGTGCCCTACGCCGCCTCTGAGCTTTCCCTTCTCCTGTGGGCACTCTCTCAACAGATTCTTGCACAAATGCCTGGCTCAGGCTCTGCTTTTAAGGAATCCATCCTAGAACAGTTGGGTCCTAGGAAGCAGATCCATGGTGTGAGATTCTAGAGTTGGAGCTGCCTTAAAGGTAGTGAGGAACCCATCACTGGTGGTAGGAGCAGTATTGATGGTCCCTGGCAGGTGTGGCAGTACAGTTGCCGAGACTTTCACCTGTGGGTGAGCTGGGCTGGATTATGGTAGACTAGGGTGCAGTAACTCACGCGGTGTCTCTGACATTTGAAAGACACGGGGAAATAACTATTTAAGAATTATAAAATCCTGTGGCTGTTGATAAGTTCCCACGACTCTCTGAATAGTATCTGGACAGGGCAAATGACAACTCAAATGTATTCATTATAATTTAAAACCAAGTGTGAGAGACAGGCAGCCTCCTTGGAACATTTTAAAGAGACCTTTCTCTTCTGTATCTGGAAGGCAGATTGAGCTGAAGACCAGGTATAAGGCTCAGGTGTAAAAGTTGTTGAACTTCAAAGGAAGAATTCTCAGCATAGACAGGTCTGCTTTGCCAAAGTCGGTGCCCTGATAGGGAGGGAAGGAGCCCTTGAGACCTGAGATGAAGATATCTGGGTAGACGCACTTGAAGTCCTAGAATCTCCTAGTTTCCCTGAGCTCCCTAAGCCTGCAGGAGCAGCCTGCTTCCCCTTGTTAAAAGCCAGCAGCTTTCCTTTGCTTGGAAGTTATAGCAAAACCTCCAATGAGCCTACAGTCAACGTTTTCTTGGACACCATTTTCCCCCCAGCAGGGCTTGGCTAGGAAAATACTGGTTCACATCCCTAAAGGAGGAGGGTTGATGAACTCTAAAGGATTTGCAGGACTTGGAATGTGGAGTATATGCCTTGGGGTGAATCATGAAGCTGTCGGATTGAGACAGACAGCTGGAAGAAAGAATTTGTCAAAATGGAACACTCTTCCCATTCTGAGGGTTTCTTTTCTTTTCTTTTTTTTTTCCTTGAACAAGCAAATTTTATTTCTCACAGCTGGAGGCTGCTGGGAAGTCCATGGTCAGGATGCCAGCTGATCTGGGGCATTCTGGTGAGGGGTCTCTTCCTAGCCTGCTGCTTTCTTATTATATTTTCACACGATGGGGGCGGGGAGAGAAAGAGAGAGAGAGAAAGAGCACTCTCCCATATCTCTGACGAATCACACTCCGAGGGCTCCACTCTCACGCCCTAATCACCTGCCAAAGGCCCCATCTCCAAATATCACCCCTTTGGAGATTCAGGTTTCAACATCTGAGTTTTGTGGGGGACATAAACATTCAGTCCAAAGAAGTCTTTAAAATCTCATAAAAGCCACCATTTCCTCCCTGTATCCTTTTATTTCCACACATATTATTTGTTCAAGAAATTAGGTCATTTGTTTTTATTATGACTTTTATTTATTTATTTTTTGGTTGCTATGTCTAAGTATTTATTTATTTATTTATTTATGTCACATTAAGGGTACAAGTAAGTTACAATGTCTGCATTTGTTAGGCAGAGTCTGTGTTGTAGTTGTGTCCTGTACCCCAGAGGTGTGCCATACACCTTGAGGTTAAGTGCTTCAGGTGCCCGCGCTGATCCACTGCTGGGCTGCTTGTAGTATCAGCTTACATTGAATGGAGACGGCAAACTGAAGGAAGAGATTGGAAGGCTCAGAGCAGCGGGACTGCTATAGCAGTCCCACTACACAAGGTCAGAAACCACCCCCTGATTATATTCCTTGTGAAGGCCTGAGGGACACTCCTTTCACCAAAGCTATAAGGACTATGTCAATGAGGGAGGCCCCGGTGGCACTGGGAAGCTCTACATGGCTGTGAGGGTGGGGCTGGCAGGGATGGCATGAACGCATTAATAAGCTGTGGTGTGTATATGTGTAATATTCAGCCACGAAAAAGGTAAAGGCTTTACACCTTTTACATTAACCTAGGAGGAGTTGAAGCAACCTCTAACTCTTGGGCTCAAGTGATTCTCTTGCCTCAGCCTCCCTAGTAGCTAGGACTACAGGCGCCTGCCACAATACCCAGCTGTGTTTTGAGATGAGGTCTTGCTCTTGCTCAGGCTGGTGTGAAACTCAAGTGATCCACTCACCTTGGCTTCCCAGAGTGCTAGGATTACAATGTGTGCGCCACACTTGTAAGTATTACAAGAATAGAAAAAAACATACTCAATTCTAATATGAAGCCAGTAGATGAACAACTACATACCCACACAAGAGAAAACACAATTAAACTCAAGTGGGGGGAGGGGACTGGTGTGCTCTCACCTAATGGGCACAATGTAAGGGTATATGGCTCGCCTCCTGGGTGAAGGGCTCAACTACAACTTGGACTTTACCTAACAAATGCAAACGATGGGGGCTGGGCGTGGTGGCTCATGCCCATAATCTTAACACTCTGGGAGGCCGAGGCAGGTGGATTACCTGAGCTCACGAGTTCGAGACCAGCCTGAGCCAGAGTGAGACCTCATCTCTAAAATTAGCCAGGGGTCATAGTGGGCGCCGTTAGTGCTACCTACCTGGAAGACTGAGGCAAAGAGAATCGCTTAAGCCCAAGAGTTTGAGGTTGTTGTGAGCTGTGATGCCATGGCACTCTACCAAGGGTGACAAAGTGAGACTCTGTCTCAAAAAAACAAAAACAAACAAACAAGAAACAAATGCACACAGTGTAACCTGATCACCTGTACCCTCATATTACGCTGAAATAAAAAATAAAAGAAAGTGCAATTTCAGAAAATAAAAGGCACTGTGAATTTATTACATTACATAGAAAAAGGGACTTCGCAGAAGTTATTAAGATTACAGGTTTTAAGATAGGGAGATAATCCTGGATTATTCAAGTGGGCCTGAACTAAGGACAGGAGTGTTCAAAAGCAGAATACTTTCTGTAGGGAAAGCAGGAGAGAAGGCTGCAGGGATGTCGGAGAGATTCAAAGCATGAGAGGGACTCAGCCCACCAATGCTGCGCTGGGGCCACATGAAGACATGGGAAAAAATGTGAGCTGAAGCTTCTCCTGACAGCTCGTGTCCTGTTTCACCACACTGTCCAAATTGTTGGTTTCCTTAGGTCTCTACCAATTTTGTCCAAGTGCTGCCAGTTTTTCCAAATCATCTTGTTCTCTTCCAAATTTACCTTCCAAACAACAAGGGAGTTTCTCAGCAGTCCCAAACCTCCACAGAACCTCTGCCATCATCATTGTAGGGGGCTCCTGAGACTCAGCCCAGCCCTGAGACCCACTCTGACCACTCAGAGACCTGGTGGTCTTTATATTTTATTTGTTTTTGTTCTGTTTTCAGAGCTGGTGTCCCCACCCTGCAGACTCCTACCCGCTTCCCACATGTTGTTTCAGATCTCAAGAACTTTAAGGCAGAAATGAGGTCTTATTAATTTGGGGATACAGTGTTGCACATGGCCAATAAGGGATTCATCGATGAACCTACATTGTTTTTTTCTTTGAGACAGAGTCTTGCTCTGTCATCTAGGCTAAAGTGCATTGGCATCACTGTAGCTCACAACAACCTCAAACTCCTGGGCTCAAGTGATCCTCCTGCCTCAGCCTACCAAGCAACTGGGACTACAGGTGCCAGGACTACAGGTACCTGCATCCACTCAGTTAATTTTTCTATTATTTGTAGATATGAGGGTCTCCCTCTTGCTCAGGCTGGTGTCAAACTCCTGGCCTCAATTGATCCTCCCTCGTTGGCCTCCCAGAGTGCTAGAGTTACAGGTGTGATGGTGCCCAGCCTCAGTGAACCTACATTCTATTATATGTTCTATCAAAGAAATGAATGCTGGTAGTAACAGCTGTTGCAGAAGGCACCATCTTTTCTATCAAGGTCCACTCTATTAATAGTATTGAATATGATCTATCTATTATGATGCTAAAATGTTATTAAATCTCAGTCAGTGTGATTAGAGCCCAATAATTAATACTTTATGTAAGTCAATAAAATCACTATTCCAAATAACTATTTATTGTTCAACAACAACAACAAAAAGGATTGAATAAGATCAGCAGAAAAGTCCCAGTCTGACTCTCCTGGAGTCTTCTAGAATGCCAACATTCCAGCCAAAAGAGAAGGCTACATGATCTTATCTCATGTTGGTAGCCTCTCTATTATTGGCTCCAACAATCCCTTGTCTCAAAACCATTGACTTAACAATCATAGTTAACAATTATTGAATCCTTACTATGGGATAGGCAATATTCTCCAGTGTTTTT
>NW_003852433.1:6030711-6035333 GCF_000181295.1 Otolemur garnettii | reverse complement strand
GCCGGCCCCATATACCAAGGGTAGTGGGTTTGAACCCGGCCCCAGCCAAACTGCAACAAAAAATAGCCGGGTGTTGTGGCAGGCGCCTTGTAGTCCCAGCTACTTGCGAGGCTGAGGCAAGAGAATCGCCTAAGCCCAAAAGCTGGAGGTTGCTGTGAGCTGTGATGACACAGCGCTCTACAGAGGGCAACAAAGTGAGACTCTGTCTCTTAAAAAAAAGAGAGAGAGAGAGAGAGAGAGAAATAAAAGGAATATACTTAGTGTGCTTTTGAACTTCTTTTGAAAATAATTTAATTAATGCTCTTTAAACATTTTCGGGCACACCTAAGATCCTCTCATGGAACACCAGTGTACCGTGGCACACAGGTTAAAAATCACTGTCTAAACCCTTCAACGTATGACTCATTTAATTCTCACAACCACGTGAAGAGGTAACCATTATTATTACCTTTGTTTTGCAGATGAGAAAATTGAGTGACAGAATTAAGTGACTTGACCAAGATCACACAGCTGGTAAGTGATTGGTGATCCCAGTCCCAGTGATTGGTGATCCCAGTGATTGCCCAGTGCTGAGTGTGGTTTCCTGCTCGAGACGGGGCATGTGCCTGTCAGTTTGGTGTAGTATTCGCCTGGCTCCCTTCATTCACTGACACTACCTTCCTGGCCTCTGTAGGCATTTGAGATTTCTGGCATGTCCCACCACCCCCTTATATATCTTATGATTCTAGGGAGCTGTAATTGGGTTGGTACTAAGAATGGATGCCTTATCTGAACCTGCCCGGGGAATCGAGTTATATTTGTCCTGGATCCCATGCTGGGCTGGATTTATAAATGCCAAATCATAGCACCAAATTCAGAAGAGTGAATTAGTTTTCCAGATGTAGGCCACAGCATCTAATTTGGGCTTTAACACAGTAACTGTGTGGGCAATTACCCAGTGAGGTGATGGGTGATGGACATATTCAAGATGGGATCTGGGAGCAGCAGACCGAATAATCTCCTTTTTCCTTTTCCTGCCACAAGAAGCAATTTTCTTCTCTGTTGACTGTCTCGGAGGTTTCAACACCTCTTTTGGACCCTGGAGACAGCGCTGAAGGCGTGGCTCAAATACCAGCTAGCTGGTAAGAGACTACGAAACTCAAGCCCTGCACCACAGTGGTTTGCTGTGCAGCTCTGAGTTACTTACGAGGCTCTCTGGGCCTGTTATCTTAATAATACAAACACCTAGGAGTGCTTCCCTTGTCAAAGCCTTTTGGTTGTATGAAATGTGTGTGTGTGTGTGTGTCTGTCTGTCTGTCTGTCTCAGGGGGTTTCTGGGACTAGGTAGATTTTATTTCTATGCAAAATACAGTAACTGCCTTTAATTGAGTACTTATCTGTATGCGAAGTGTTTTACAGACATTATCTCCTTTAGAACACACAGTGATATGACACACAGAGGCTTAGAGGAACTAAAACATTAGTACAATACTACACAGCTAATAAGTGGCAGAGCTGGTCAAAACCCATTGAAGTGGCTTTGTGGGGAGAGGGAGGACTTCCCGCTGGAAGGCTGGATGATGACGTGGCAGGACCTGGTCAGGCAAATCCCCTCTCATTGTAACAGTCTATCAGCTCACCGTTCTTTGATGACAAAATCAAAGTGTTTTCGGCTACTCCACTTTGTCTCTGGATTCTGACTTAAACCTTGTTCTCTGTATTATCAGGCTCCTGGTTAATTCAAGCAAAAGGGAATGGGTAGGAATATCTCAGAACTGAAGAACAGCTAAACAGCAGGTCCTAGGAATGGAAAGACTTTGGCCCCCGGGGATCCAGGCAGCTGTGGAAACCAGTGGCTTTTGGGTTTAATGATGATGGGGCAGCTTCACCTACTTCTGGTCTGTAATTCTGCACTATAATTCAGGTTTTGTATTGAATACAAAATACGATTATAGTCTATACTATAGTTCTGGTCTGTACTATAACTCAGGTTTTGATTCAGCCTTCTCCAGGAACGTGTTAGAAATTCAGAATCTCGGGCACCTCCCCAGGCCTGTGAACCCAGATCTGCATCTTAACATAACCCACAGGTAACCTGCATGCAATTTAAAGCTGGAGAAGACCTAGACTAGAATATTCTAAGCCTTGGGTCCTTCCCAGGTGAGTATAATTCTCCACTACAGCCTTATGCCAAAATACTCAGTAGTGAAATTTCAGGTACTGAGATAGGGAGATATTTCTGATCAAAGGGACTTTAAATCCAATGATCCATTCTGAGGCTCACTGAGATGTTCACATTAACTTCTCTTTGGGACTATCTCTATTGTCATACCTGAAAAGAGCTCTATATGACAGACACCATTGTTACTCTACTTACCATATAAAAAGATTGAGACTCAGAGAGGGTAAGTAATTTGCCTAAGGTCACACAGCTTGTGCAGAACAGAGGCCTCTGAAGCCTGAGCCAGGACTCAGCTTCTAGCTTAGTTGTAACCAAGAAGTAACCTCTGGAATGTTCTCTGTTCCCACCCTCGGGTTAGGGGAGTGCAGCCACTTTGCACTGCCTTCTTCCTTCTCTACCCCTTCTAGGTGGAGTGGGGGCGTACCAATTAGAGGCTTTCCCAATGGCTGCTGCTTAATGTTGTTGTACAGAAAAGGCTTGATTATGATGATACTCTCTCCTGCCTATAAAGTTAATAGATATTCACAGCCATGCTTGATCCTTCCGAGTGTGTTGGCTGAATGGTAAGAGGTGGAACAGAAGGACTCCCCAGCGCCTACGCGGTGGCATCCTTTCACAAATCTCTCTTTAATTAAAGTATAAGGACCTCACATCATTTCAGTGAGGCAAAAGGGCTGAAGAGTTCTTTAAGGTACAGGAGTAGGTAGTAAGTGGCCCCAGCCTCCTCCAAAGAGGACTAACATTACTCGGCTCATGAAAAATTAAGAGTTGAGGTGAGACAAAAGTTATCTTCCCACACTAGATGGAACAGTGGAAGAGGCTGTAAAAACTTCGTCAATAATGGGTAGGAGGTGGAAAGAGCTAGGGGCTATGAGGACCAGTGCCTTGTCCCAGTCTTTTGGGGGAAAAGCAGGACGATCCTGAGCAAGAGGATGAAGTAGGTGGAGCTTGATGATGAGGCTGCTGCTGCTAACCGTTAATTCATTTGAGAGCGATTTCATGCAGGGCATCCTGCACTTTCTTCCCAAGTACCATCCCACCGAATCCTCTACACCTGCACAATTCAGTATGGCAGCCAGTAACCACATGGGTTTTAAAATATATATATGTATATATTTAGGTTTACATTGACTGTGAGTAATATTAAGTATTATAATTACATTACCAATATTTCAAGTTTCCACTAGCCACATGTGGCGAAAGACCACCACACTGGACAGTGAAAATATAGAACATTCTTTTTTTTGAGACAGAGCCTCAAGCTGTCCCCCTGGGTAGAGTGCTGTGGCATCACAGCTCACAGCAACCTCCAACTCCTGGGTTCAAGTGAGTCTCCTGCCTCTGCCTCCCAAGTAGTGGGACCACAGGTGCCCACTACAACGCCTGGCTATTTTTTTGTTTGCAGCCATCATTTTCATTTGGTGGGCCCAGGCTGGATTCGAACCCACCACCTTAGGTGTATGTGGCTGGTGTATGTGGCTTAGCCACTTGAACCACAGGCACCTAGCTATTTGTTTGTTTTTGAAACAGAGTCTCACTCTGTCACTCTGGGTAGAGTGCTGTGGCATGATAGCTCACAGCAACCTCAAACTCTTGGTATCCTCTTGCCTCAGTCTCCCACGTAGCTGGGACTACAGGTGAACACCATGACAACCATCTAGTTTTTTCTATTTTTAGTGGAGATGGAGTCTCGCTCTGGCTCAGGCTGGTCTCAAACTCCTGAACTCAGGCAATCTACCTACCTCAGCCTCCCAGAATTCAAGGATTACAGGCGTGAGCCATTGTGTCTGGCTGATATAGAACATTTTTACATTGCAGAACATTCTCTTGAACAGTGCTGGTCTAGATCCTATCTACTCAAAGCCTGGCCTATCTGTATTACCTATGAGTATGTTAGAAAGGCAGAATTTCAGTTCTTTTTCTGGATCTACTAAAGCACCAATATGGAGAAGTTTATTGTACATTATTTCTTCAAATACATTTTCCCCTGTCTCCTCTTTCACTTTTCCTTCTGGGATTCCAATGACCCTTATTTTTGATATTACCCCAAAGGCTCCTGAGACTCTGTTTATTTTCATAATATTCCTTCCCCTTCTTAGAAATGGATAATTTCTTTTTCTTTTCTTTCTTTTTTTTTTTTTTTTGGAGACAGAGTCTCACTCATTTGCCCTGGGGCTGAATGCCCTGGCATCATAGCTCACAGCAACTTCAATCTCTTAGGCTCAAGGGATTCTCTTCCTCAGCCTCTTAAGGAGCTGGGACTACAGACACCCACCACAAAACCCAGGTGTTTTTAGAGGTAGGGTCTCACTCTTGCTTAGGCTAGTCTTGAACTCCTGAGCTCAAGCAATCTGCCTTCTTCAACCTCCCATTGTGTTGGGGTTACAGGTATGAGCCACTGCACCCAGCCCAAGGAATGGATCATTTCTTTCTTTCTTTCTTTCTTTTTTTTTGTCAGGGC
>NW_003852433.1:6029216-6030474 GCF_000181295.1 Otolemur garnettii | reverse complement strand
CTCCTGCCTCTGCCTCCCAAGTAGCTGGGACTACAGGCGCCTGCCACAATGCCTGGCTATTTTTTGGTTGCAGCCATCATTGTTGTTTGGCAGGCCGGGCTGGATTCGAACCCGCCGGCTCAGGTGTATGTGGCTGGCACCTTAGCTGCTTGAGCCACAGGCACCAAGCCAATTTCTTTTTTTAAAGTAAATCATAGCTATGTACATTAATGAAATTATGGGGTACAATGCACTAGTTTTATATATAATTTGAAATACTTTCATGAAACTGGTTAACATAGCCTTCACCACATTTTCATAGTTATTGTGTTAAGACATTTATATTCTACACTTAGTAGATTTAACATGTACCATTGTAAAATACACCATAGGTGTGGTCCCACCGATTACCCTCACTCTACCCATCTTTCCCCTTCATCTTGGACTGTAGTTGGATTATAGCATTCATATGGAAGTGTGGGGTGTTTATAAATTTGTTTCACAGTAGGGCGGAGTACATTGAATATTTTTTCTTCCATTCTCAATACTTTGCTAAGAAGAATATGTTCCAGTTCCATCCATGTAAAAAGAGGCAACGTCTCCATCTTTTTTAAGGCTGCATAATATTCCATGTTGCACATATACTATGATTTATTAAAATTGAATAATCCATTTATGGGTTGATGGGCACTTGGGCTTCTTCCATGACTTAGCAATTATGAATTGAACTATAATAAACATTCTGGTGCAAATATCTTTGTTATAAAGTGATTATTGGTCTTCTGGATATATACCTCATAGATGAATTGAAGGATCGAATGGCAGGTCTAGTTTTAGATTCCTAAGTGATCTCCAAACATCTTTCCAAAACTAAGTTTGCATTCCCACCAGCAGTGCGGCAGTGCTCCCTTTTCTCCACATCCACGCCAACATCTCTGGTTTTGGGATTTTGTGATGTGGGCTAATCTTACTGGAGTTAGATGATATCTCAAAGTGGTTTTGATTTGCATTCCTCTGATGATTAAGGATGATGAGCATTTTTTTCATGTGTCTGTAGGCCATGTGCCTGTCTTCTTCTGAGAAATTTCTCTTCAGATCCTTTGCCCATACTGAGATGGGATCACTTGTTCTTTTCTTGCTAATATGTTTGAGTTCTCTATGGATTCTGGTTATTAAACCTTTATCAGAGACATAACCTGCAAATATCTTCTCCCATTCTGAGGGCTATCTGCTTGCCTTATGTACTGTGTTCTTGGCAGTGCAGAAGCTTTTTAGTTTG
>NW_003852433.1:6021057-6028446 GCF_000181295.1 Otolemur garnettii | reverse complement strand
GGTATATATAAAGGCTACAGATTTATGAGTGTTGATTTTGTAACCTGAGACACTGCTGTATTCCTTGATCACTTCTAAGAGTTTTGTAGTTGAATCCCTACGGTTTTCCAGATATACAATCATATCATCTGTGAAGAGTGAAAATTTGATCTCCTCTGACCCTATATGGATGCCCTTGATCGCCTTTTCTTACCTGATTGCGATGGCTAACATTACAATGTTAAAAAGCAGTGGAGACAATGGGAAACCTTGCCTGGTTCCTGATCTGAGTGGAAATGATTTCAATTTAACTCCATTTAATATGATATTGGCTGTGAGTTTGCTGTAGATGGCCTCTATCATTTTAAGAAATGTCCCTTCTATACCAATTTTCTTAAGTGTTCTGATCATGAAAGGATGCTGGATATTATCAAAAGCTTTTTCTGCATTAATTGAGAGAATCATATGGTCTTTGTTTTTTAATTTGTTTATGTGATGGATTATATTTAGTGATTTATGTATATTGAACCAGCTTGAGACCCTGGGATAAACCCACTTGGTCATGGTGTATAATTTGTTTGATGTGTTGCTGGATTCTGGTTTTCTAGAATCTTATTGAATATTTTTGCATCAGTATTCATTAGAGATATTGCTCTATAATTTTCTTTTCTTGATGGGTCTTTTCCTGGTTTGGGGGTCAAGGTGATGTTTGCTACATAGAATGTGTTAGGTAGTATCCATTCTTTTTCTAAATTTTGGAAAAGGTTAAGTAATATAGGTGCTAGTTCTTCTTTAAAGGTTTGGTAGAATTCTGATGTGAAGCCATCTGTCCTGGACTTATCTTTTGGGGGAGATTTTTTATAGTTGATGCTATTTCAGAACTTGATATAGGCCTGTTCAACATTTCTACTTCATTCTGGCTAAGTCTAGGAGGGTGACGTGCTTCCAAGTATTGGTCTGTTTCCTTAAGATTTTCATATTTCTGAGAATAGAGTTTCTTGTAATATTCATTAAGGATTTTTTGAATTTCTGAGGCATCTGTTGTTGTTTTGTCTTTGTCATTTCTGACTGATGAAATTAGAGATTTTACTCTTTAATTCCTGGTTAGGTTAGCTAAAGGTTTATTTATTTTATTGACCTTCTCAAAAACCCAACTTTTTGATTTATTGATCTGTTGTATAATCCTTTTGTTTTGAATTTCATTTAGTTATGCTCTAATTTTGTTTATTTTTTTTTCTTCTGCTGGGTTTGGGATTGGAGTGTTCTTCCTTTTCCAGTTGCTTGAGATGTCCCATTAAGTTGTTAACTTCCTCTCTTTCTGTTCTTTTGAGGACATCTTGCAATGCTACAAATTTCCCTCTTAGGACTGCCTTTGCAGTATCCCAGAGGTTCTGGTAATTTATGTCTTCATTATAGTTTTGTTCCAAAAATTTGGTAATTTCCTTCTTAATCTCATCTATAACACAACTATCATTCAAAGGTTATTTAGTTTCCATGTTTTTGTATGAGTATGCAGATTCTTGTTGTTACTGAGTTCCACTTTTATTCCATGATGGTCTGAGAAGATGCAAGGAATAATTTCTATTCTGTTAAATTTGCTGAGGTTAGACTTGTGACCTAAGATGTGATCAATTATGGAGGATAGTCCATGAGCTGATGAGAAGAATGTGTATTCAGTTTTGTTAGGATGAAATGTTCTGTGGATGTTTGTTAAATCCAATTGTTGAATGTTTAAGTTTAAGTCTGAAATTTCTTTGCTGAGTTTCTTATTGGAGGATCTATCCAACACTGCCAAAAGGGTGTTAAAATCTCTAACTATTGGCTTGGGGCCTGTGGCTCAAGTGGCTAAGGCACCAGCCACATACACCTATGGTGACAGATTCGAATACAGTCCGGGCCTGCCAAACAATGATGGCTGCAACTAAAAAATAGCCTGGTGTTGTGGTGGGTGCTTGTGGTCCCAGTTGCTTGGGAGGCTGAGGCAAGAGACTTGCTTGAGCCCAGGAGTTGGAGGTTGCTGTGAGCAGTGATGCCACAGCACTCTACCCGGGGTGACAGCTTGAGGCTCTGTCTCAAAACAAACAAACAAACAAACAAAACTCCAACTATTATGATGCTGGCAGAAATCAAGTTGCTCATGTCTGTTAGAGTCTCTCTTATAAATTGAGGTGCATTCTGGTTGGGTGCATAAATGTTTAATAATTGAAATCTCATCATGTTGAGTGTTACCCATAACAAATATGAAATGACCATCTTTATCTTTCCTTACTTTTGTTGGTTTAAAGCCTATTGTATCTGCGAATAAAATTGCAACACCTGCTTTTTTCTGATTTCCATTTGCCTGAATTATAGATGACCATCCCTTCACCCTGAGTCTATATTTATCCTTTAAGGTAAGATGAGCTTCTTGTATGCAATAGATACCTTGCTTGAATTTTTGTATCCACTCAGCCAACCTGTGCCTCTTTAGAGGACAATTTAAGCCATTCACATTAATTGAGAGTATTGATAAACCTGGTAGTATTTTGGGTATTGAGTTTTTCAAAAGTCCAGTGGATCTTTTTAATCTGTTAGCCACTGTGGAAGTTTGAATTTGATCGAAAGTTTCTGAGTGAGCATTGTGCTTGTGTTTGTGGAGGATAGGTCTGAGAATATCTTGGAGAGCTGGTTTAGTTATGGCAATTTTTTTCAACATGTAAATGTAGTTAAAGTATTTAATTTCTCCATCATAGATGAAGAATTTAATTTCTCCATCAGTTTAGCTGGATACAGTATCCTGGGTTGAAAGTTATTTTGTTTTAGGAGGTTAAATGTCAATGACCATCCTCCTCTAGTTTGAAAAGTTTCAGCAGAGAGATCTGCAGCCATTCTAATATTCTTCCCCTTGTAGGTTATGGTTTTCTTACATCTGGCTGCTTGCAGAATTTTCTCCTTCATATTAACTTTAGCACAGTTAATTATAATATGTCTGAGAGATACTTTATTTGGATTGAGTCATGACCGTTCTGAAACTGTCTGCTGTCTGAATTACAGAATTCTTGCGATGTTTGGGAAGTTCTCCTCAATTATCTCTTGGAGTAGAGCATCTGGGCCTTTCAAAGCAACCTCGTTGCCTTTAGGAATTCCTATAAGGCAAATATGAGTTTTTAAAAAATTATCCCACAGCTCTCTGAGAGAATGATCCATTTTTGCTCTCCACTTCCTCTTTGAGTGTTTGGGAGTGTTCAAAAGCTTTGTCTTCAATGTCAGAAATCCTTTCTTCTGCCTGCTCCATTCTTTTCCTGAGGGATTCTACTGTATTTGCCATATCTTGGAGGGCTGCAAATTCTTTTCTCAATGTGTCAGAATCTTTGGTGATTTTGTCTTTGAATTTATTCAATTCTTGAGACAACTTTTGAATTATTCCTAGAATTTTCTAATTCCAACTTTACTTCCATTCTATTACTCTTATTTGCCATCCAAATTGTAAACTCGATTTCTGACATCTCAGCCATTTGTTTATGAAAAGGATCTTCTGATGTGTCTGCCATGTCATTCCTTGGGGAAGTTGATTTACTCTGATTATTCATGTTGCCAGAGTTTTTCTGCTGATTCTGCCCCATGATTATTTTTCACTGTTTGGCTAGATGAGCAGATGAGGTGATATTGGATTGTGGACTCTTGCAATTAGTAGTGATTAACCAGCCCTTTGCTTAAGAGCTGGGACTGGTGACTGCAGATTTCCCCATACAGCTTTGCAAAAAACCTGTACAATACTACAGCTTGAGTCACTGGGGACCTGCTTGGTGTAGAGGGTCTAGTTGGCTCTGTCGTGTGTTCAGCTGGTCTCTGACCAATCCTAGTGAATCAGTAACTCTGGGTTGAAGTCTCAGCTGTTGAGAAATACAAACAACTAAGACACCCTGCCCTCCATTGGGCAACAACTGGAAAAGGAAAATCAAAGCTTCCCACAAAACCACAACCAGGGTACACCTTGGATGGTCCTTGGGTGATTGGCCCAGGTCAAGAGTTCTAAATCAATTATCCCAGTCAGCACCCAGTCTCAAGTGGGAGAGTTCAAAAGGTCTCCAGCAACTAGATAGCAGGGATCTACTGGTGGCTCAAGTGTGGCTCACTCCGGTGCTCCATGGAGTCAGAGGGGCCTGCCCAGAAAATGAGTTAGTCCGGGGAGGTTGATGTCTCCTTCCCCAACTTGCACCTCTGTCACAAACAGTCACTGGTAATCCTGCAGGGCTGTGGCTTGGTTCCCTCTGATGAGCAGATGCACCTGGGGTTTGCACCTGCCTGAGTCACAGGGAGATCTATGTCTCCTCAGCCAGATTGCTGCACTCTGCTACCACCTGGCAGGGGGAGCTGAAGCCTGACTACCTCGGGTGCTTAATGGAAGCTGGGGAGTATCACTCAGTTCCAGCCCTGCCCCAGATTGATGTAGCTGTCACTTATATTCTAACAGAATTTGCCTTTATGTCCCGGTTGTATTCCATTGCAGGCCAGGCACTGTTTGAGTTCACAGAAACTGCTCCTCAGCCCTGCCCTGTGCTGCTGCCACTGTGCCAGTTCTCAAGGAGCTGGCATCTCTATCTCCACTGCATTCTGTCTTGGGGCAGGTGTGGTTACAACTCACAAAGGGCTCTCAGTTCCTATGGCTCCCTGAGCTGATGCCGCTGGCATGCCTGCTTTTATTCCAGCTATGGTCCACTGAGGGCCAGGTGCATCTTGGGATCACAAAAGCAGCAATTCTGACTCAGCCCCACCCTGGGAGTATGCTGCCTCTGCACGTGCATATTCTAGTCTCTGTCCCCTCCACGCCCTGCTCCAGGCAGGTACAGCCTCAGGCATACCCTTTGCTCATGGGGCCTGCATTTTAGTGGCTGCCACTGGAGTAGAGGCCTGGCTCCCTTTGGTTGCTAAGAGAGACAGGAATTATTTCTCCAAAATATCACCAGAGGTATGATCCCTATTGTTCCCAGCACCACTCTGCTGTGCTGCAGGGCACCGTTTCTCCCTCTCCCGTATGGCTCCCTCATACCAGAGTCCCTGCTTTACACCCATGTCTCTGATTCAGCACAGACTTGTAACAGGCCACACCTTGTCCGTGCCTCTTGAGAAAATGCCCAAGAGTCTGGACTCTGCAGGGGACAAGCTTCCATACTTTGAGGTGGGAGTGGAGTGGAGTGCTGGGGGTTCAGAATCACAGGTAGAGTATATGTTCAGTTTTATGCCTAGTGGGAGAGTGCCATGGCACACTAGTGGGTCCTCTCTGGGGAAGGAGATCCAGTTTTTAGTTGTTCTCTCCCATGGAATAGAAAAAGAAGAGATCTGAACCCTGCTTGCTTGTTTGTAGAAAGTACGCTGTGAGCTGTTCTTGTAGGGGAAGGGACTCTGGTCCACTTGGCGATGCATTTTGTACCTATGGTTTGCTTCCTTGGGGTCACAGCTCACCTCAGCAGGGGTGATATGCGCTCTTCAATCTTCTCTCTTGGCTCAGCTCCAAACCATCAGCTTACTTGATAAACTTCTGTCCTTTAACTCTCCTTCTGGACAGGAGCCTCTGTGGAAAGCTGGCTTCAGTTGGCCATCTTGCCTCCTCCCCTCTCACAACTGAACTTTTAGAACACATATTCATGAACTGGGATGCCTCAGTTTTCCAGTAAGACTATTGGAAGAGCTTAAAAAGTGATCTCATCCACCTCCTAACTATGATAGAAACCAGAATCTAAAAATGGTGTGGTGCACTTATCCAGAGTCACAATTTCCAGCAGCAGCTGAGGCACTGACTTCACTTCCCTCCTTTGGAGCCCTTTTCAACTCCCAGATCAATTCACTCTGGTGATGCTGGAAGGACCTGGAATGGATAATTTCTACTGATTGATCTCCAAGATTAATGACTTTATTTTTTGTTTTCCAGTTCTGAAATTTCCTTTTTTTTTTTTTTTTTACTTTCTGCTAAGATTTCCCATCTTTTCATCCAGTATGAGCACATTTTTCTTTATGTAATTGGACGTAGTTATAGCAGTTATATTATATTCTTGTTTGATAAATCTAACAACTGGGTTGCCTCATGGTTGGCTTCTGTTGATTATTTTTTCCCTTGACAATGGGTCCATCTTCCTGATCTCTTCATGTCAAATAATTTTAGATTTTATCCTGGATGTTGTGAATGTTTTGTTGTGGTTATAGATTATGTTATATTGTTCCAAAGAGTGTTGATGCTTTGTTTTAGTAGGTGATTAAGTTTGTTGATTGCAAATTCTCTCTCAATCATGTGAGCAGTAGTTAAAAATGTTTAATTCTTTAAGCCTTACCTGTAATTTATTTAGGTCCTCTCCTATGCATGCACGGTCATGGGATCAGATAGAAATTTTGACTGAATCTATACCCAGAATTTAGGATTCCCCTTCTCGTCTCTCTTCCCTCTCGGGTTGTCCTTCACTATGGTTATGGTTACCTTAGGCTCCACTCTCTGATTTCTCAAGCCAGAGATTTGGAAGCCTTTCTATCAGAATTTTAGCTATTCTCTGCTCAACTGTGGCCTGTCATCAGAGTAGCAGAACTGAGAAACTCATTCTGTGAGGTCTCTTTCTCCAAGTTTTAACTCCCCTGCTAATCTGTTTTTTCCTCTACTCTTCAGAGGTCTAAGGTAATTGCTTTTTGAAAATTGCTCAGAATTTCTAGTTGTTATAAATTATTAGTTTGTCATGACCTTAATTCTGCAATATCAGAAATAGAGCCCCAAACTTCTGATGAATCAGAATCATCATTTTAACAATAGCCCAAAGTGATTCATGTGCAGCTGAAAAGCGCTACTCTAAATCACCCTAAGTAGAAGGTACTTCTCTTATTCTCATTTTAAAGATAAGGAAATTGAGGCTTAAGAAAGTTTCTTAAAGTGGCCAAGGCCACAGAATGAGTTAGGAGAAATGGAGTTCTAACCCACCCAAGGGTGGGAAACCTGTGGCCTTGAGGCCACATGTGGCCCTCCAGATCTCCAAGTGTGGACTCTTGACCAAATTCAAATTTCTAAAATAAATCTCTTTATTTACTTTTATTGTTTTTGAGACAGAGTCTCACTCTGTCACTCTGGCAGAGTGCTGTGGCATCCTAGCTTACACCAACCTCAAACTCTTGGCTTAAATGATCCTCTTGCCTCAGCCACCTGAGTAGCTGGGACTATAGGTGCCTGCCCACCTACTTTTAGTAGAGAAGGGATCTTGCTTTAGCTTTGGCTGGTCTCCAACTCCTGAGTTCAAACAATCCACCCACCTTGGCCTCCTAGAGTATGAGCATAGAATCTGGCCCAAATCCCTTTAACAAATCCTATTAAAAGGATTTGTTTGACTCATGCTGTAATTCTAGCACTCTGGAGGGCTGAGATGGGTGGATTGCCTCAGCTCAGGAGTTTGAGACCAG
>NW_003852433.1:6001041-6020090 GCF_000181295.1 Otolemur garnettii | reverse complement strand
GCACTAAGTTTCTGTCCTCAGTAGGACACTATTTACAGGTCATCTGGATTGAAATTTAAGTAGCATCTCTGGAGAAGATGGACGCAAGGCTGGCCTGGCAATGACTTTAGAAAATACCAGCTCAAACCCCAGGCCAAGAGAATGTGAATATCTCATCTCAGATCACATAGCTATGAATGGGGAGAGTCAGATGTTTAGTCCTAATCCTTGTCCCACCCAACATAAACAGGAGGACCTGGGGCTTGAGAGAAGATATGAGTCTTTGGATGGGGAGGCTAGAACTGTTTGTAGATATTGTCAGGAAAAATACATTTCCAGGGATTTTAGAGGGAATTACATTTCAGGGGGCAAAAAAAATGGGCAGCTGATGAAAAAGTCAGGAATAGTGAAGGAGCCTGAAAGTGAACTTCAGCCTAAAGAGCCCCAGAACACGTAGATCCAGCACCATGGAGAGTGCCAGCAGGAGATGGGGACTGGTTTGTTGGAACCACAAAAAGCACATGGGCATATGGCCCAGAAGCTACTGAGAGAAGACCTTAAAGGGCTTGAGCCTTAAAATAGGCCCAGACCCTAATGTGCTGTCTTGACCCAGTTTTGAAGCCCTGGTTGGAGGCTGGTCAGTTCTTCTTGAGCTGGTAAAGTCTCCCCCATTAGCACATCCCTTACCAGACTGTTACACTCTGGGGACACTCTGCACCTGCCTTAATTACATTGGGGCTATGTGCCAGACAACCAGAAACAGCTCCTACACTGCTGAGCCTGTGAAATTATTCAAATTAGCTGATTCACAAAATTCAGCCACCCCACATCCCTCTTGCCACACATAGGTTGCTCCTTACAGCCCCCGCTGGCTGTTACTCTGTCCCCAAGTGTCCTCTTGTGTGGCTCTGCATGGTGGCCTTCTCTCTTGTTTGGAGCGGTTAAGTAACAGAGTTCCATTTATCATTTACATTGTGTCGTGTTGTGTTGCACCATCCAAAGGACCTTTACATCTTACAAAACAGTGACATCCTCCAAGGTGCCAATCATGGAAGCCACCACAGTCTAAATGGAGAGATCGAGGTGAATATGACAATTGATGAATGTCTCCTGTAGCCTGCAGGCTGCGAGAGGACAGGTGCAATGTCTGTGCTAGTCGTGGTTGTACCCTGCTCGGTAAATACCAGTTAATCGTGCTAACTTCAGCAAGTATTTACTACAACCTTGGGGCTGTGTCAGATACACAGAAGCTGAGCTGACAATACTATGGGAAGACAGCCCATGTGTAAGAACGGCAGAGAAATGAGAGTGTCACCACGCATTCCCCCTGGGCTTCCGCACTTCCAGCTTGGTTTGACCCTGAGATTTAATCTGTAGGAACTTCAGGTTTGTGGCAACTTGCTATCACTGTATTTCCCGACAGATTCCATGTCTCTCCAGTGCGAGGACATGAATGATTACTAGGTTTGCAAGGAGAGGGGCTAGAGTTTACCAATTGGATGCCAGTGACCAGATAAGGAGAATATGACAATTTTTTCAGCTGTGATGAAGAGACTGATAGAGTTGAGAGACTTGACTGGGCAGAAAGAGGAGACATTCCCTCTCCCAGAGGACAGTTTTCCCATCTTTAACATGAGGACTAAGATTGCTCCAGAGAATGAGAGATAGAATAAAAAGGGATGCAGAGAGTGGATGATGCAGAGAATAGATTCTGCAGCCAAAATGCCTGGGTTCAAATCCCAGCTGCATCATTTACTAGCTGGGTAGGATTGGGCAGAATTCTCTCTCTCTATTTCTGATCATCAGTTTCTTAATCTTTAAAATGGATACAAAGAATATCATCCTCATAGGATTATAGGAATAATTAAATTAGATAATATGCACTTAATACTTAACTCCTGGAACACTGGAATTGTTCTGTATCAGTTAACTATATTAAAAATAATAATAAACCTGATAATATATTTAGGGTAAAAGTCCAGCAAGGAATAGGAAAGTACAGTTTTAAAGTATCTCTAACCCAGATGCTTACTGTATTCGTCTCACATTGTTGCTATAACCAATTATCACAAATTTGGCAGTTTAAAACAACACATATCTATTCCCTTGCAGTTTTGGGAGCCAGAAATCTGAAATCAAGGCTGAAATGAAGGCGTCAGGAAAACTGCACCCCTTCTAGAGCAGTGGTCTCCCGCGTTTTTTGCACCAGGGACTGGTTTCATGGAAGATGATTTTTCCATGGCATGGGGAAGGGGGGATGGTTTTGGGATGATTCAAAAGCATTACACCTCCACCTCAGATCATCAGGCATTAGTTCCTCATGAGGAGTGAGTGACCTGGATCCCTCCCATGCACAGTTTACAGGAGGGTTTGCCCTCATCTGAGAATCTGATGCGGCTGCTGATGTGGAGCAGAGGAGGTAGAGCCCAGGAGGTGATGTGAGTGATGGAGAGTGGCTGTACGTACGGGTGAAGCTTCACTTGCTTGCCTGCCATTTACCTCCTGCTGTGTGGCCTGGTTCCTAATAGGCCATGGACCAGACTGGTACCAGTTGGGGACTGCAGCTCCAGAGGGTCTAGGGGACAATCCCTTCCATGTTCTCTGCCAGCATTTCTTGGCTTTTGATAGCATGACTCCAATCTCGGTTTCTGTGGTCATGTCACCCTCTCCTGTTCTGTCTGTAACTTGTCTCTTCTTTATAAGGCTATATATGCTAGCATCTGGGCTCACCCTGATAATCTAGGGTAATCCCCCAACTCAATCTCCTTAACTTAATATCATCTGGAAAGACACTTGTGCATATACCTTAACATTTACAGGTTCCATTCAATTATCCACCTTGATTTTAGCTCCATAAGACCCAAGTTCAGGCTTCTGACTTACAGAACTGTAGGAGGATCAATTTGTATTGCTTTAAACCGCTGAGTTTGTGGCAATTTGTTATAGCAGCAGTAGTAAACCAGTATGTAGTGCTCTACTTATGCATATGTTTGTGTACAAATGTGCTGTGTGTATTTAGAGAGAGAGTGTGAGGAAGCTAATGTGAGAAGATGGCAATGTTTGGGGAATCCGGGTAGAAGAGTCTCATGGAAGTTCTATGGGCCATTTTTCTAATTGTTTTATAAATTGGAAATTATCTTGGGAAAAAATATCTGAAAACAATACTCAGGTTGTTTGGACTTAGATTCTCCACTGTGGGTGGACGTTTCCTTTGTAAAAACTGTCGTGTTTTTTTATTCTTAGTACGTTGCGGGATCTGGGCCAGCATGTTCTTTTCATCTTCTTATTTTATTGTCCCAGGAACACCTTGAGGTAGGTGCTTTACCGCATTTCGCAAAGAGACTAAGGACTAAATAGCTTAAGGGACTTCCTGGTGGGGGCAGTGGTCACCAGCTAGTGTGTGGCAGACCCAGGATTCCCCCTGGTGGTCAATGCTCTTCCGGTTGGGAGAGAGGGAGAGAGAACAACTGCAGTTGTTTCTTTTTATTCTTTCTCCCCCCTACCCGCCCCCCCCCCAGCTGGAGGACTGAATAGACTAGAACAGTGGTTCTTAAAATGTGGTCCCTGGGCCGGCATCAGCTTTAACACCAGCAACTGGTTAGAAATGCCTTTTTCTTGGGTATGACTCCATACTCCTAAATGGACAGTGGGGGCCCAGCTGGCCATGTTGTAATCTGCCCCAAGGGTGATTCTGTTGTTCTTTCAGGTTTGAGACCCCCTGTTTGGGTGGGCGGGCTGGTGCTTGCTGCCTGATGTCAAGCATCAACTCTGTTTGTCATTCTCTGCATTATTTATGAGGTGTCACTGATATGCAAATTTCTACCAGTTGATTGGCTTGCTTGGCATGGGTCCACGCATCTCATAAATCAGAGGCCGCTGTGCTTTCTTGTTTAGTAATTCTCCAACTGTGGGCCATTCTGTAGCTGCAATGAGATCGATAAATCCTCCACTCAGAGGGCAGTGAACCAAGTTGGCTCCCACATGCCCAGAATTCCCACTGCTTTGGAGCTCCTGGGGGTGGGGGGGGCATAGAACCTCAGCTTTTCCAGTCAGGTAGATTTAGGTTTGCATTTCAGCTTTGCTGATTACTGTCTGTGTGATAAGAACCTGTCAGGTGACCTCCCAGCCCATTTCCTCATCTGTGAGGTGGAGGTGGGAGAATCTTAGGACTTAGCGCGGAAGTGCTTGGTTCTTGCTTTCCTTGAGTCTTAGTATCCAAGGGGTTCAGTCATATGCCCATGGTCACATGGCTCTCTCATGGTGGAATCAGGCTAGAAGCCAGGTGTCCTGGGTCCTTGTCCAGTGTCCTTTCTCTCATACATGGACTCCTGGCCCTTTGTCAATCCAGCTGGAGCCTGGTGTTACAGAGCATCTGCCAATTCAGTTGTTTTGCTGCTGCTGGCTGTTTGGGCACAGGGGTCAGTTTCGGGACTTGGCCACATGGCCACGAGCTGTTCCTCTTTGGAGAGTGAGGAAGAGGACAGGCAGAAGCCAAAACTATCTGGTGAAGGTGGCTGCAGCCCCCATCTTGAAATACCACTCCTCATCATCTGCCTTGTTTTCAGCTTGTCCCCAGGCTGCTTGGTTGGAGGGGACAGTCAAGCCACCCTCCTACATCTTCCTCGTTCACTCAAGCTGTTCCCAGTGAGCTGGTGGTTAGGAGCACATGTGTTGGAATCAGTCCCTGGGAAAATTGCTGAGTCTCTGAGACTCAGCTTCCTTCCTCCGTCAGTTTGGACTGATCACAGGGCCCACCTCACAGAGTGGTTGTTAAGATTGAGTGAGACAGTCCTTGGCACGGGGTCCAGCACAGAGTGCACGCTCAGAATGGTGGGCCACAGCCCATAGGTGTGGGAGTGGAGGATGCAGAAGAAAATGTTGGGTTACACAGAGTATCAGAGAAACAGAACCAATGGGAGATACATATTAAGAGATTTATTGCAAGGAATTGGTTGGCTGGGCAAATCCGAAACCCACAGGGCAGGCTAGAACTCTCTGGGAGGGGCTGGAGCTGCTGTCCACAGGTAGAATTTCTTCTTCTCAGAAACTTCAGTTCTCCTTTTAAAGCCTTTCAACTGAAGGAATCAGGTTCACCCACATTATGTAGGATAATCTCCTTTACTGATTATGAACTCTAGTCACAACTACAAAATATCTTCACAGCAACAAGCGTAGTTTGGGACAGCTGCTACCCTGCACCCAAAGGAGGGGGTGTCTTGAAACTACTTGGAATGAGAAAGAGTCATTACTCAAAACAAAAGCCCACAGAAGGGTCACATAAGGTTTAATTTGGACCAACCAACCAACCAATCAACCAACAAAAAGTTTCACTACAAAATGAAAAAAGAATTTAGCTGTAGAATGTATATGAATAAAAATAGAGAAAGGTGGCCGGGCGCCTTGTCTCGCAGCACTCTGGGAGGCTGAGGTGGATGGATTGCCTGAGCTCATGAGTTCAAGACCCCTTCTCTTAAAAAAAAAATAGCCGGGCATTGTGGCTGGCACCTGTAGTCCCAGCTACTCAGGGGCTAAGGCAAGAGAATCGCTTGAGCCCAAGAGTTTGAATTTGCTGTGAGCTATGACCCCATCACACTCTACCCAGGGCGACAAAGTGAGACTTTGTCTCAAAAAAAGAAAAAAACAGAGAAAGGCGAGAAATAAAACAAACAAGGAAATACCTTCATGGCAACACCTAGATTAGTGTTCGACTGATTAATGGGGAACTACAGCTCAGGCAAGGAGACACAAAAACTGACCATTACACGTAGCAACAGGAAGTCAAATGACGTGGGAGCACATGAGAATGGAATTTACTTTTCATTTCTCTTTGACTCTCCTGGTCGCCCATGGAGAAAGTCTCAGCTGCTGTTACTGTGTCTTTAACACCTTTCTGAAGCCCAGCACTGGCCCTTTATAACAGAGAGTAAGCAGGCCCGGGGACACAGCGTCCAATGCCTGGTGGCATCTGGTGGACTTCACTCACATCGGTTTGTTTTCATTGTGGGTATTTCCTTTGGAGACCACATTTTGCTAATGATCTTTGCATCTTTTTTCATTGACAGCAGGAGTAGAAAGTTTATTTTTAAAATAAAGCTTAAGAAAAATATGAGCCATTGAAATAACAATATGAAAAAGTAAATTGTACTATGGGATATGGCAATAATCATGCGGGCTGCAAGGAAAAATGTGGGATCCACAGGGCGGCCTGAAGAAAGGATCTTCTCAGTGGGGTGGAGGCAAGAGCTTTGTCCAGAGGCAAGGTTTTTCATACCTTTTTAAGGCTTACTGATGGCCCTTTATAACCAACAGTAACCCAGTGAGAGTGGCTTAGAAAAGCCACTGGACCTACCCTCCCGCCGCCCAGCTGTTGTTTTCGGTCACTGTGGTTCCTGCCACTCTCCCTGGTACTCACAATGCTTCAGCCACGCTGGCCCTTCCTTATTCCTCAAACGTGCTGGCTCCCTTACTTCCACCTCCGGACTTCGCACTGCACTGGCCACGTGGCTGATTCTCTCCGCCTTCTCACCGAGGTCCCCCCATTTAAATGTCACAGCCCTGATCCTTCACCCATCACATTTGTCACTCCTTACATCCTATTTACTTACTACATTTTTGACATGTAAGTCCCTCTTCCTTCCCCAAGGAAGGCGAGTTACATGTAGAGTGTGGAAACACGTCTTAAAGGTAAAGCAGATGCGCGTGTGCACACACAACACACACACGCACACACATGCACACGCCCACGCAGCTCAGACGTGTGCCCCCTTTGCACTCTCAGGCCTGGTCCTGCTCAGTATTTGAGTCCTCAGCATGAACTTCAGGACCACCCAGGAAAAGTCACTGGCGTCTTCATTCCAGGGGCTTTTTGGCCTTAAATAGTTTAAGATTACCAAGGTAATTGATATGATTCTTGTAAAAATCTAAATAACTCTTAAGTGGAAAAAATATACATATGCTCAAAATGCTTCCATCCATCCCTAATATCCCTCCCTGGAAGTGAGTTGTGGATCCTTCCGCTATTTTCCTATGCACACACAAAGATACAAAGGGTGTCCCAACAGTCCCCCATGAAGTCACCATACATCGGGAGAATGGGAAATTGTAGCTAAAGGTACTTTTATTTACAAAGTATTCATTACAAAGTTTTTTTTTTTTTTTACAAAATATTCTCTACATGTTGACCACCTCTTTGTAAAATTCTGTAACATATGCACGTATATACAGGGGGTGCCATAAAAAGGTCTGCACATTTTAAGAAAGCAAAAAAAAAAACTGTATTAAAATTATAATATTCAAATCAGTGTGACTTTTGCAATTATAAGAGGTGCTCAAATGTGACATGTATTTATTTTTGGTTATTGATAAATACTATTACAATTTTAATATAGTTTTTTTCTTAAAATGTATAGACATTTTTTGGCACCTTCAGTATATTACACATGATATAATTTTGTATATATAGTATGAATTATATATATGTAATAGATTTATATCCTGCCTACTGTTCTAAAACTTGCCACCTTAAGAAAATCAATAATGCATTTTGGCTGTTTCTTCTAATCGTTCCATGTTGACCCTACCTCATCCTTTTTATATTAGGATTATCTTCCTTGGGACAGCATCTTTTCCTTCCTGAGCCTCAGTGATCTGATCTGTACAATTGGGATAATGACACAATGTGCCCCAAAAGCTTTGCTTGGACTCTTGCAGTGACCGTGCGTCTCCATCATTTGGATGTGTCCTGATTTCGTTAACTTGTACCCTATAGGCGGACTTCTAGGAAGTTTCTAGTGTTTTCTAGAACAGGTCCACAATCCCTTATCCAAGCCCCCTGGGATCATTTGTGCTTTGGGTTTCAGTGTGTTTGAATTTTAGATGGGCTTTAGGGTATGTGTATCATATACTACGTTGTAAAAGCAGGGTTGGAGGACTTGCGACAGTACCCCATAATCAAATGCACTGATAAATACTTCAGGGAAACATCTAAATATTCCCACTAAGTGGGATAAATAAATACTATAAATAGCCTCACGTTGGCTCAGGGAAGGTTTTGCTGCCAAGCAAGTTTGGCTCCAAATTTAGAATGGAAACATACTCAGTTTTCAGAGCTCCTTGGATTTTCAGATTAAAGATAAGTATGTGACTGTGTACTTGAGCAAATATTTCTGTAAGACAGATTTCTGGAAAAGATGTTGTTGGGTTAAGGAGACTGTTCATTATAAAACTTTTCATAATTGTTTATACATTTCATCCCCAGTCGTCCTCGGAACTGCGTTAGTTCTAAATTGGGGCTGTTATCGGGACAGAGACCCTGCTTTCGTGCATGCTGGGGTGGGGTGGAGGTCTCCAGGGGTCCGGGGCCTTGTCCATGCCCTGGAGTCCTTGGGGAGAGACCCGAAAGGAGGCAGCTCCCACCGGCTGGGCCCCCATGAGCAGGAGGAGATCAGCTTGGAGCACCTGGAGCTTAAGGAAGTGAAATCTGAGCTCCTGAAGGCCTGCAGAGAGGCAGATAAAATCGGAACTAATTGATCAACAACACTATGTGCCCATATGGAAATCAAGCAGGTGGGAGTAGCAGGAGGGGAGGGGTAAATTCACACCTAACAGGTACAACGCACACTGTACAAAAGGAATTCATGTAACCAAGACATCTGTACCCTATAATATTCGGAAATAAAAACCAAAGCCTTTGAGGGAGCTGGCCTCAGAGGCTGGAACCTGCTCGCTTGAGGCAGCTGGTGTCCGAATTAACTCTGGCCCTCTGCCCATCCCAGAACCCTGAGCTCAGGGCAGGGCCCGGGCTGTGTTTCCCTCCAAGTCCCTCCATCTGTCTTCATCAGAGAGAAGGTGATGGTGAGTGGAGACAGAAGGCCTGCTGTGGCTGCGGCTGTCGGGCGGGTGGCGTGGAGTGAAATGGTAGGGGCTGGGCACCCCCTGTGTTTGGGGCATTAGGCAGGGACGTGAAAGAGGCCTACAGTGGTGCATGATCTTCTTCCCAAGGTGAGTTTGGGATCGGCACAGTGCCTGGCCCTTAGTAAGAACTTTATATAGGATTTGGTGGAAGGAACCTAAAGGGAAAGGATGATTGTGGCTGGTTGGAGCCAGAATGGCCTTTGAAAATCACCCTATGTCCCCATTCCACAGAAAGCAAAGTGGAGGCCCAGACAGGTGAAGAGACTTGCCCAAGGTTGCCCAGATGAAGCCTTTGTCAGCTGCCCTAGCCTCTTTCCTCAGGAGAATTCTATGGTGGGGGTCCACTTCTGCCTGATTCAGCTGATTCTCTTTGGCCGTGAGGTCCTCATCTGTCAAATCTGTGTCCTTCTCCTGACCTGCTGCTGCTGCCTGGGGAATGAGGGCTAAGAATCAAAGCCGATCATGTCCCTCCCTCTCCTGCTTAAAACCCACTGCCCCCAGAATGAAGAGCAACTGTGTGGTCTGGCCCCGCACTCCCTCGCCTCCCCATCTCCTCTCCTCTCTGCCCTCCAGCTCTCCCGTCTGTGGGCAGGTACTTCCCCATTCAGGCTCTGTCCTTCTGCTGGGCCTTTGCATAGCCCTCTGCCTGGCAGTTTGGCACCTGGGTGGTGGCACTGGAGCACTTGCTTCAAATCCCAGCTCTGCCACTTCCCAGCTTGCAACCTGCCTTCTCTGGGTGTCAGTTTCCTCCTCTGCAAAATGAGACCTACAGTGGTGAAACCTGCCTCTTGGGGTTGTGGCAGCCGTGAAGGGAGTTAACACATGGGTGGGCTGAGGGCTGGGTCAGGGTCGGCTCCTGCTAGTCCTTCTTGTGGTGGGCATCTCTTCTCTGCTGCTCTGTCACAGCTGTAATTTCCTCTCATGTGTGATCGTTGGGATAATACCTGCCTCCCTGCCGGTCTGGGATCTCCAAGAGGATGGGGCCAAGTCTGCCTCATTCTCAGCTTGGCTCTTGGTGAACAAGGTGACTTCACCACTGTGTCCATGGAAATCTGATTTCTTCAGCTTACATGTGTAAGCCAGCACTCTTTCCTCCCCTGCCCTTTTAAGAAAGACAATTTCCTCTGCAGAGACTGCCTTGTGCCTGGGTCCCCGGCCATGTGGCTGTGACCTCGGTCTTCTGAGGCCCATCCATTTAGCAGGATCACTGCTTGTCTAATTAGATCCATCAAGATGAAAACAGCAGCGGCTCATCCAGCGTGCTCCCAATTAACTTGGGGGCACCTCCTGGTGCCACCACCGACTCTGGGTCCCCTTCATCTGGGTCAGCTGCCTTAGGGACCCGAGAAAAAGCAATTATTTCCTGGTCACATGCCTGGAGGGAGTTGGGTGACCTGGGCCAGCCTGTCGCCTACTCTGGGGAGAGGAATGAGAAAGTGGGCATAGGTCAAAGTCCCCCAAACTGACTTCCCTATTGCCTGTGCTTTAGTTCATAAAAACAATTATGTCCAGAAATTTCACTGATTTCCCCTTAGCCCCAACTGGCTGTTAAAGATCTCCTATCTCAAATCCTATAAGCTCTTTGCTACTCTCAGCTCATCACGTTTTTTCATCATCCTGTTTTCACTGTTGCCTCCAGAAATTCATGGCCTACCCTGCAGCCCGGGTGCTCCTCTGTTTAATCTCACTATTGCTCAGGATAAATCCCAAACGTCCAATAAAGATCCACAAGGCACTTTGTGATCTGGCCTCTCCTGACCTCTCCCAACTCCGTCTTGCTCCCTCTTGACCTCTGCCCTGCTTCTTACACTTTCTGATTCAGGCAGAGGGAGTAGTGTCCACTTTCTTGACTAAGTTTTGCACTCGCTGCCCCCAGACCTTTGCACATGCTGTTCTTTTTGCCAGGTGACGGCCTGTCTCTTCGCCTGTTATCATTCATTTGATGCTCTGTTCCTTCTCCCAGAGTTTTAGCTTTTCGAGGTCAGGAGCTCATGCCTTATTTCCTCATCTGTTCCCAGTTCCGGGAACATAATTGGTGCTTAATAAATGCTTGTAAAATAATGAATCTGAAAAATGAGCATTAGACTGTTTAGACTCTACACTACCAAAGGTTCCTGATAATATTGATGATAATGAAAATGATAATGATAATAAAAGTGGAAAGCTAAGGTGAGTGTTACCATTCTCATTTTAGAGTGGGTGCCAGGGAGGCTTAGGGAAGGGGAGTGGGGAGGCCCCAGTGCTTTCCCACTGAGGTTTAGGGGAAGGCAGGAGATTCACAGAGCCGCCTCTGTGCCAGCACTGGAGGAGAACAGCCCTTGCTGAGAGCTGGAACATTCCAGCTTAGGGATTTTTCACCTCCCTGCCCCGTCTTGCTGTCCTGGTCTGGGCCCTGTGTCTTGCGTGGACTACTGAAGCAGCCTCTTGTGAGTATTTCTAAATAGATCTTCCCGTTGGAATCTGCCCTCTGTGCACCATGGGGGAGTCAGTACCCCGGCTGCTTCTGTTTCTAGTCTCGACAGCCCTCAGTGGCTGCTGGCTGCCAGTGGACTGAAGTCCAGGATTTGAAGACCCTGATGGCCGGTCCCTGGGCCCCCAAACAACTTCCAATTTTGCTCCTCTTTGTCCCACCCTCCAGCCTAGTCTGTCCACTCCTTGTTTCTCCCTTACCCTTGTTTTTCTTGTCCTGACCCTTTTGCCTAGAAGGCTTTTCCCTATTCCACAGTGGGAAACTTCTTTCCACTCCTCAGGGCCCCACCACAGGAAGCCCTGCGGATTTCCCAGCTAGAAGTGATCTTTCGACCCCCCACAGCACTTCCCCTGGTCTCTTTCAGCATATGCCACCCCACCCTTCTATTTGAGCTCTCTGTGTCCTTCCCCCTGCCACAGACCCCCAGAGGGCATGTCCAAGGAGCTGGCAGAAAGTGGGCATTGTAGAAATGGATGTTTGCCTAATTAATTCATTTATTAATAAAGGACAGAGGAATAAATGAAGATCATGTGTTTGAAAAAGCACAGGCTTTAAATACAGAGGGATCTGGGTTTGAAGCTATTTCTTGCTCTTACCAGCTACGTGGCTGTAGACAAGTCCCTTTGCCCCTATTTACACCCGCTGGGCCTGGTTTGAATCAACTGCAAGTACTCTGTGGTTATGATGACTCCAGGGATGTTCTTTCACCCCCCTGAACCTCAGTCTGCGCCTCAGTAAAATGAGAGTAACAGCCTTTAGAGACAGGATTGTGAAGGGGGTAGAAAGACTTTTCTTCATGTGTTAAGCTCATAAAAATGACCAGTATTGCAATGATGCTGGTGGTGGTGATGGTGATGGTGAAGAGGAAGACTGGGGTGTTCGTCCAGTCTTGGAGTCCCAGCATAAATGTCCATGCCCAGCCGCCTCCAAGCAAGTGACTAGTGCCCCTTAGGTCCTCAGGGGTTTCACCATCACGTCTTCCTCCTGACTAGCAGCTAGCCTTCTAGCCCATCTTCTCCTCGTCCTCCTGCCCAACCAGGTGTTTTAATGAGGGGCCATTAATACCCATCAGCTGGGCCAGACCCTGTGCAGGCTGACGTTGGCCCTGAGTAGGGCGGTCCTAGTAAGAGCTGCCAGAACAGTCTCAGCAATTGTGGTGGCCCATGAAGGCAGGTGAACCCAGGGGCCTTAGGCCCTGGGCCCTGCCCATGTATCAGTATCTTTTTTTGTTTTGTTTTGTTTTGTTTTTTAAGATAATCACACGAGCCAATTCCTCATAATCAACCTCTCTCGCTTTCTCCTTCTGGTTCTGCTTCTCTGGAAAACCCTAATTCAATCCCTATTTTACAGATGAGGAAACGGAGGCTCAAAGACCTAAGCTGACCTCCCCAAGCCCACACATCTGGGGAGTGGCATTACTTCCCTTCCCCAAGACTCTCTTATGAATCGATTTCATCCCAGGTGGTCTCTTAGTAATTGTGACAGAGAGGCTGGAGAACTGTGGGTAGGAGGTAGGGGTGGGGTGGGGCTGCTGCTGGGAGATTTCAAAGTCAACCCCTCCACTCTGTCAGTGCAGGTCCTCTCCTCCGTGGGGATGTGAGGATCACAAGGGCGTTTCACTGCTCCCGAGTGATGAGCTTGCCTCTAAATAATTCACACCTGCAGACAGTCTTCATTTAGCTCCATCTATCAGCCGATTATTTCTAAATGAGCAAAAACCTCAGGCATAAATTATCCCTGTGGGGTCAACAGGTCTGACAGAGCACACCTGTCACCACCAGCCGAGTGTCACCTGTTCAGGGGACTGCGACCCGGGGCCTGCATTACCAGATATGCTGGACACCACATTGCACCAAAAGGCTTGAGAGATAATGGGAATTCTGCAGCACTTGGGATCACAGATCTAGGTTTTAACTTGGGATCTGTTCATTGCCTGTTTTAGCCTATCCCATCCTCTATTTCCTATCTGGAAAACAAGTTAATATGATCCGTCTCACAGCAGAAGCGTGAGGTTTCAGTAAGATACGTGAAGACCTTTATTATTACAATGCCTGGTAAATAGTAGGTGCTCAGTAAATATTCCTTTCTTCTTCCTTTTCTCCCTTTCCTCCCCTCTTTACTTCCCTTTTCTCTATCTCCCTTTTTCTTTCCCTCCCTCCCTCTTTTTTGCATTCCTTCCTTGTCAAGAATTATTCATGTACACCACAGCCAATGCTGTGGGTGTCCCACCCAACCCTCCAGCATTCACAGACCCTGAGCGTGTTCAGAGGCTCCTATGGCCAGCACCATGGGAGTCTGCAAGGGCCCGGTCAGGAATGCTAAAATAGGGGTGGCTCTTGAACCATTCAAGGATGGCTAGTTGGTAGATAAATACCCCAACTCCCTCACCTTCCAGGAGAGGCAAATTTGAGCATATTCCACACTGTCTTCCGGTGGAATTGAACCCGAGTTGTCCATGGTGTGACCTGCTCATCAGTGCTGTATCCACTGACTTCCAGGTCTTCCCTACACCATTTCCCCTCTTCCCTACCCTAAGTATTTCTGAAGCTCACTTCCCAAACAAATTACTACATTCAGGGTCTGCTTCTGGGAGAACCTAAACTGAACCAGATCTCAATGGGGTTCTCCATAATGGAGTCGCTGAGGCCCTCAATCCAAACAAGTTACATTCCCAGATCTTTGGCCTCAAAGCCTGTCCTTGGGGCCCCACCCACAAAGTTCTGGCCTTCATTATCTGTGGTCTTGAAGACTGTTTAAGATGGAACTAGAATATAGAAGACTCTCTGAAGTCATTCCGCCAGGGAGTGGCCTGAATGGTTTTTCTCCAGAACAAATCTGAACATGCCCCTCTCCAGTGTCCTTAGGATAAAGTCCAAGCTCACCTGCATGGCTTACAAGGTCCTTTATAATCAACCCCAGCTGGCCTCACTTCCCATTGCCCCAGCATACTCTATTCCCTTCAGCTAGGATGATTTATTTGCCTGAAACACTCCATGCTCTCTGATTTTTCCTGGCCCTCGCTCATGTGTTTCTCTCTTCACAGAGCTCCTTTCTTCCCTAAGTTAATCAGCAAGATCCAGCTCATGTTGCCTCCACTATGAAGCCTTCCCTTCTCCTATTCCTTCTTTGTGTTTGAGGACTTTTGATGGCAACTGCTACCCCTATATCCTTTCAGGCCCAAGTCCAATGGGAGGGAGAGCTATTCCCGCCTCAGAAGTCATTGTACAACCTCTTGCCATCTCACTGTCATGCATCTTCCTCATTGACCAGCACCACAACCAGAGGAATGAAGGACTCACATTGGCCAGGTCTGATCGCTGGGACCCCTCCAACCACTCGTGGTGCTGACACCTCATTGCTTAGCAGTGGGAGGGGGTTGTTGTCCTCCCTTCCCAATGACTGTCCCCTGCATGGCTTCAGTGACATTCTTTTCCTAGTTCAAGAAACTACATGAAAAAGATGAATTTTATGGGTTTACATTTTTTAAGTTAAATATTTATTCATATCTAGGCAAATTTTGTCCACTCATGTGCAGATAAGCTGGCAATTTATTCCTCAACACATAGGAGCTGAGTGCCTAAATGCGAGGGCCAAATCTGACTCTCCAAGGGGTGAAAATCAAGCAGCTGCCTTTTGACAAGATTCCCTGGGGATTCTGGTGTGGTTCCCAGGCTAGGACCCACATTTCTCAGGCTGAAGAGGGTTGGGAGTATTTCTGCACATGTAGATAGTAATCTGTCCCAGGATGGAGTCACTCTTGGAATTATGGGGGGATTGTAAAATTTTAGTCCCAGCTTCTTTACAGCTGGCTTATTTATGGTGACCACCCTACTGCCATATGACAATGGAGGGAAGGGGACATACATGGAAGTTATCCAGATGCCTAAAAGTAAAGCAGAAAGCTGGCTATGTTTAACTTTATCTTCAGTTCCAGCCCTGTCCCATCACTTCTCTTCCAAACTCTTTCACAAATCAGTCTGACATATCTCTGTTTACTTACCTTGCCTAGGATCTATTCTAGTTCGTGTGCTGTTCAATGGCAAAGCTTCCTTTCTATTAATAGGAAATTAATAGGGTATTTATCAACCTCTATTAACATCAGGTGCAATTTACGAAGTCCTTAGTCTATTTTAAGGACTAGGCTATATACTTTGGGAGGTCTGTGTTAGTTATCTACTGCTGCTCAATAAATTAACCCAAATTCTTGGTTTCACCCATCATCCTTTTCCAGAAAGGTAGGCTGGGTTTGCTGATGAGCTGTTTTCTTAGCCTTCTTACTTTCTGTAGAGGGGTGTGGGGGGCTCTAAAGCCCTGTTTTCAATTTGCATAGTTTCTGTCTCTTTCAATCCAAGCTGGCTGTGAGTCTGCCAATACATTTCTTTTAAAAACTTTGTGGGGTTTTCTGAGTCTTGTTGGAGGTCCATTTCATTAGGGAAAAAAAGCCACATGCATGAATCTCATGGATATAAGGTTTTCTCTACCCTGAGCTTCTGCTGAAAATCCTCAAGTAGCTGAGGCACATTATCCTCAGCTGTGTGGCTTGTCTGATGGATTATCCGAGGCACTATTTTTGGTCCTTATGAGGCATTAGTAATGGATTTCATGGTTCCATCCTCAACTTCATCTTTTTACCTTTTTTCCTGATAGCGCCCTGGATTTGATCTTTACCTAGAGACATTTCTTAATTTTAACATCATTTGCTATCTAGAAACACAAGCAGTTCAAACCCAGCAAGTACTGGCTTCTTTTTTTAACATTGATTCCTTTAGATGATCTCTTGCCTCTTGAATATTCCTATAGGTAGCACGAAGAAACAGATGTCATTTTTAACATTCTGCCTGGAAATATCCTTATTTAGATCATTCAGTACACCCGATACATTATCCAATTTTGATGTCACTATAGGTGACAGTATTGCTAAACTTTCTACCATTACACAACAAGCATCCCTTTTCTACTGGTCTATGATTTGTTCATACACACACTCACTCACAAAATCATGACTCAACCAATAGTTACATAAGCAAGACGTGGTCACAAGGATTACACAATTTCGGACTTGTTCCTGTAAAGCTTACATCCTGCCAGAATCTCACTTAGTTTCCCTCTCCCTTTGGAACCCTATGAAATTAGTGTTATTATTTCCACTTTACACATGAGGAAATTTGAACTCAGAAAAGTAAAATCCATTTCTTAGGGTCTCACCGATAATGAGTAAAGGATTTGGGATTTGAACCCAGCTCTGTTTGTTCCCAGAACTTTAATGTGCAGGTGCTACTATTATAATTCTCTTTCTTGGAGTTTAATTTCCACCGCCCTTTTCAAGGTCTGAAGCTACTCGTATGTCCATTTCTTCCTGGAAATTTGCTGGAGATCAAGATGTTGGCTTTTCTGTATATAGATATATATATATTTTTTCAGGCAAAGATGAACAAAAATTTGCATTTAGGAGCAGCCAGGTGGCTAGAATTGCATTTTAATATGGGGGCTTTGGGAATTCCTTACAAGACTTCATCCTCCCCTCTCCCACCAATGCTCCATCCAATAAGCAGGAATGATGTAGGTGCTCTGAGCTTCCCCCCTGGGAGGGTAGGACCATGACAGGTTCTTAAAGTGTTGAAGTCATTGACTTTTCAAGGACGCTCAGGGGAAGAGAGAAGAGACAACAATTCAGGCAGGAAAACTAAATTATGTAGTCATAAATCCTCAGGAAATTGCCGTTTTTTCTCTTCTCCCTCATACCCTGCCATGTTACTAAGTCACAAGACGCTCTCAAAAGCTTCATAACACCATAGGATCTAGGGCAAGACATGTGGTTAAAGGGGGGCAGACCCTGTTCCCTGGATGCTGTAAAATGTGCTGCATCTCTTTGATCTTGACCTTGGGTTAGAAATATGGGAGCTTTTCATAAGCTACAGAAAAGCTGTTATTTTCCTGAGCAGCCTGAAAGGCACTGACCTCACCCTCAGCTGCAATTTTGGGACAGGGCTGCAGGCTTGGTAGCTGCCCACAGTGAAGGAGGCCAGAGTTTTTTTGTAGGGGGTCTTGAGGAAACAACAGGAGAGCCTAAGGATTTAGTTTAAAACACAACCTGTTTGCCAAGACTCTGAATGATCAAACACCTTGTTCTTTCTCACACCTCATCTGCTGTTCTCCCCTCTTTCACTCCATCGGAGGCCACATTGACCTCCTAGCTGTTCTTTAAACATAATAAACTCTCTCCAACATGACAGCTTTTGGATTTCCTGTTTCTTCTGCCTGGAATGTGCTTCTGTAAGTGGCCTCTTCTCATTTTTCAAGTGTCAGTCCAATTGTCACATCCTCAGGCAGGATCTTGTCAAATTATTTAAGGTGACGTATGTTACACATCATTTTATCACACTCCCTGTTTAATTTTTTTTACAGATTTTTTTTTGCAGTCTAATTATTTTGTTTATGTTTTACTTGTTTGCCTTTAAAAAAAAAAAGCCTGATTACTGCTGCCCATCAGAGGAAAGAAGAATAGATATTTGTCCTGGGACTTTTTTTTTTGCAGTTTTTGTTTGGGGCTGGGTTTGAACCCACCACCTCCGGCATATGGGACCAGCGCCCCACCCCTTTGAGCCACAGGTGCTGCCCCTGTCCTGGGACTCTTTAAGTTTAGAAGGACAGTTTCAGGACTGGGGCTATGACAGTGGGCTCAGCTGTGTACTGTACAGATCCCTGGAGAGCTGGTCATTTACACTGCGGGTCCTCAAATGGAGGCTCTTTTGTCCTCCACCTCTGGAGACCTCTGGCAATGTCTGGAGATGTTTTTGATGGTTACACCTTGAGGGTGGTGGTAGGGTGCTAGTGGCATCTAGTGCGTAAAGGGTAGGGATGTTTCTAAACATTCTGCAATGCACAGCACAGCTTCCACAATTACCTGACCAAAAATGTCACTAGTGCAAGACTGAAACTATGCTGTGCCCGTCACTCATGATTGTACGTGGTCATCACAGAGTCGGTGGTTCTGGAGATGCCCAGTTGCCTGGAGCTATCTGTGGTGCTGAAATAGACACATACTCTTGGTCCCAGCCTTTTTTGATCTCATTTAGATCTTTGTTTCCGATTGATTCCACCTGGAATCCATAGACAATGAGACTATTGTCTGTAGAACTACATAACATTGAAGCTGGAGGATTCTGAGAAGTCAGCTAGTTTTACTTCCTTTCTTTTGTATAAAAAGGAAACAAGCCCAGAGCCCAGATTTGTCCAAGATCATGTTGCAGCAGGAGTGCTCCCATCCCTCTCTCCTGCTCACGTCTCTTCCCAGGACAACTTGGCCCATGGTGTTTTGCCTATATGAAGATCGTTAATAGAGGCATCTTTTTCCTTAATCACATCAGAACTACAGAGAAAATGACTTTGAAAATTTGTTCCTGTGGTGCTCAGGGAAGCTGGGGTGGGCGGGCCCCCTCTGGGTGCCTGGGGTGAGACAGCTTGTCTGGCAGGAGAAAATTGATTCTTTAACTTAGTCCTGTTTTGTGTGCACAGGCAAATCTGGGCGTCCATTCTGCCTACGTGTCACTGAGAGTTTCCTCTGAGCGCCCCTGTCACCGGCTTCCACTGCTGACTTCATGGAACTGTGCTTTGTGAAGCTGTGATTTCTCCCCTCATCAGAAAGATCATATCCCAAGAGGCCATTCTGTTGGTGGTGGACTTCAAC
>NW_003852433.1:5997395-6000950 GCF_000181295.1 Otolemur garnettii | reverse complement strand
TTAATGTCTCTGATCTTAACAACGCTGTGAAACAGGCATTATTTGCTCCATTTTAAGATGATGAAACTGGGCATGAGAAAGGCCATCTAGCTTGCCCAAGGTTGCACAACAAAGGAATGGCAGAGCTGTGATTTGAACACCATCTTTCCTGTCTTTCTTCTGGATTCGTCATTCTCAAAGTGTGGTTCCTGAGAACTTTAATAATTAGAGATGCACATTTTGGGAGGGGTAGGGAGAGATTTGTTACAGGATGCAAAATGATAGCTTAATAAGGAGGAAAATTTTCTATGGCCTTGTAGGACTATAGTTAACAATAATATTTTATACAGTTTCAAATAGCTAGAAGGAGAACATTGAATATTCCTAATACAAAGAAGTGATAACTGTTTGAGGTGATGGATATGCTAATTACCCTGACATGATCACTCTGTATTGAAATTTCACTAGGTACCTAATGAATATGTAAAGTTATTATGTATAAATTTAAAAAGTAAGATTAGGCTGGGCGTGGTGGCTCACGCCTATAATCCTAGCACTCTGGGAGGCTGAGGCGAGAGGATTGCTTGAGTTCAGGAGTTTGAGACCAGCTTGAGAAAGAGTGAGACCCTATCTCTACTAAAAAATAGAAAAATAAGTCAGGCATGTGGTGGGCATCTATACTCCCAGCCACTTGGGAGGCTGAGGCAGGAGGGTCACTGTAGTTTGAGGTTGCTGTGAGCTAGGCTGATGCCATGAACTCTAGCCTGGATGGCAGAATAAGACTGTTTAAAAAAAAAAGATTTAAAAATTACACATTTTTATGACCCACTCCAATCTCACTGAATCAGAAGCCCTGCAGGTGATACTGATGCTTGTTCACGTTTGAGAACCACTGCTCTAGACCTTTTTTCCTTTTGCTCCTTGCCAGAACTTTCCATTTAGAGAGATAGGAGCCAGTGATGAAGAGTTATCTGGTATTTCCTGGGGCATGAGTGTTTGTCCATGCTGGGCTCCCTCTTCTGAGGAGCAGGTCATTGGAGGCTTAGGGTTTCGTGTTATCAGGGTACTCCCTCTACCTTGTCCTGACGGAGAAGACTTACAGCTACTGGGATGCCTCAGTTTCCCCAATGCAACTAGCTTCTGAGAGAAAAAGAAATCATTGAGAACCCTGGTGGCTGTGAACTTCCTTATCTGACTCACCCATCACTGGGTCTGATGCACCCCAATGCTCAATAAATAGCTGATGATGCAGTGGAACAGATCAGCCTTGGGGGCTCAGGGAGCTACAGCCATAGGACTATTTCCCCCATCCCATCTGGAGCAGACCCAAATGGCTTCTGATCAGAAATTCTGAGAGTTCTGCGGCCTTGCTGGGTCCATCATTCAGCCAGGATGTGATACACGGCCAGGACTGCAGCGAGCATCTCTTGTGCCCTTGTGCTGTTGCATAAATCAAGGAATTTCCCATCCTTTTTCCTCCTCCAAAAAAGCTCAGAGGGTTTGTGGTGGCAGCATACCCTTTCCTGACAGTCACAAGTCTCTCCTTGGTTAGCGAGAAGGGGGCTGGGCAAATCTTCCCACTGTGGGGCCAGCTCTTTCTCTCCTAAGCTTCTTTGCAAAAATGATGGTGGCAAATGGGAACTTCTATGATTCATGCTAATGGATTTTGCTTTTTTGCTTGTGGCCCTGGGAAAAGTGTTTTCCAAGCTCACATCATGGCATCCTTCACACTACCCTATGAAGCTGGACGTACCACCCCCATTTTACAGATGAAGAAACTGAGGCTCAAGAAGTCAACTTGCCCAAGGTCCTGCCCCTAAGTAAGTGGCGGGGCTGGGGAGCCAACCTTGGTGTCTGGGCCTCTCTCGCCCTTGTCTGTGCTTGACTGCTTTGTAATGAATCATTATCTCATCCTAGTCCATGGGTGAAGGCTTCTGTTCTGCTCACACAACTGGGGATAGGCCAAAGCAGGATTTGAATCCAGGTTTTGTTTTCAGAATCAAAGCCTGTGTTGGGTGTCTGATCGATCTATCAGACTTGGGGTTTGGTTTCAGCAGCTCCATAAAGGGAGCCACAGTGGGTCTAAGGACAGAGTAGTGTCTAGTGGCAAGCCATTTCACGTTGCTCTCTGCCTCAGTTTCTTCAACTGCGGTTCCACAATGACCATCAACTCTGCATGTTTGTTGTTATGCTCAAACAACACAACAACCCTGAACGATGCTTTAATAACCATAATAGCACTGGCTGTGCTTTACGAGTGCCGAGAATGATGTCCAGAGATTTGTAAGTTCTGATTCCATAGTCCGCACGCCACGAGCTGGGAACTTTGATTCATTTGGGTGAGCTCTGGGCCTCTGTACATAACTACCACATAGGGTCATCTGAATATTAAATGAGTTAATGTACGCAGGTGATGAGAATGGAACCTGGCACACAGTGAGCACTATCGTGTCATAGCATATTGTGTAGCCAGGGAAACTGAGGCTCGGAGAAGTGAACAACTTGGTCAAGACCCCGTAGCCAAGAAGTAGCTGATCCAGGGATTCAAATCTGTGTCTTGTGATGCTAATACCTGTTCTTTCCCTTCCCTGTTCAGAGGACCCACTGGTTCAGGTCCCCTTCCTGCCTTGCCCTGCTCCAGGTATTGGCGGGGGTGGGTACCCAGCCTCTGTGAACTTGGCCTGTTCCTTCTTGGCCCATGGATGTGCCACACCCACTCGGAGCTTCAGGGACCATGGAAATAAACAGCAGAGCCTGAGAAATAAATAAAAAATTAGCTTCATGTTCCCGGTGTCCGGAGGCTGTAGCGGGCCTTGAATTATTCAGGCTGTTTGGGTGAGAGCTGTTAGTTTTCTGCAGCTCTCGCCTTGACGGCCGCCCTGACAGATTGATGGATGAGCCCGTAAAACACTTGGAGGCCAGAAAGAAAATTCTTAATCATAATTCACTGGCAGGAGTGAGTGGTTTTTCTACATTGGCAACTCCAGAGGCTCGGCCAGGCCCCCGCCCTTGCTCACCCTGTGCCCTAATGAGGCCGGAGATAACCAGCTGTGGGCTATCCTTGGAGACTAGGTGAGTGTTGCGGCAGGACTTTTGAGAAAGGAGCTATTCATTCATTTATTTTCTGTGTTTATTTTTACAAATGAAAGTCTAATTTATATAAAAGGCCCCCAAAGTTAAATTTGTAGCTCAATGCATTTTTATATTTGTGAATATGGTGTAACTATGACTCTGATCAAGATCCGACATTCCTATCCCTTGAGAACAGTGCTTATCAACCTTTTTTTAGTCTCATGGCGCACTTGAACCTGTAGTTAAACTTCTGTGGCACACTTGAATTATCATGATCAAAAAAAGAGTAAAGAAAGGAATATATTTACTGTGCTTTGAACTTCTTTTGAAAATAGTTTAATTAACCATCTTTAACAATTTTTGTGGTATACCTAAGATCCCCTTGAGGCACAGCATTTCTAGAAGGTCCACCCAATACCATCTCCACTCCCAGACAACACCTATCTTGACCTCTAGCATCATAGGTCAATGTTTTCTACTCTAGAGAGTGACATAAATGGAATC
>NW_003852433.1:5995414-5996521 GCF_000181295.1 Otolemur garnettii | reverse complement strand
AAAAAAAAAAAAAAAAAGAAAAAGAAAAGAAAAGAAAGAAACCCAAATAGCTGGGCATTTTTCCAAAGTGGTTGTACCACTTAACATTCCCACCATGGATGTAGGAGAATTTTAGTTGTCCCACATCCTCTCCAATACTTGGTATTATCAGTCTTTTTGATTTGAGCCCTTTTAAATGTAGGTAGTATTATCTCATGTGGTTTTATTGGTCAGTCTGGAGGTATGAAAGACTTAACACCCAGGGGCAATTCTCACCCACAGGGATGAGATTTAACCACAGCCTTCTCCTCCTCCAGTGGGTTGATTCTGGGAAGTTTTGCGGTGGTTCCTAGAAGGCGCCCATCATTAACACACCCTTAACCAGCTGTGACCTTTTTTCTGTCTCACCTCCCTTCTCCTTTACTATGCCCCCCAAGATCACCTCCCAAATAAACTCCATGCACCCAAGTTTTTGTTTCGGGATCTGCTTTGAGAGTAACCCCAGTAAGATAGGAAGCACTCCAGAGATAGTAACAGCGGGAAGTTCCTACCTCCCCTAGGGCTGGGAGAATGCAGGGATGGGTGGTGTTACTGGTCCCAGGGGAAGGGGTCATTTGGAAAAAACTAGAATTATAGTGGGCTTGTTAGACACACCACGTGTTAGGATTTGTTGTCTCCAAAATTACTATTGAAAATTAGTTGCCATGGTAACAATATTACGAAGTGAGATTTTAAGAGGTGATGGTTCATGACGGGTCCACTCTTATGCATGGAGTACGCTGTTGTGATAATGGCACTGGGTTTGTTACAAAGGGTGAATTCAGGCCCCTTCTTCCCCCACCCTCTTACCCTTCTGCCATGTTATGATTCACCAAGAAGGTTTTCAGCGGATGCTGGCACCTTGGTCTTAGACTTCCCAGCTTCAAGGACTTATTATAAATCAATCACCTCATCTGGGGCGTTCTGTTAAAGCAGCACAACATGGACCAAGACATCATCCATGTCAGAGAGGAGAGGGAGAAATGCCCTGGCTCCTGCCTTTTCCCACACTCAGATATCCCAGCTGAGCCTCCCATTGGAGGATCCGAGTTGGCCCAGGAGCCTGGGAAATACAGGCTGCAGGTCAGG
>NW_003852433.1:5994169-5994880 GCF_000181295.1 Otolemur garnettii | reverse complement strand
AAGGGAACAGTTAGACACAGGAGAAATAAATCCAGACTGGGACCTGCATGCTCCTTCCAGCCCATCCACTAACAGGTAGAGTGGCCTTGGGCAAATCATCGCAACCCTAGCCTCTGCCTTGCCTTCTATAAAGTGGGACCATGATACCCATTGTGCTTTGCTTGTGGGGTATTGAATGGATTTATGTGTGGAGTCCTATTAACAGGATGAAGATATAGACTTTAGTCTTCGGCATAGTCATGTGGTGGGCAGACTCCTAAGTGGCCCCAGTAAGCCCCTCCTTCTGCTGTTCACCTTTTGTGTGATCCTCTGCTATTGAGGATGGGCAGGAATGGTGACATGGGTTAGAACCCATGTACATGAGCAAGTCCTGAGGGTGGGGACAAGTGCCGAAACAGTGAGCAGGAAGGAGAGGGATCTGATTAAGGGGCAGGTGGGCCAAGCTCCCGAGGACCTGTTCTGTGCCAGCCATGGGGCCGAGCTCATCACACACATGCTCCTGTGTCTTAGGATAACCCTGTGTCACAGAAGCTAAGGTCCGAGATGTTGGAGGCAGACAGTCTGCGCCCAGGTCACAGCTCCTCCATGTTCTGGTAGTGTGACCCCACAGGAACTGACCCTCCCTCCCCTTCTTTTCCTCTGGAGGGCAAAAGGGGGAGCATTATGGGCCTCCTGGGGTTCTCATGAATTAGGAGTTCATACGTGGGAAAT
>NW_003852433.1:5977517-5993870 GCF_000181295.1 Otolemur garnettii | reverse complement strand
GGGGCCCAGGGATGGGAGAAAGACTTTCTCCTTCTGCCCATTTGGAGTTTTGCAGTTATTACTTAGCAAAGCATAAGAACAAAATGCAGCTTACAACAACATTTTTATAGAGGAGAAACTGAGGCTTTGAGACGGTCCAAGGTCACAGCACTGGAAAGTGGAGGGCTGAGGGGGGACACTCCTGCCTGACCTTGGCTGTGGGTTCCTACTGTCTGCTGTGTCTGCTCACCTCCAAGATAACCCCCCAGGGCCCTGGCAACGACTGCCCCCATGGCCCTCCCAATATACTCAAAAGCCTGATGACAGGGGAACTCAAGGGAGTCCACAGTGGGACTGTGAGCCAGGGTGTGCCCATGGGCCTCAAGCCCTCTCTGGACTTCCCACTTGTGTTCGCTGTGAGCTGGCCGTGTCCACTCTGCTGCAGGGCCCATCCTCTGTCCCCATCTTGGGAGGATGGTGCAGGAGGCAGTCTCCAAACCCCACTGGTCTGGGAGCTCACAAACTAGGTTTCTACCCCACGAATGACAGAGTTGAAGCTTTTGGGGCTAAGCCCCCTGCATAAAGAAGACAGCGTGAAACCAGCACTTTTGTCCCGCCACACCTAGAGAGAGAACAGATCAGGGTTCCTTGGTCCCCAGTGCCCTAGCTCCAAAAATCACTAACATTATCCCCACCCAACCCCTCCTTCCAAAGAGCAACCAGGAGCACTTTCTTAGAGTTATTTTTATTATTAATCATCATATATTATTATAGTATTAGGGCCCAAGCAGCAGAGGTGAGGGATCAAACAGAAATGGAGAGCTTAAAGGCAAGTGATGTTTCTAAGAGGCCACCCCTGGAGACTCCTTATTCCTTCCTGAGTGGGGACCACATTGTGAAGCTCTTAGGAAAGGATTTGAGATCTGTGGAGCCCCCACCATGGGGCTGGTGTCAGATGGCCTAGTTCAAGTCCAGACTCCTCCACTAAATCACTTGCGACTTCGTGCCTTGGTCTTCTCATCTGAAAAATGGGGATGACAAGTGTTCTGTGCTCAAAAGGCTGGCATTGCCAACAGAAAGTGAGACGATAGAAAGTCCCTGGTTTATAGTGAGCTCATCATATGCATCAGTTAGTGCATCGTTATTATTAATTATTATTATTATTTTATTCAACTTTTAAAGCTGATCTCTGAAGAAGAAATACATGACAGGGAGCCATTTGTGCCCCCACCCCCAAATCATCTTCTGTTCCTACACCCCTGGAAGGGCAAATAGAGGGGGCCTGAAATGCCTCTCAATTATATGATCATGCCCATTCCCCGGCAGGCCCCATTGCCCTTGCAAAGCATGGGCAGGGAAACCACATGAGCTCACATTCTGACACCAAAGAGTGTGGTGAAAGGCACGAGTGGCCTTGAGGAATATTTACAGGGCTGTTGCATGGGTGTTCTTCAGATTTCCTTGACTGTCCCAAGGTGAAGAAGCAATTTTGTATTTGCCATTAATCTTGCAAACAAATGCATGGAGTGGTCACAGCTGGGAGTTTTCATGTTAATTGACTGGCACCAGCACTGAGTTCAGCACACACTGGGCCAGGCATCAAGCAGGGGGCCCACTGGGCTCATTTAGCAGTCGGGGTGCTGTGTGGCACCTGCAGCCTGCTCTGGCCCTGGCCTGTGGATGGGTGACGCGTGGGGATCCCCACTGGCATCAGCATCCAGTCTGGCACCCCAAAGGGAGTGAGGAGAAGCCACGGGATCAGAGAACAGCAAGCTGGGGAGGACCGAGTGTAGGTTGGACACCTATGTGACCCTGGAGTTGTGAAGGAGTGTGGTGCTTGGACTCGGGAGGCAGGGGCTCAAATTGGGGGTACCTGTATCTGCTGGAACTCTCTATCTCTCGGAATTGGAGTTGTTGCCCCTCTTTGACTCTCAGGTTTCTCATCTTCTACATGGAGATTAGACCTATGCTTAGTGTGGAAGTTTGCTGTGAGGCATAAATGTTTTTATGATCTATGTACAAATGACTTAATTTAAAAAAAAAGAAAAAAATGTCATTATCTTTAGCTCAGTGCAAATGCTGCTCTGAATTTTGGGTCCTAGGAAAACTCCTTCCTTCAAACCCCAATCCCCTCTGCTGTAGGATGGCCGGAACACTCCTGTGCATGCTCCATCGCTGAAATACACAATGCACTGTTATCCGTCACTGACACTCCGGGGGCGGGGGCGGGGGAGTCCTGAGGGGCAGCATTTTTGGCAGGGGGTAGAAGAAGAGAAAGCAGGAAGAGCTAGAAGCCTGGAGGGGGAGGGAGGACCCTTGACATATACACTGGACTTGACAGTTTATACAGGACACTCACATTATTTGGTTTATTTCCTCACCTCCCAACTCAAAACATTGACAATGGCACCCTACCATAGCTGCTTTTTCTGCCTTCACTTGTACTGGAAACCTTGAGTAACCTCACTGATTTCTCCTCAATGAAGGCCGCTGGCTTGGTTCCTCTCCCATCAAGTGTCCACTTTATGTCTTAGACCCTTCTTTAAAACACTACTAATAAAACCTTGGACACAGCACCCATTAGGAACTGACTCTAAAGGATCTTCTGGCCAGCTAATGACCCAACACCATCTAATCAACCAGCTATCTAATTAATCGATGGACCAACCATGCAATTAGCCCCCTAACCACTCCATCAACTGACTGAACAACCAACTAACCATCTACCAACTGACCAATCAGCCAAGCAACTAATCCGTGAACGAGTGAACTAACCAACCAACTACTCTACCATTCAAGGAGCAACTAATAAATCATCCAACCAACCCACTAACCGACTCACAATCAACCAGAATTTACTGGTGTTAGGGAAACCCACACCAGGTAAGGGGCTACCTGCCTCCTGTTTGGGTGTTTAGAAGCCCCCCTGGGAGGAGGCACCACCCATGCATTATCTCCTTGTGTAATTCTGAGCCAGACACTTTCCCTCCTGGGCCTCTTTGAGCATCTGACTAGAGAGGTGTTTTGCAAACTGCGGTCCTCGCGGTCCAACGTTCTGAAGAAGTGCCCTGCCTCTTTGGGAGGCAAGAGGCAGCAGGGCAGGCAGGGACTGGGATTTTAATTCCTGCTTTCTCTGTTTCATTTGTTTGGATATCAAGTACAGTTTTCTTTGAAAAAGGGCTTTGGTGTCTTAATGTTTAAAAACCATTGCACTGGATTACCTTCTTATCTCAACAGGTCAAAGAGTGTGTCCTTGTGGGTATGGGGGAGGCCTTGGCCTTTTTATCTGCAGTCCGCAGCTGGCAATATGTAGTGGCAGTGCAGAGGTGGCTGTCTGTGTCTCCCTGGGATGTGGGGCTACTGAGTTCCGAGGCGAAGCTGCTGGGAGCTTGATGTGCTAAGATGCTCTCGGAGGCCCACACATCGGAGCGGGGGGCCGCAGAGTGTAAGCAGCCCCTGACTGTATCTCCCCCTGTCCTGCATTTCTGAGCACAGCTAGTTTTCCATGATTCAGGCTTGAATTTCCAGACAATTTTTGGCAGAGCTCAGGATGTCCTTGGACACTGTACCCGTTAGGAATTGACTCCAAAGGATGATCTGGCCGCGGCCGGAACTGTCCATCTGCCTTTTCTCAGAGTCACCACAGGGGAGGGAACACAGAGCTGGGGGATGTGCAGGAAGGCTGTGTGAGTCACACAAGTCACTGCAACCCAACCCCAGAGGCCCTGGGTGGGGAGCATGGCCTGAAGCTTCCTTGTGGGCTCCAGCTCCTCAAAGCAGAAAAGCAGCCGCGTAGGACCCAGGGTTCCCACCGCAGGAGAGAAGGCAGAGCATCGGGGCCGTGCCATTCTAACCCTCTGTTTCCTACTTGTGTAAAGCGGGCCCATCAGTGGTATTACTGGACAGGGCAAGGCCAAGGATAGGAGACGTCTTTGGTTCATGGGATTCCCACTTTGCAGGTAGAGAAAATGGCCAAGCAGGAGATTTTTAGAAGAGATAGGATTATAATTGAGGTTCTGAGTTGGTACCTCTTCCCTGAACTCTTTAAGACACTTAGAGACATCATTAAAAATGTCTAGGATGGCTTTTCCTCTCTCTCTAGTAGATGCTTTCCCTTCCGGCAAGGCGGAGCCGTGACTGGCTAGGAGGGCTCGGACCTGGTTCTGTACGAACACCCAGGGGTGACTCTGGGAACCTCTTGCTCTGCATACTGAGCTTTCTGTCTTCTCAGCTCAGCCTCCCACCACAGGCCTGAGTTTAGATCTCTCCCAAGGTACATTTAACAGCCCCTGCCGGCCTGCCTGCTGATCCGAGCAGCTATCATTTATTCAGAAGCATCACAGGAGTTTCTGATTTATTAGTGGTGGTTCAGCTGTGTTCTTTAGGTGGCTGATGGTCATGCCGTTAAATTTTTCAGAGATTAACAGCGTGATGGGGAAGATAAATTTAGTGACGCGGGAGATCTGGGGAGAGCAGCTCCAGGGTGGGGTGTCCACAAACTTTCACACGCAACCTGGAGAGAAGCGATTCTCTTCCTGCTGCTTTTTGAGAAGGTTATTATGTGAGCATCCTGAAAGGAAATTTGCTCCCAGAAGGACAGGATGGCCATTCCTGCACTTGCTGGGTGTTCTCATGCTAGAATCACAGAAGGCTGGAAGTGAAGAGTCACAGACAGAGTCAGACAAGTTCTTTGGAACCATTCAGTCTAGGCCTTTCATTTTACTGAGGAAGAAATGGAGCCCCAGAATGGGGAGATGACCTAGAAGGCTGCATCCTGGCTCTCCCCTCCAAGGGTACTTCCTCCTAGAGGTGGGACTTGCTCACATGGTGGAGGAAAAGAACTTCTGTGAAGACCTTACTTCTTCCTGAGCACCTCCACTTCACAAGAAAAGAAACTGAGGTTCAGAGAGGACACTTGACCTCCTGGCTGTAAATTTCACTCGGGTTTGGGCTGCCTCCCTAGCACCCACTTCAGCACTTAGAGCATAACAGATGCAATGTATTTGTTGGATGAATGAATGAATGTTTAAACCATGTGGTTTAAAGACTGTATTGGGGCTCAGCGGCCAACTTCAGTAATGGCCGCCTCATTGCTGCACAGCCCTGTCCTGTTTTGTGCATTTTTCACGTGGTAATGAACAGTGGGTAGGGAAGAAGGAATTCGCACCTCAGCATCCCAGACAGTGGGAATATTTTTGTAACAGGGCTTTAGAAATCCCAAGAGGAGAAAAAAAAAAAATTAAACACCCTCCACGATGCTTGGCTTTGGGCAGATAATACACTCCTCCCCTCTTAGGTGAACTCTGCTGTGAGAGAAGTTGCTCTGAAGCCTGTAATGCTAAGATTGGCTCCCAGGAAGGCGTCTGAAATAGATCCAAGAGGGAGCCATGAGAGCTGGAGAAGGGTGGGAAGGCAGCGAGATTCGTAAGAAGCAAGAGGCTTCAGAGTCAGGGGAGGAATGAGAGGAGAGTTCAAGTTTCCTTCCTGTTGCAGATAGTGCCTGGGTGACTTAGCACTGGTTCAAGGTAACGATGAAGACAAGGACCCTGACCTAGCAGAAACCTTGAACCAGAACCAGAACAGGAAATCAGTTGCAATAATGGCATCCAGTTCCAACAGATTCAATTCACAGAGAATTTGCTCCAGCGTAACAGACATTTCCCGAGCCCCTACTGCATGCTGAGCTGTGTGCAAGGCACTGTGGGAATTTATTTATTCATTCATTTATTTATTTTTAATTTTGTTTACATTTTAATTTTTTATTGTTGGGGATTCATTGAGAGTACAAGAAACCAGGTTACACTGATTGCATTTGTTAGGTAAAGTCCCTCTTATAATTCTGTCCTGCCCCTAAAAGGTGTGTCACACACCAGACACCCCCTACCCTTCCCTCCTTTCCTCTCTTTTCTCTCCCCTTTCTCCCCCCCATGCACTAGATCATTAATGTCCTCATATCAAAATTGAGTACATGGAATTCTTCCTTCTCCATTCTTGTGATGCTTTACTAAGAATATTGTGTTCTGCTTCCATCCAGGTTAATATAAAGGATATAAAGTCTCCATCCTTTTTAATGGCAGGATAATATTCCACAGTATACATATACCACAGCTTGTCAATCCATTCCTGGGTTGGTGGGCATTTAGACTATTTTCACATTTTGGTGATTATAATTAAGCTGCAATAAATAGTCTAGTGCAAGTGTCCTTATGGTACAAATATTTTTTTTCCTTCTGGATGCCTAGAAATGGGATTGCAGGATCAAATGGGAGGTCTAGCTTGAGTTCTTTGAGGGTTCTCCATACTTCCTTCCAAAATAGTTGTATTAGTTTGCAGTCCCACCAGCAGTGTAAAAGTGTTCCCCTCTCTCCACATCCACGCCAGCATCTGCAGTTTTGAGATTCTGTGATGTGGGCCATTCTCACTGGGGTTAGATGGTATCTCAGGGTGGTTTTGATTTGCATTTCTCTAATAATTAGGGATGAGTATTTTTTCATATGTTTGTTCTGTCTTCTTTAGAAAAGGTTCTATTCATGTCTCTTGCCCATTGATATGGGATTGTTGGCTTTTTTCATGTGGATTAATTCAAGTTCTCTATAGATCCTAGCTATCAAGCTTTCAAAATATGCAAATATCCTTTCCCATTGTGTAGGTTGTCTGTTTGCTTTGATTGTAGTCTCCTTAGCTGTACAGAAGCTTTTCAGTTTAATTAAGTCCCACTTGTTTATTTTAGGTGTTCTTGCAATTGCCATGGAAGTCTTCTTCATAAAGTCTTTCCCCAGGCTGATATCTTTAAGTGTTTTTCCTATGCTTTCTTTGAGGAGTTTTATCATTTCCTGCCTTAAATTTAGGTCTTTTATCCATCTTGAATCCATTTTAGTGAGTGGAGAAAGGTGCGGGTCCAGTTTCAGTCTTTTACATGCGGATATCCAGTTCTCCCAGCACCATTTATTGAATAGGGATTCTTTCCCCCAGTGTGTGTTTCTTGTTTGGTTTATCAAACATTAGGTGGCTGTAAAATGTTAGTTTCATTTCCTGGTTTTCTATTCAATTCCAAATGTCTATGTCTCTATTTTTGTGCCAGTACCATGCTGTTTTGACCACTATAGCTTTATAGTACGGCCTGAAGTCTGGTATGGTGATGCCCCCAGCTTTGTGTTTATTACTAAAAACTGCTTTAGCTCTACAGGGTTTTCTCTGGTTCCACACAAAATGAAGAATTATTTTTTTCCAAGTCTTGAAAGTACAATGTTGGTATTTTATAAGGATGGCATTGAATCTGTAGATTGCTTTGGGAAGTATAGACAGTTTAACAATGTTGATTCTTCCCAGCCATGAGCATGGTATGTTCTTCCGTTTGTTAATATCCTCTGCTATTTCTTTTCTTAGGGGTTCATAATTTTCTTTGTAGAAGTCCTTCACCTCTTTTGTTAGGTCTGTTCCTTGGTATTTCATTTTCTTTGAAGCTGTGGTGAAGGGAGTTGTGTCCTTAATTAGCCTCTCATCTTGGGTGTTATTGGCATATACAAAGGCTACTGACTGGTGGACATTGATTTTATATCCTGAGACTTTACTGTATTTTTTTTTTTTTTTGAGACAGAGTCTCACTTTGTCACCCTGGGTAGAATGCTGTGGCATCAGAACTCACAGCAACCTCAAACACTTGGGCTCAAGTGATTCTCTTGCCTCAGCCTCCTGAGTAGCTAGAACTACAGGCACCTACCATAATGCTGGCTAGTTTTAGAGATGGGACAAACTCCTGAGCTCAAGTAATCCACCCTCCTCAGCCTCCCAGAGTGCTAGGATTACAGGCATTAGCCACTGTGCCTGGCCCCCACTGTGGGAATTTAGAGGGGTAGGGCTGCATTCTGGAGCCACATGTCCAGGTCTGAATTCTAGCTCCACTTACTGGCTGTATGACCTTGGATAAGTCCCTTAACTGGGCCTCAGTTTCCTCATCTGTAAAGTGGGCACCCACCTCATAGGTTTGCTATAAGGATTAAATGAGTCAATACAAAGAAAGCACTGTGCGTGGTGTCGAACAAAGTATGTGCTCAATGAGAATTGTTGCTGGGAAGCAAATCTCCTGGACATTACACTATCTCCAAATGATACAGTTTTTAGGCCCCACTCACAGAACCTTACTTCCTCCTTAATAGCTCCTCCAGTGACTTCCGTGGATCTCCAGGGGGGCTTTTTGTGTTTGGGAAGTGGCCCATTCATCTTCTCCTGCTCTGAGCTCCCACAGGCATCTTAAACCAGAGGCCCTGGTTTGCCAGAGTCTTCTCTGGGGACATCAGCTCTCTCCGGGGCCCTGGGCAGCACTTCTGCCTGCTCTCCACAGCCCATGCTGGAGTGGGGAGGAGGGTGTTCTTTCTTGGTCCTTTAAGTAATGCTTACTAGGTACCAAGTCTAAGGCCTGTAGATGTGTGATGTCCCTTAACCCCACGACATCCCTATGAGCTATGCATTCTTATCACTCTCATTCTATAGCTGTGGAAACTGACGCTGAGATCACACAGCTAGTAAGTGGCAGAGCCAGATGAGACCCAGGCTGTTCTGTTCCACAGCAACTGTGTTCTCAACCACCTTGCTCTGCAGCCTCTCCAGTACTAGTGAGATCAATCTCCCTGTCTTCCCTCTCCCTGCTCCTCATGAGCAGAGGGAAGTCCCTCTTGCCTGAGACCAAGTGCAGGGCCCACTCTGGTCTTCTTTTGGCCGTGTTCCTCCCATCAAGGGGAGGAGTCTGAGGGATGTGGCCGTGTTCCTATCTGGAGCCTGTGTCCTCCTCCTTCTAGGCTGTGCTCTGGGTAGCTAGGACCCTAGATTCCCTGCCCAAGTGGTTTTCAGGGCATTTTCTTTGGATTTTGTTTTGAGACATTCTGTTGCTGTAAGTAGAGGGGCCACGGTGTCACAACTTAACAGCAACCTCAAACTCTTGGGTCCAACCAGTCCTTTTGCCCCAGCCTCCCAAGTATCTGGGACTACAAGTACCAGTCACAATGCCTGGCTAGTTTTTTATTTTTAGTAGAGACAGGATTCCACTCTTGCTCAGGCTGGTCTGGAACTCCTGAGCTCAAGCCATCCATCTGTCTCAGCATCCAAAATTGCTAGGTGCTTTGTTAGGCAGCATTATGGGAGCCAAAGCTGACTGTTACTTGTGCTTGTTTTAATAGAAAAATCACGGTTCCCCTCCCTGATTCCTGAGTCAAATAGACCCTGCAGGAAGAGGCTCCACAGGGATATCGTCATCAGCAAACCACTGGAGAAGCCCAGGAAGCCTGAGCTCCAGGCTGAGGAGCATGAAACTGGGCGGAAGGGCTTGATAGAGTGGGCTGCTGCGATCACATCTGGGTCAGGCCCAAATGTGAGACAGACGCCTGGAGCCCAGCAGATGCTTCTACCCAAATCTTACCTCAGGGGACTTTCACCAACCCCAGGGAGGATCTTGAAAGCCCCCATGTGGAGAATAACGGCCCTGGCCTTGTGTGTGTGCCTGCTGTTGAAGCAGTGTCTCCATCTGTTCAGTGGGCACAACGGTGCCCTGTATGTTTACCCTGATGATGAATGAGAATGATCCAAGGTCATACCCACCTCAGGGTCTTTGCCTTTGCGGTTCTCTCTGGCCGGTATAGTCCACCCTGAGATTTTAATGGTTGCTAATGTTTCATCATTCAGACTTCCTCAAAGAACACCCCCTCTGTGAGCTGACCCTGACAGCTCACACTGCTGCTGCCTGAGCAGCGGCATCGCACTTCCCGTTTTGTTCACCTTTTGGCACGTGCTGTGATCTGAAGTGATCTTATGCTTTCATGTTCCTTGCTCTTACGGACCACCTGATGATAGCACACACCCAGCACAGGCCTTGGCAAACAGCTGCTCATGGAAAGGTGGATTGGAGTGTCGAACACCAATAGTTACGCTGTGACTATATATCCTCTTTCATTCTGTCATCTGAGACCTCCTAGAGAACCTGATAGGTTTGGGCTTAAAATAATTGGAAATACTTTTTAATTTTCCAGGTAATTCCTATAGACTCTATTTCAGAGGCTAGATATTGGTAACCTGCCTTCCTTATGTGGATCTCAGACATATTTTGATGGAAGGCATGCTGTTTCGAAACAATTTGAGCCACTTTCTGTAAACGAGATTTCATATTTAAAGAAATCCTATTTTCAGATATTTTTCCAAAACAAAAGGGAAGATGCCGCAAAGCCAGGTCTGCATACCTGTGTGACAGGCGGAGCTGGCACCGAGCAGCCACCACCCTACTGAGGCAGGGCATGTGGTCTCCACCTGCTTCCAGTCTGTCTTGCCCTTTCTACTCACCCCTGCTCAGTCCACCCGTTCCTGTCACCTGCCTGGTCTCTGCAAGCATTTCTGTGTTCAATCCATTCTTTTCTGCCCCTGCTAAATGAGTCAAAACTGACCCCACTCGGCCCCTCTCCCTGTTCAGTTACAAGCTACTCCCCCAAGAATTCACTGCCCGGAGCCTCAGCTCCAACTTCCAACTCCTACCCCATCCTTTGCCCTTGGAGTACAGATTTTAAAACACGCACAATTGATTTGCCAAGAACGAGTGATTAATTAGAAGCGAAGGCTCAGCTGGCTGCAGGAAAGCCTCAGAGGCCATTTTGATCTTGATGCCTCTCGAATTTCCCTGCCTTTGTTCTGGCCCCGGGTGGGGGACTCGTTAGGGTGGGGGGGGGCGCTGGGCACAGATGGTTTGCTATTTTTGACAACCACTGACCCAGCACTGCCTCTCTCCAGAACTTCCCTTTTCTTTCTGAGCCCTGCTCCATGCACTGGAGGTGTGCGGTGGGGGGCAGGCTTTGAAGAGGGGTTGGTGACACCAGCCCACACCTGGCAGGCTGTGCAGGTGTGTCCCCTTCTTTCCTCACACTTTGTTGTCGCCTGGAGATGATGAGGGAGAAGGCGCTGCTCCTGCAGAGGCTTCCTTTCCCGTTGCTACCTAGGGGTGGCCCTCTCAGGCCAGTAGCATCTCCTGCGGAGTTTGTTAGAAATGCAGGCTTGGGGGCTCCAGTCCAGACCTGCTGAGTCAGAATCTGCATTTCAACCAGATCTCCAAGAAATTGGTGTGACCAGAGCACTTTTCATCTTTATCGTGGTTCCTGGGCATTCTTGGAGAGCAGGTGCGTCCTTCCATAGTGATTGTTGAGCGACTGTGGGGATCTGATCCTCACTGACCCCCACCCTGCTCCCAGCTCAGTGTCTGAGGCATAGCAGGTGCCCAGCATGGTTTGGTAGATTTGAATCCTTCATAGCGGTTAAGTTCCCTGTGTGGTTCTCTCCTGGGGCTGTATATTTAACTCCCTGCGAGAGCCTTATATATGTATTACTGACCACCAGGTCCCACCCCAAAGATTCTAACTAGGGTGTAACCTGGGTTGGGAGCTTTTGAAATCTCCCTAGGGAGTCCAACGTGCAGCCAGGGCCAGGAATCACTGTTGTAAGGTGGTGCCTGAGACGGAAGTTCTGAGTGGTCACAACAGAGAAGCTGATTTTGGAGATCCACTCAGCATCTCTCCATTTGTCCTCAGTGTTGGGGCCAGATAGCCCATTCCTAACTAAAGAACAAGTACCATTGCTGGATTGCGTTTAGGGGCTAAGACACATGAAATGTAAGTCCTAGAACCCACGGATCACATTCCCAGTGGGAGACACTCACCTTATGAGTGGCTCATGGGACATGAGACCACATCTATACACATACATGTGGAAACACCTGTTTTTTTTTGGGGGGGGTGTTTATTTATTTTTGTAGAGACAGGGTCTCTCTATGTTGCCCAGGTTGGTCTTAAACTCCTGGGCTTAAGTGATCCTCATGCCTCAGACTCCTAAGTAGCTGGGACTACAGCTGCATGCCACCATGCCTGGATAATCTTTTCGATTTTTTTTTTTTCAGGGACTATGTTGCCCAGGCTGGTCTTGAACTCCTGGCCTCAAATTATCCTCCTGCTCTAGCTTCTCAAAGTGTTGGGATTACCGGTAGGAGCCACTGTGCCCATCAGCTGCTATTTTATATCTGCCGCCTCTCCTACTTCCCTAGGATAATTATATTCTTCCTTAGATCTCAGCTTGATGGTTATTTCATCCAGGGAGGCTCCTCCGACCACCCCTAGGGAAGGCAGGTTACTATGTTCTGTGTGCTCAAAGGAGAGGGCTCTTCTCAGAGCCAGGTTGGCAGGTAGGCATACAAGTGTGGGAGGCTGGGACTGACCCCCTGCTGAACTGGAAACTCATGGGGGACAGCCATCAGGCCTGTGCAGCCCTTCACTGTAGTCCAGTCTACAGACACGTAACAGAGACTCAGTAAAAATTGCAATGAATGACTGAATGAGTGAGTGAGTGAATAAATGAATTGCTGAGGTTGTTGAGGGTACCGTAGTCGGGGCAAGAGTCTTCCCCCCAAGGGACTCTATGTAGATGTGGTTTATTCAATTACCACAAGGTATTCGGTCAGCCCTGCAGTGTGCAGTGAGGCATAGCTCTGTTTCTTAGGTCTATAATTTTCTAATAATTAGACTTCCAGGCATGTAAGTCTTGTGGTTCGAATATGATTCAGTTATACTTCTGTTGCTAAAGTAACTGCACACGTAAGCCCTCAAAATTTCGCTTTACTAGTGACGGGCTACTGTGAATTTGTGCTCTTTAGGTAACTTGCAGTCTACTTTCAGCATGATATAATTACATGGCTGGGTTATTTTTAATTTCATGGGGCAGCATTTCTCAAGCCTTAGCCATTTCAATGCCATCTTCTTGATTTTTTTGCTCTGCTTGTATACAACTTCTACGGAGTCATGCATTTAATATTTTCCTTCAAATCTGCTCATTAAATATGTCAGTAAAAGTATCAGTAAATCTTGTTCAAAGAGAAAATGTATATGACCACAGTACATAGGAAACCAGTATTCCTCTCTTCAAATGGAAGTAACCGTAAAACGCCACCCCTGCATAAAAGATGAAAATAAAGCAATGTTGTTAAACGTTCCTTGGACGCTGTTGCCTGCCCTGGCTTTGAGCCTGAAGAAACGGCTCTTTTTTGTGTTATAAAGGGAGACTGGCAAGTGCTGAAGAAAGGGTTAAAGACCACTTAGTACCAAATCGAGACTTTCCCCGGGTATAATTGGAAGGATTGAAACAGCACTTTTTCATGTCGTGACTCAATGTTTATTTGGTGTCTTGTCCATGTTATAGACCAGGGGTCCTCCAACATTTTAAATAGGGGGCCAGTTCACCGTCCCTCAGACCATTGGAGGGCCGGACCGTGGGCCCTGGGACGAGTCGGCTGTTAAGCAGGACATGGGGTGGCAGCAAAAACGCCCGGCCGGCCGGATAAATGTCCTAGGCGGGCTGCGTGTGGCCTGCGGGCCCTAGTTTGAGGACGCCTGTTCTAGACTACTGTTTTACCACACAAATTCACTTGTATGAGCCCATAATTTGCTCTTATACAGTTAACAGCAAGTTTTATGTTTTGACATTGGGTTTACTGCAATTTATTTTGTTTCTCTCTAGTTCTTTCAGCCAAATTGAAAAGGGTGGAGATTGGGTGGGCCTTGAAGTCCTTTGTTCTACCCAAACCAGCCGTTCTCAACCTGTGGGTCTCAACCCCTTTGTAACAACAAAAATACATCCTACATATCAGATATTTACATTACGATTCATAACAGTAGCAAAATTACAGTTATGAAGTAGCAATGAAAATAATTTTATGGTTGGGGGTCACCACAACATGAAGAACTGTATTAAAGGGTGGCGGCATTAGGAAGGTTGAGAAGCACTGGCCTAACCTGTACAAATCACCAGCAGCTGTGATGTGTAAGTGACTAGGGTTGGTTGGAACCCCTCCTTCCTTTACTTCGTGTTTGCTCCTGTCCCTGCGCAAAGCACTTCACTTTTTTAAGGCTACATTTTCTCAGTTGTAAAATGCAAACGGTAGGATCAGCCGCATAGGGTTGGCATGAGGCTTATAAAAAAGTGTTGTATGTGAATCATTCCCCTCTCCCATGACAGGTGGCCTGTAATTGGTAGTTATATGAGCTTCGGGAGAGCGGGACAGTGTCTGCCTCACAGCACAGCACCAGTGCCTGGCACCTGGCTGGTGCCCAAAACATATTCTCACACTTGAGCAAGTTCAGGGGTGAGAGGATGAGGAATGCTGTTTGTTCGTGCTGCCTTGTTGAAAAAGTTTTCCCCAACTGGGTGGGTTGAAAAGTGTGGTGTGTCAAGTGACAGATTGCCTTTGGGTACAGAGTGGCCACCTGAGATTCCTGGAGCGGGTAGGGGCTGTGCTGGGCAGTCACTCTCAACACAGCACAGGCAAAACCATGGGATTATAAACCATCAAGGAAACTGAGGACTGGAGAAAGGAAGTGACTTGACTAAGGTAATCCTGTTGGTTGGAAGAAAAGCAGAAGTTTGACCCCACATCTTCTGACGTCCGGTCTAGAGCTCTGTCCCCCCATCGTATCCAGTCCTGATTTGCCTCCTCCAGCTGTTGTCAAATAATGATCTTTTTGTTTTCCTTCTCAGAACTTTTCAAAGGCTCTGGCTTCATCTCCTCTCTGGGAAAAAATCCAAGTTCCCCACCAGCACCTGCAGAAAGCAGGGGATGCCAGGAGCTGCCCCATGTGCACCCATGTCCCACATAGGGTCCAGCTGTGATCCCGGGGGTGTGAGTTCAGGGTGTGTGCATCAGAGCAAGGACTGTGCCAAGTAGTCTCCAGAAAAACACTGCCCGATCTCTCCCCTCTGGGGCTTCCTCTGTTGGCTCAAACAATGTGTATTTTTTATTATTATGCAAGGTTTGTTAAGAGTATGAATAAGAAAAAGTACCAAAAAGAAGAACAATTAATTGTAATCCTACTACCTAGAGAGAACCACTGTTACTATCTTAGCAATTTCCTTCCAGTCTTTTTTCTCTGCATATATGCGTGTATATATATGTATAATAAATGCATATAGTATAAGATCTCTGCATATACAGGATATGTATATAATCTTCCTTTCTCAAAACCTCCTCATGGACTTAATCCTGTACACAGAGCTTTATATCTGCTTTATTCCACTTACCATTATGTTACGACCACTTCCCCATGTTACTAAATGGTTTTTCTTTTTTCATGGAACATAGATTTCGTTCATGGGTTTGGGAAAAATAAACTTTTTAATATGGAAATTAACATGGCTACATTTTGAAGGAGAAGGAAAAATGTGGCTGAATTTTAAAAATAGATGATGAAGCTTCAAAAAAAATAACAACATGGAGAGCTATACATTTATTCTTCTTTGCCATTTGCTGATTGAAAGAAATATCAGTCTATTTCAAGAGGTTTCTTTTGTGTGTGTGCACCTATACACACACATTTATAGCACCATGTACTTGATGCATAATATCGTGTTATATTTTAATGTTATGTATTTTATAACATATGTATAATATATTTACTACATAATATATCTTCTACAATGATATAATAGATTTATTTAGATATAATTCATACGCTATTCAATTCTCTCATTTCAAAGTGTACATTTCAGTGGTGTTTGGTATATTCACAAAATTGTGCAACCGTCACCACAGTAAATTATGAAACATTCTCATTGCCTCATAAAACAGAAACCCTGTATGCATTAGCACTAAGTCCCCATTCCCTCCAGCCCCTCCCCCAGTCCAAGGCAACCACTAACCTCTCTTCCCCCTCTATTAACTTGCCCATTCTCAATATTTCCCATAAATGCAATCAGGCAACATGTGGCGTTTTGTGTCTGGCCCCCTTCACTTACCAGGTCATTTCCAAGGTTCATCCATCTTGTAACGTACTCGTATGTCAGTACTTCATTCCTGTTTATGTCTGAATAATATTCCATTGTGTGGGCCAGGCCCAGTGGCTCATACCTATAATCCTAGCACACTAGGTGGCCAAGGTGGGTGGATTCCTTGAGCTCAGGGGTTTGAGACCAGCCTGAGCAAGAGTGAGACCCCATCTCTACTAAAAGCAGAAAAATGACGGGCACCTGTAGTCCCAGCTACTCTGAAGGCTGAGACAAGAGGATTGCTTGAGCCCAGGAGTTTGAGGTTGCTGTGAGCTATGACACCATGGCACTCTACCCAGGGTGACGGAGTGAGACGGTCTCCAACAAAAAGTTCATTGTATGGAGACAGCACGTTTTTTTTCTTCTTTCATCAGTTGATGGACACTTGGGTTGTTTTTACTTTCTGGCTATTATCAACAATGCTGCTATGAGCATGGATGTGCGAATTTTTGTGTGGATGTGTAGTTTCATTTCACTTAAAAGCAGAATTGCTGGTCATATGACAACTCTCTGTTTTGTTTTCTTTTTTTTTTTTTTGAG
>NW_003852433.1:5971863-5977263 GCF_000181295.1 Otolemur garnettii | reverse complement strand
CCGAGCCTCTGTTTTGTTTTCTAAGGAACTACCCTCTGTCTTCCAAAGTGGCCGCACAATCCTACACTCCCATCCTCTGGGTATGAGGGTTCCAACCCCATCACATTCTCACCTTTGCAAAGTGCCTTGGGGGTCTTGCTTCAACAAGGCACCAAATGGCAACTCTGCAAACTCTCTGCTTTCTGACAGTGGGCACCCTGCAGCATCAGGTTGCACTCATTCTTGTTTGCACCATTAATTTACCTCTTTATTCCTGGTAACAAAAAGTATCCTGATGAAAGAGTCTGTTCACGTTATCCTAAAACTTCAGGTTTAGTGGGGTTTGACCACCCAGGCAGTTTGTGCCTTTAAGCTGTCATTGCTTGCTCCATTCATTCATTCAGCAAACATTTATAGAGCACCTACTAATTGCCAGCCATAGTACTAGGCATTAGCGGCACCATGGATTTATGCCTATGACCAAAAATTAGGGACCTCTTCTTTAGAAAACCTTGCGTCCGCACAGGCATGTACACATAATTTTGTGTGTTTAAATTTCCAGGTTCAGAATCATTGTTATATTCCAATAAATGAATGAAAAAGATTCAGTCGTCCTATTTGTGTCATTTTTGTTATATAACCCCTTGAAGATCAACCCTTAACCAAAGATTTCCTCCTTCCTATTTCAGGATTAGTGGACTTTGACATTTGGATGGTGGTTTCTAGTTTCTGTACCTGGGATATTTGAGGGGTTGCAGCTTCAGCAGAAGGCTTGACAGAGGTGATCCCCGCCCTCATGGAGCCTGTGACCTGGGAGGGACCCCCGTCTGCACCTGACCTGGGCTCCCCCAGGGACATTTGGTGGGTCTCATGACATCACTGAGCTCTGACTCTCATCAATTGTGGGTCAAGAAGAATCGAGGAGGAGAAGAGCAGAAGAGATGGCACGCAGGCAGTGGTGGCTTCTTGGCATCAGGGGACCTGGCGTGCCTCAACCTTGGTAACTCCAGTCAAGACAGGGCTGCCAGTTACTGAGTCCAACCCAGTGTTTTAAATGATGTCAGGGCCCAGCTAAGGCTTTAGGATAAAATACTCCTTGATTAGGGAAAAGCAGGGCAGACATCTGTGGGCATGGGACAAAGCCAAGGAGTGTGACCACAAAGAGTCTCAAGAACCTGGGAGGTCCATGATGACTGTCTGTGGGGTTTTCTACATCACACAACCAAAATCCTGTCAAACCAAGGAGACCGAAAAGATTTTCTTGCCTGCATTCTAAAGGAGTGGATTTGGTGGGAGGTAGGCAGATGGTTTCAGAGGTGAAGAATTTGCAGGTTTCCTTTGCTGAATTCTAAATGAGATCTTGGGGTTTCCACTACTTTTCTCTCTCCCCAAAATCACACAAAGGAATGAGGAAATGATTGAACCAGGAGGCAGACAGCTGCTTCAGAGCAGGCAGTAAAGTAGCATAAAACCAAATCTTATTTGTGAACCCTGAATGTCTTAGAGTGGGACTGTCCCGGAACAGGTAATCCCAGGAAGTTGGAGCGGGTTTGTTGATTTGGGCATGGAGGGGTTCTTCAAATACCTGTGTTCCTGTGATTATGACCCTCCTATTGGTCACAGACTCCTTTGAGAAGCCAATGACTCTCTCCCCATACACTACGGCAAACAATCTGAGAAGGGTTTTGGATCATTGCAGCCCAACCATGGCTCGTTAGGTGGTTCCTAGAAAACAAATTGTAATTTGCACAGTCCACCGGAGGAGATGAAATGGAGTATGTGCTGAGATTACTGCTATTAAAGAAGGTCGTGATGATAAAAATCAGGGGTTGACATACTCATTTTTAAAGTGCTAGAGAATAAATATGTTAGAGTTTGTGAGGCTAGAAATGGTTTGTTGTTACAACTACTCAGCCTGCCATTGTAGTTGAAAACAGCCACAGACCATGCACAAAGGAATGGGCGTGGTGTGTTCCAATAAAACTTTACTTAGAGAAAAAGGCAGTAACCCAAATTTGGCTTATGGGCTCGAGTTTTCTGACACTTGATAATGATACTACTGAGTGTTTAGGGGCTGAGCCATGTGCTTATGTTATTATCCTCATTATACAGATGAAGAATCAGTTTCAGAGAGGTTTTATAACTTGCCCAAGGCCACTCAGCTGGTAATGGATGGAGCAGAGATTCTGATGCCATTGCTGAGTTCCTAAGAAATGGTTACCAAAAAGGTGTTATGAAGGATAAAAGGTAGAAGATACAATGGTATTATTATTAATTATTATAAATATTAACTAATAAGAAATAATAGTAATAATAGTTACTGACAGTTGGTTATGTGCCAGGCTCCATGCTAAGTGCCTTATATGGATTGAATGTCTGTGTCCCCTAAAAATTTCATATGTTGAAATCTTAAGCCCCAAGGGAATAATGGTATTAGGAGGTAGGGGTTTGGGGGAGGTGATTAGTCATGAAGGCCGGGTCCTCGTAAATGGTATTAATACCCTTGCTTGTAAAACAGACCCTCACCCTTTCTAACAGGTGAGGTTCCAAGAAAAAGATGGCTTCACCAGACACTGAATCTGTCAGGGTCTTGATTTCGGACTTCCCAGCCTCCCGAACTGTGGGAAATAAATGTTTGTTGTTTCCACGCCACCCAGTTATGGTATTTGTTATAGCATCCGAAATGGGCCAAGATACACAGGTTAACTCAAGTCCTCCCCAGCACAACTCACTGTTAACTTTTGTTACCCCTACAAGGGAACTGAGGCACAGAGAGGTTAGACCACTTGCCTTAGGTCACACAGCTGGTAAGCAATGGGATAGTCTTCAAACCTACACAGGGCTCTCCACTTCCCCCAACTGCTGTTCTGCAGCTCACATAGGCTATGGTAATATTTCATTAATCATCGGATAGGACTAGTCCCTGACTAATTAGACTATAGCCCCACACTCGAGATCCTGGGCTCCCAGCTTGCCAGTTATTACTCCTTTAGTTCCTGGGTCACAGGATGGTCCTAGGAGGTGGTTACTTGCAGCTGGGGTTTGCCAACCAACCAGAAAATATTGAAATATGTACAGAATTGGGGCAGCGCTCCCATCTGTGCTATGCAAGGTGGGGGCTGCTCTGAAGAGGCACATCTGGGTTGTGTGGACCAGCAGAGCAGGTGACTAGAAACGCCAAGGGTGTCACCAGATTCTCAGAGCAGAAGCCAGTCAAGGAGATCTAAGGCCTGGGATCCTGGAGAGAAAAAAACCTCAGGCTCTGGGCATCACCCTGCCCCCAGGGAGACGGGGGCCAAGACCCCAGCTGGGGGCCCTCCCAGCTCTCCTCAGAGACAGCAGCCTGAGTCCTGAGTTTGTGTCTGAGTCAGAGGCCCCAGCAAGAAAATAAACTTTCTGTACTAAGTAGAGGAGGAGGGAGCAGCTCACTTTTCAAAAATAGGAAAGGCGCCCTGTTGCTATGACGAATTCCTCATGTTGCTTCGTGTTTTCAAAATTTTTTTATTTTTTTTATGACCCACATAAAAAGGTACATACAGTCTCCTTGTGAAAATACAGGGAAAAATCTCCATCTTACACCCAATTCAAATGAGTATCAAGATGACATAAGGCCATGGAGAGTTTGTGTGGAGGCCTTTGAAGGCTCTGGGCTTTCTGACATTTAGGCCCCACCCCACCCCACGGTGAACCTCAGAATGTGTCTATACATCTCACTACAAATGTGTGTTTCTTATAAAAGTATCTGAAAAGGCTTTAAAATAATTCATACGCTATGGCTTTTCATGAAGAATAAATTATTCATCGTGTTCTTGTGATTTGTGCTTTTCTATTTCTAAATGATGTGAACGCCAGGGAGGCGTTGATTCACAAACATATTGTAGATGTTGGATCAGACATTTATTGATTTCGATGTTGTGGTTTTCTTTTTGGTGTTCCAGCGCCAGTTCATTTAGGATTTGAGGTTTCAAATATCTCTGAAGAGCCTTGACAAGCTCGTAGACTCTAGGCTCTGCCCTCAATGTGAGGCCATGTGGACAGGGCCTGGGGCCTCAGTCTACCCATCTGCAATATGGGTGTGATTCAAGATAAACTGCTTAGGGAGGTAGAGATAGAGCAAAGAAGAGGAGGGGAGGGAGAGATGGAGTGAGAAAGAAAAGGTGAGATGGGGAGGGACAGATGGAAGAAACACACACAGATAGTGACAGAGCAGATGGAGCGAAGTATAAATTATTGGTAACTCACGATAAATCTATACTGGTAGTGTTTTTGCTACTTCTCTGCAAGTTTGAAATTTCATCAAAATCAAATCCTCCCCCCCAAAGTAGTGGTTCTGGGGGTGTTAGATTGACTGGAAGCCTTAGAGCTGTGCCTACATAGAGTCCAGGAGGGCATGAGGAGACCCAAGGTGTTGAGGTGTGTGGCCCCACCATCCCTGTCTTCTTTTGCCAGATAGGTCCATTTCCACTGGGGTTCCATATGGATTCTTCTGGAAGAAAAGGGTCCTCTAAAGACAAAGACAGGCCAGTGGTCATGGAGGTGGCCAAGGACTTGGGCAGGTCCAGCAATTTCTGAGGCCTTGAGTTTTCCAAACAGAGAAGAGAAAAGCAGCCAAGCCCTGGCTGGGTACTGATGGCTGGGGAGAGAGGGGAGGTAGGCAGGGGGCCAGAGTCGGGCAGGGGAAGGGAAGAGAAGCAGGTGGAGGAGGAAGACACGAGACGGTGAGCTCCAGTCTTCCAACTACTCCCTTGCCTGTCAGCACTCAGAACATGCCAGGACTTTCCGAGTACTAACTTCTTTCATTCTAACAGTACCAGTTACAACTACCATGCCCGTGTTATAGAAGATGAAATTGAGGTTCAGAGAGGCAAAGTCACTTAGCTGAGGTCACACAGCAAAGTGGTGGAGCTGAGATGCAAATCCAGGCGCCTGGCACCAGACTGTGGCTCTTTTCTCTGGACCTGCCCAGCAGGAACTCGGTGAAAGATGCAAGGTCGGAGCCAGGACCTTGGCTTGGAGCTGACGTAAGACCTATGACTGTTCCTTGACTCTCAAGTGATATCCTATAGCACATAACTTGGTTCTGGGAAAGCTTCCATTTTCCAGGAAGTGGAATGGAGGCCCAGAGAAGGTTACCAACTGCCTAAAGCCACACAGCAAGTCCTGAGTAGTTCATTGATCAGTTCATAGTTCCTTCCTGACTCCTTGGTCAGAGCCAGGTGGGAGACAGGCTTCCCAAACAACTCACAGAGATAGAGCAACACTAGGTACTAGGTGCTTACTCTGAACCCATATTGTACATCTTCTCAGAGAATGTTCCTAAACAGGCTAGGTGCCTGTGGCTCAAGTGGCTAAGGCGCCAGTCACATACACCTAAGGTGGCGGGTTCAAATCCAGCCTGGGCCTGCTAAACAACAATGATGG
>NW_003852433.1:5968036-5970907 GCF_000181295.1 Otolemur garnettii | reverse complement strand
TGTGTGTGTGTGTGTGTGTGTCTAGAGGAGGGGCATGGAGGCTCTCTGGGAATTGGGAGGATCAATGAGCTGCTCAGGACTTGCTGTGTGGCTTTAGGCAGTTGGTAACCGTCTCTGGGCCTCCATTCCACTTCTTGGAAAATGGAAGCTTTCCCAGAACCAAGTTATGTGCTATAGGATATCACTTGAGAGTCAAGGAACAGTCATAGGTCTTATGTCAGCTCCAAGCTTCTTCCTGTCCCTGTCAGGGGTCCAGGAGAAATGGGCCAGACCTCCCCCACCCCAACCCTACATCCGGGGTGATCCACCAGTTCCAGAGTGGAAAACTGTCTCTTGAAGGAGGTGCTGGGTGGGCAGGGCCCCAGGGCTCACCAGGGAGCAGTGAGCCACCCAGAAAGCCCCCTCAGAGCTGAGGCGTCCTTACTTCATGTCCCCACCCCCAATGATCCCCCTCAATACTCTTAACCCTTTCCAGCCCAGACAAAATCTCAGGGGTCTGGATGTTCATCCAATGAACAGAACCAGCTGGGCTACCAGCATCTTCCTTCCATTTCTCTTTTTCAGTTCCCCAAACTCAGCTTCTCACTTCTGTCCTTCTCTCCCTTCCAGATGGTCCTCAAGCCCTCCAGGAACCCCATCTCTGTCCCCTCCCACTCTGAGCCTGACCTAGAGGATAGGAGAAGTGACTCTTGTTACCACTTGAGCACAGACTATGCAGACATACATCATGTTTCCAGTATAATTTTTGTCTGAGGGTGTTACAAATGTCTTGGCCCAAGGCCAGACCATCCTGTCTTTGTAACTTTGCAGTCCTCTCAGGGGTTCAGAACTAGAACTTGGCCTTCAGGAGGGAGCCCTTGGGTCCTCCTGAGCCCAGATGGTCTGAGCAAGTTGCTGACTTTGGTTCTCTATCCATTTATTCATTTAACAAACACATTTAGTGAGCGGCCCCTTTGTGCCTGGCACCAGACACTTCCATGGAACAGGTGGTTAAGTGTGGAGAGAGAGATGGATGATATAGCACACATGATCCTTGCGTTGCGATTGAGGTTGGCACAGCAGAGGAGGACAATGTGTTATGAGAATGACCATCAGGGCACTGACCTAGTCCCAGGGTTTGGGAGAAACTGACATTTCCGCAAATAAATCTGAAGATTTGGCTCCTTCTGGGTCTCTTTTTGGCTTTGCCATCTCTCTAATTTTCCCTTTCTTGGGAAATGAGGCTGGCAGAAGCCAGATTAGAGGGGATTTTGATAGACCAGAGTCAAGACATTGTAATGGGGAGCCATGGAATGTTATTGAGCAGTGGAGTAACAATGAACATAATGCAGCATCAGGAATGGCTAATTCTAGCAGCATCCCAGGACAAATTAGAGGGCCTGCATTTGGGAAAGTAGGCTTTTAAATATCCAGTAGAAGAGGGGGAATTCAACATTTATTGCATGGCAACTGTGTGCCGCACTCTGTTCTAAGCACATTGTATATGTCAACTCATTTTCCCAACAACTACCTGAGATAGAGACTCTGTTGCTCCTGTTTGTAGAGGAGAAAGCTGAGATGCAAAGAGGTTAGGAAATCGCATAAGGTTGCACAGCTAGCAAGTAGAATAGGGAGCCAAACCCAGATTTGCCTGCCACCAAGGTCAATGTTCTAGTCTTTACTGAAACAGTCTTTTATTAGTTGTCTACTACTGCTATAACAAATTGTTACAGATTTAGTGTCTTAATACAAATCTGTAATCCTATAGTTCTGGACATCAGAGGTCCAAAATGAATCTTGGGGGCTGAAATCAACAAGTCTTTGGCAGGGCTAGTTCCTACCGGAGGCTCCAGGGGACAATAAAATCCTTGCTTATTCCAGCATCCAGAGGCTGGCTTCATTCTTTGGCCTGTGGCTCTATCATGTAAATCTCTGCTTCCTTCTATCTTCTCCCTCCTCTGATCTCCTGCCTTTCACTTATAAGGACCCTTGTGATTACATTGAGCCCACCTGGATGTTCTAGGATCCTGTCTCCATTGCAAGATTCCTAATTTAATCACATGTGCAAATTCCTAATTTAATCACATCTTACTTTACCATGTAAGGTAACACTCATGAGTCCTGGGGATTAAGACATGGACATCGTGGAGGGGAAGAAATTATTATTCCAGTCATCACCTTCAGCCAGTTTCTCCTGGTTTTTTAGCTACTGACATCTTTAGGATGTCCAAGAGTCTTTTCCAGTGATTAAGAGTTTCTTAAAAAGCATCACAACTTCTCTGAAATGGAAAGTGTCCAGCAGGAGGCCAGCTCTGTGAGGGTGGGTCAGGGTTGCCTTGTTCACTAGCCTGTGCCTGGGATAGAGAAAGCGTCCAATAAATGCCTATTTAGCACCAAATGCACCAGAAAAGGGAAATGATGTGCTCAAGGCCACACAGCCAGGCTGTGGCCGGAATGAAGCGCTCATGTCTATGTGGCTTGTCCATGCCTTAAAGAACGTTTGAACTGGGAGAGTTTATCACGTCATAGAAAGCATCTTTGAAGGCTTCCTTTGATTTGGAAGCCTCTCTAAGGAACCTGAGATTGGCTTCTAGCCAAAAGATGATCAGGGAGGTTCAGGAAACTGTTGAGCTTTAACTAGAGTGTTAGGATCAACCAGAAATAGATACCACAGGGCTTGGGAGTGAAGATATAAGCTCCATCTACACTGGGAGCAGCAAACACCAGGACAGTATGGTGGCAGGGCTGGAAACAGCCTCCTGGTCTCCTGGGCCAATGGGATAGACTTTTAATAGGAGAACAGAGTGGGATGAGAAAGGCAACCACCCCCACCCCCAGGTCCCAGGTAGGCATTGCTAATAGACTTCTGTGAATAGAGTGGGATGAGAAAGG
>NW_003852433.1:5923017-5967707 GCF_000181295.1 Otolemur garnettii | reverse complement strand
GAGTGGGATGAGAAAGGCAACCACCCCCACCCCCAGGTCCCAGGTAGGCATTGCTAATAGACTTCTGTGAACAGAGTGGGATGAGAAAGGCAACTGCCCCTATCCCTACCCCTAGGTCCAGGGCCGACATTGCTAATTGATCTCCATGTTTTTTCTAGCCAGGCCTGGATATGGCCTCAGATTCCCTTTAACACGGAGCTCTGTGAGTCAAGAACCAACCAACTGGAGTTGGCATCAAGGTGAAGTTTCATTCTCCATCTTGACCCTATGTGGAGTTTCAAGGGTATAAACAGAGGTTCATTTGCATGCCCAGAAGGGGACCACCTCTTCCTCCAGCCCCAGTATCACTATGTCAGGCCTTAGAAAGTTCAAAATCCTATTAAAACAAAAGCAAAAACAAGCGAACAAAGGAACAAAAAGTCATCTACATTTAGAGGAAGAAAACATGATACTTTTCAGCCATGTTCGAAAGGGTGGCCTGAACCCTTCACAAGGCCTGAAGCCGCTGGTGGAGGGTGATTAGTTGGGTGGTCCAATGCCTTCCTCACTGGGGGCTCCTCCCTAGCACCCAAGGGCCCAGTATCCTGGAGCCCAGTGTCCTCGCTCTGCCAGATGTGGCTCCCAGCTGTTAAGACCCAAACCTCATTTCAGCCTCAGCTTGGCGGCAGGGGGCTGTTTGTAGCAGGTTCCAGCTCAAGAGAAGAAGAGGCAATTTCTGTCAGTCCACTGCAGCAAGCGGATTTGCCCCGCTCCCCTTCCAGAATTCCTCGTGCACTTGTTCTTCCTTAGAGGCCTCCTCCTCCTTCTCCTTTATTCACAGCAGATAAGGAAACTGAGGCTCAGAGAGGTGAAAGGACTGGCTGAGTCATGCAGCTGACAAAAGAGATTTCGATTCAAACCAGGTCCGTCCTATATAAAGCCTCTGCTCTCAGCCACCATTCTGTGCATTGGCAAGGTAACTTGTCCAGGACCTGCTTTAATTTATTCCTAATTGAAATGTCTATTTTCAGTGGTTCTCCAACTCGAGTGAACATTAAAATCCCCTGGAGGGCTTCTTAAAACCCATAAAACAGGGCTCTGTCCCCAGAGTTTCTGATCCACTGGGTCTCAGTGAGGCCAGAGAGTTTGCACATCTAACAAGCTTGTGGGAGAGGCTGCTGGTCTGGAAACCTCATCTCTATTAATAACCAACTCTCAGGTGGTGATGTCCAGGGTCTTTGTCACATTATGGAAATATCTTCCCCTTTTCATCAGGAGACTTCAGCGGTGTGGCTGCTCTGCTACTCACTGCTGGTGACCTTGGGGGAGTCCCTTGTCATCTCCGGAGGCAAGTGTTTCCATCTGCATATAACATTTTGGATAAGATGCTTATGAGAGGGGAGAGAAAAGAGGTCTGTAGTCAGATAGGCTGGGTCTGACTTCTGTCCTTGGCGACCTTTTTGGCAGAAAGGACAGGTCTAGCAAAGGTGCTGAGGTTTTAAACCACAGGTTTGGAGTCTGATAGGCTGAGTCTGACTTCTGACTCTGGGGGTTCTGATGCTGTGTGACCTTGGACAAGTGACTTAACCTCTCTGTGGGTCAAGGTATTATTTGCAAAATAGAAGGGTTAGATTAGATGGTTTGTAAGTGCACACCTGACTGAATTAAGGAGTTGAGGGTAGTGGGGAGAGGAAGGTGAGGTTGTAAGGCTGATCAGATGAGGCCATGTTTCCTGACTTGTCCATGCCTTTGAGGCCCAAAGAAGAGAAGGTTTCTCTCCTCCTCCCCTTGAGCCCTTGCCTTCCTTCCCCTCCTCTTTTCCTTTCTGAAAAATGTTATTTTAGGCAGTCTTGATCTTGGCTTTGGAATCAGACAGACCTGGGTCCAACCATGACTTCGTCAGCATGAGCTGGGCGCCCTGGGCGAAACAGCTTCCTCTCTGTGGCTCAGCACCATCTTCTGTGAAATACGCAAGTGATACCTTTCCTGGCAGCCTTGAAAGTTCATGTAACTTACTCCATGGAAGCACTTGGTACAGGACCATACACACAGTGGGCATTTCTGTTACTTCTTAAGTCTGGGGGCTAAGGTCGGGTTCTGTAGCCAGACAGCCTGATTGAAATATCAGCTCTGCCACCTGTTGGCCGTATGTTCTTGGGCAAGTGACTTAACCTTTCTGTGCCCCAATTTCCTTACCGGTAAAATGTGTGTAGTAATAATACCTACTTTCTAGGGTTGCTGTGAGTATGGATTAAGTACCAATTGCCGAGCACGGTGCCTGCTCTTAGCTATTTTGATTATTCTGTTGATGATGCAGCTGACAAACCAGGCACCGGACTTAGCACTGGGATAGGGCAGGGAACAAAATCCAGTCCTTTCTCCAAGGACTTCTCAGTGCAAACAGAGAGCCACCCTGATGGATAAGGACACTGCTGCATCAGTGTTGTGATGAGGGGAGCCCATGGGGCAGAGGGGAGCCCAGAGCAGACCCCAGAGGGTCAGGGACAGCTTCCCCGGGAGGAGTCCTCCAAGCTGAGACCTGAAGAGGAAGCAGGAGGCCATCAAGCCATGAAGAGGGGCAGGGACAGCATAGAGGTGGGAAGAACAGTGCTCCCAAAGGCCTGTGGGGAGAGGCAGCTGGTCTCAGAGTCAGTCTGGAGCTTTGCAGAACAGACATCTTTCCCCCAGCAGTCTGGGGTCTGCACATGCTCCTGATTTGTGCGCAGACAGTGGGCATGGCTCCCAGCTGTGTGCGGCTGCAGAGGGGTGGGTTGTCCCGGTGGGCCTAGCCACCACCCACGGGGCTGGCAGGGGCAGTCTCCCCTGACGGCCCCCACTCCAGCAGCTGGCCGCCCCCGCCCTCGGTCAGCCCAGTTTCCTGCCCCTCCCTTCTCCCTTCTTCCCTCCAGCTGTTTCTCTGGCTGAGTTCTGTCCCTGTTTCATTCAGGGCAGCAGCCCCAGCAGTGAGCAGGGAGCTCGGGACATAGAAGCTACCTCGGGGACCAGGGTGTTCCGAGGGGCTGCACTCTGGGGGCTTCCAAGGGGATCTGGAATGAATGAATGAACTGCCTTCCGGGAGAATAACCACAGCCAGAGGAACCGTGTCCCTGGGAGAAAGAAGCTGGAGAGGACAAGTCTCCTGAACAGCCTCGAGTGTCCTGAAGCCACCAGGGACCCTTGGGAAGACCATCTACACGAGAAGGTATCACATTTGCCTTTGTGACTTCCAGAGGGGTCAAGGAAGGGGAATCCTAGGGGAGAGAAAAGTGTGGTTCTTTGTGTAATTTAATATTTGTCAAAAGGAAAAGAGTTTTATTGTTCTTTTCAGGTTTGAAAAGTATTGCATGTTAATTATGGAAAATAGCAAATGCACACATGTAAGTATATAATGTGGATGTCCACTTCTAGTTTGGTAGCATACTTTGTTCTTAACCATGGACTTGACCATGTGCATTTTAATGTTTTCATGGAAACGATGTTTTGCTTTCACTTTTTCCCATGACCATAATACAAACTAGTGCGGCAGTGAACACTTCATCTGGTGTGTCACCTTTGTGTGTTTGTCCTGTGGATAGCTTTCAGATGAAATTGCGGGGTCCAAGGTTTGCCTGTTTTTAAGGCTTTTGAACCTCCTGGCCACCTTGTCCCCTGGAAGCTTGTACCAGTTTTCACTCTCCATGGTGTTATGTTGGGGTGTGATATTCTTACAGCCTCACCCACACTGTGGCAACCCATCCCTGATGAGAAGTTAAGAATAATATCTAGATGCTTCAATTTGCATTTCTTTATTAATGTTAGTTCTTTTTTTATAAACATGTTATTCACTTTTCTTGTGTGACTATTCTGTTCAAATCTATTTCCCTGTGTTTTTCCACTTGGCATGCTTATTTTTTTCTTATTGATAGTTAAGAACAGTTTGTATATGAAGGATCTGAGCCCTTTTCCAGTGCTCTCTGCTGAAAATATTTCACCACTCCCTTTTGTTTTCAGACTAGCACATTTTAAATAGGTGAGCCAGGCAAACCAACTTTTGGCAAAATTGCAAATAAATAATGCATTGTAATGATCAAGTAGCTGCTACTTGATATAAACCCGATCACTCAGGCATGTGTGGTTCAGAGAAGTCAGGTCACTGGTCTGAAGTCACACAGCAATTCTATTTTCAAAAGCCCCTGATTTCCTTTCTGTATCCTCTAGCTCCTTTTGAAGACCAATATTTGTGGTTCTTACCCTCTTCAAACTGGCTTGAAGAAAGGATTCCTCTGAATGCTTTGGTTACAGAAGTGAATCTGATGAGCTAATTCAAGCCTCTGGTATAGGAGGGGAACAGCTTGGCATTTTTTAAGCTAAATCATTTGCACTGGAATGGTGAGGTATCTAGCACTTAGGAGGTCGGTGGGAGTAGTCGCCTCCTGGTGTGCAGAGGCCTTCTATGGACTCCTTAAAACTCTAGGGACTAGATAAACTTGGATTTGGGAAAGACATTCCTCTCTCTGGCTTGACACCCTGTGAGAAGTCCCCAGTCCCCATTAAGTCAAGACCTGTCCCCTAGGCTCTCCCAGGGCCTATCCTCCCTCCGTCACACCTCCCACCACGCTGTCTTATTGCTCCTGCTAGCCTGGGGGCGCAATGAGGCCAGGCCTAGGGTATTATTCTCTCTGTATCTTTAGTCATCTGTGCAAGAACCAGCATCTCCCCCAATCACAGCTCCTGCCATGCTGTCTTATCTCTCCTGCTAGCCTGGGGGCTCAATGAGGCCAGGCCTAGGGTATTATTCTCTCTGTATCTTCAGTCTTCTGTGCAAGAACCAGCATCTATTAGGTTCATTGAATCGTGTTCATTGGATAAAGTAAATACCCAGCCCTCAGTTTCACCATCTGTAAAATGGGTTGCGGGGACTTGGACTACAATTCCATCTTTTAGATATTTACTTAATAGCTCCTCACAGTTTGCAAACCACTTTATTTATCAAGACCATTTTCTTGGTTCCTCATGATGACTGTATGATAAACATGCCCTATTGCAGATTAGGAAACTTAGGCCTGGAGAGGGGTCCTGGTGCCAGACCTCTAGGGAGGCAATAGAACACTGTGGCCCTGGGGGAGGGGGTTGGACTGCTCTGTCACCTGCCAACAGAGTACCATAGGTGCCCGCATGGAATATTTTATTCCTTATCTTTGCACCTCAGTTTCCTCATCTATAAAATGAGAATATGAACTTAGAAGATCATGATAAAGAGTAAATGAGATCATCCATGCAGAGCACTAAGCAGAGAGTCTGTTCTATAATAAAGGCTTGATAATCACAACCTATTAGTCTCATGATCATTTCTGTCCCATCATGTTTTGTGATGCTCGTCTGAATCATAGAAATCATTATTGATCTCTTTATTAATGCTCATGTCCCCATCCCTGTGTAAGAAGACCAAAAGCCTATTTCACCGTCTTTGAGTCATTACCACCAGCTGTGAGGTAGCAAAGCGCAATTCTTCAAGCGCAGTCCTGGGACCACTTCTGCCACAATAATCACGGGTGTTTCTCATCAGCCTCTGTTTTTGGAATCAGAATCTCTGAGAATGAGGCTTGGGTGTCTACATGTTCAGCCAGCTCCCCATGTGAATGTACCCCCAAACTTGAGAACCCCTGGTCTAGAATACTCGAAAGTCTGCTTTTTGTATTGAGGTTCTGGCTTCTTTGCTGCACGTTGAGGTTTATTTTTTCCTTTCTAAGCAAATTTTCATGTACTTCTGTGAATCCACATGTTCTGTGTCAGCAATTGAGGCCAAGTTGCTTAGTGGAGAAGAAGTGAAACTTTGTGCTATAGTCCCACACACAGTCGGATCATGTTAGCAATACCCCAGTGTGAGGGCTTTGAAATTATTTAAGCCACAGAATCTTTTCCTCCAGTGAAAGTCTATGGGTAAGTGTAATTTGGAAACAAAAAAAAGTGATGTTATTCTCGTTGAAACGAAGGCAGAGGACTCCAGGCTATAGCTCACTAAACCTCACTCTTGTCACTGAAGGGCCTCTAAGAAGCCTTACAGATTTGTGGGGCAGGCTGGAAACTGCAAACAGACTCCAAGGAGTTAAGAGATCAAAATTCTAGACCTTTTAGCTGGGCGTTGTGGTAGGCAGCTGTAGTCCCAGCTACTTGGGAGGCTGAGGCAAGAGAATCGCTTAAGCCCAAGAGTTTGCTGTGAGCTGTGACACTACAGCATTCTACTGAGGGTGGCATAGTGAGACTCTGTCTCAAAAAAAAAAAAAAAAATTCGGACGGTACCAGTAGCTCAAAGGAGTAGGGCTCCGGCCCCATATGCTGGAGGTGGCAGGTTCAAACCCAGCCCCAGCCAAACACTGCAAAAAAAAAAAAAAAATTCTAGACCTTTGATGAACTTGCTATGTGACTTTAGGCGAGGTGCCTCCACTCTCTGGACATAACCAAATCATCTATAAATAAGGAGGTTGAATTTGTATCAGTAGGTTAGTAGCTGCAGTGACAAATAGGCCCCCAAATGTATAATGGCTCAAACAAAACAGACACTTGTCATGAGGCAGGTATTTCTGAATGGAGAGTGGTCCTTTTATTGGTGGTAATTCAGTGATTCATCTGGTGGCCACATAATCACCTTAGACAGCCTCCTTGTCAGCAGCCAGCTGCTGGAGAGGAAAGTGTGGAGGTGGCAGATTTGTTTACCTGCTGTGACCTGGTAGGAGGCATCACTTCTGTTGTCACGTGTGAACTTTCCTGCAGCCAGTCTAGTTGCAAAAGAGGCCAAGACAGGAATTCTTGGCAAAGGGCAGCCTTTCCCCCCTTGTAGCTGTGTACCGTGAACGGGGAGGATGGATTTTTGTGGATAGCTAGCTGCCTCTGTCACAAATATGGCCTCTGGGGTCTCTTCCATACTTTGAAGTCTACATTTTCATCAGTCAGTCTTAAAGTTAATATGATGATATTGGACACACGAGTACTTTCCTCTCCTCAAGGTAATTTCCATCCGATACACAGATTTAATTCCCAGATTCCAGACGCCTAAACACAGATTTCTCTGCAACACAGGTAACTGCCATTCTCTTTCCCTTCTAAGAGAAGGAAATAAAGACAACAATTTTATTGAGCATGTCCCAGTTAAGCCTAAGGTATTCATATCCATTATCTTATTAAATCACACATTTTATAGATGAGGGAAATGAGGCTCAGAGAGGTAAAGGGACTTGCTCAAGGTCACACAGCTTCTAAGTAAAAGAACTGGGCTTTGCACTCAGAAAATCCTACTCCTGTCCTAGGGTCACATTGCATGTGGGAATGTCTGTGTGCATGCATGTGCGTTGTGCATGTGTGTATGTGTGTGTGTGTGTGTGTGTGTGTGGTTTGTTAGGGATTTTCCTTGAGTTGGACTCACCCAGGGATGGGCATAAGGGAAGCAGGAACTCAGGAATCATTGTCAAGCTCCTCAGAATGGGCCGTGGTTGTTGATTGTAAGGCAGATAGATGGTAGTTGTCCTAGGGAAGCCCAGGGTGACTAAATATCACAACCACTGGTGATGAAAAGAGAAGGGCTAGCTCATGAGGCTGTCCTGTGGTTCTCAAAGACACTGAGGTCTGGGGAGGGCCAGGAACACAGTGGGTGCTTCGGAGCCATTTTCTGTGCGAACAAACCCACGGAGGCACAAAAGCTGCAGTAACGTGAGAAAGTCAGAAGACTCAGCCTCGGCTCTGGTCCGGGAGGCCGCAGGGAGAGCACACGGACTTGTAACATGTACTTGTATTCATTCCCTCCACAAACATTTATTAGCACGGACTGTGTAGCAGGCATTCCACGGGCAAGAACACTGAAACAGACAGGATTCTCATCCTTCTGGAACTTCCGAGGGGGCCACAGGGTAGTTACATGTGTGTCCATTTTCAAGAGGAGGAAAGTTGAGGGCCTGAGTGATTGAGCAGCATTCCCAAGGTCACTCGATGGGATTGGGACCTGGGGCTTCTGGTTTCCAGTCTAGGGCTCTTTCCGGGCCCCATTCTGAGGGGAAGCTCTAGGCTGGGCCTGGGTCGCAGTGAAAGGGGCCCTGTCATTGGCAACTGCTTCATGCTCCTTCTGGACTCAGGCTATTCTGGCTTCAGGCAACACCAGGAAACCAGTTAATTAATTCTCTTGAAACAAACCTCTAGATCAGTGTTTTTTCAATCTTTTTTAAAAATCTCAGAGCACACTTGAACCAATAGTTAAACTTCTACTGCACACTTAAATTAAGTTGATCCCAAAAAAGAGCAAAAAAAGGAATATACTTACTGTGCTTTGAACTTCTTTTGAAAATAAAGTAATTAATGATCTTAAAAAAATTGGGGGGCACACCTAGAATCCTCTCAAGGCACACCAGTTGAAAATCACTGCTCTAGACATTTGCAGCAATGGGCACAAGTATGATTGAGAAAGAGGAGCTCGTCCCACGTTGGTGGATGGAACCGAAAGGCGGTGCTTCTACCCGCTGCTATCCAAGAAGGAAACGCTCCTGTCTGGGCCGTTGTGGCGGGTAGCACACCATAGTAACGCTGGGAGAGTCTAGAGCCAGGTGCTCTCCTGCTCAGATCCCAGCTCTACCCTTTGGCTTCCTGATCCCCTCAGTGTCCTCATTCATGAGGAAGGAATGCTTCAACACCCCCTTCGCAGGACTGCGGTATGATTAAATGAGTCCATATCTGTGAAGCGCTAAGTACGGCACACAGTCTCCTCTATGAAGGCATTCTGCTTTTTATTCTCAGGAAACTGAGCTTTGGAATTGGCCTTCACACATCTGGGTTGGTGTAGGCATTTGGTGCCTCATGAGTGTGGGATCCTAGGCTGACCAGGATGCTTTGGGTCATGTCCTGGTCACAAGTCTGGCTCCGTGGAGAAGTCCTGGCTGCGGTGCTGGTGGGGGCAGGCAGCGAGTGCCTCGGCTGTGCTGCTCCTCAGAGCCCTGCTCTGGCAATGTTGGAAATACCACCTGCTGACTCAGCAGGGAGGTCAGCTGCCATGCAGGCAGAATGTTGGAATCAGTTCTGCTTTCTTGGGGTGCGTGATCCCAGCCCTGGCCTCTGGCTGAGGGTGGCTCTTGTGCAAGGAGACGGGTGAGTGGGTGAGAATATTGGTGCAAAACAAACAAACAAACAAACAGCTGGAATACTTATTTTTTCTTCCATGAAAATCTAGGGTCAGAGAAACAGGAAAGCTAATGGAGAGAGGGTGTTGGGCAGTGGGGAGACGGCAGGCCCTCCAGCCAGGCAGATGTGGGTTCTAGACCGGGCTTTGGCACCTACCACCTTTGTGAGCTTGGGAAAGTTATATAACTACATAACCTCTTTGAGCCGCAGATTCCTCTTGTCTCAGGCTTGTGGACAGAGAGTCAGCCGTGCTCTTTAGACCATAGTGGGTACTCAGTAAATGACCTGGTGTTGTGATTAAGGGCAGGGCACATTCAAAACAAACCCAGCCCTTGTTATCTGAATTGTGTTTAAATAGTTATCAGAGTCTATGGACTCCTATGTGTTAGAAGAAGTGTGAGTTCTGGTAGCAAGTATCAGAGTTTCTTATTGCTGCTGTATAACAACTACAAATAACCACCCCCCCCAAAATTATTATGTTGCAGTTCCACAGATCACGAGTCCCAAATAGGTCTCACTGGGTTAAATCAAGGGATGTATTCCTTCCAGAGGCTCTAGGAGAGAGGTTGTTTCCTTGCCTTTTCCAGCCTCTAGTCTCGGGCAACGATTTTCAACCAGTGTGCCTTGGCTGTGAGAGGATGTTAGATGTGCCATGAACAATTTTAAAGATCATTAATGAAATTGTTTTCAAAAGAAGTTCAAAGCATGGTAAGTATATCTTTTCTTTGTTCTTTTTTTGGATCAATTTAAGTGTGCCGTGGAAATTTAACTATTGGTTCAAATGTGTCGAGAGATAAAAAAAAAGATTGAAAAACACTGTTCTCCAGGCTCCCCGCGTTCCCTGATTTGAGTTCCCCCACACCCATCTTCAAAACCAGCCAGGACAGGTGGAGTGCTTTTCACGTTGCATTGCTCTGATCCTCCTGCCTTCCTCTCATAATGACCCTTGTGGTGACATTGGGTCTTTCTGGGTGATAATCTAGGCCAATCCCCGTCTCAAGATCCTTAATCACATTGCAAAGTGTCTTTTGCCCTGTTCTGGGGCAGGTTCTGGGTGTTAGGACATCATTAGGGGTCTATTATTCTGTCTACCACAGGGCGGGATCTCTCCATCATTCGTCTGCATCTGTTTGTCTCATGAATTTGGATGTTGAGAGTTCCGATGGCCACCCTATTTACTGGTGATTCAGCAGCGCGCTGACCAGTCAGAATGGATGCGAGTGTAAACACCACCACATTGTTTGGGGCTGAGGCTGTACCAGGCCATAGTGAGTAATAGGGAAGTCTGACCGTAGCCCCAGGCTTTGACATCATTGAGACTAGGCTCAAATCCCTCTTCTACCAATTGCAAACCTGCTGACTTTGCACTAAGAAGTTGTCCCATCTATATAATTGGAAGGAACCATATAGTTCACAGGGTGGTGGTTAGGATAAAAGGAGACAGCTAGAGGTAAAGGTAAGTGCCTGGCACCTAGTAAAATGTGCAACATGAGAGAATAATCCCCCCAGAAAGTCCAGCTTTCCAGATTGGGCCTTTTCTATGCCAGGCATTGGCAATTTCTAGATATGAGAACTTTTCTGCTTCTTCCCCATGCTGGGGAGTATGTGAGTCTGATTCGTGGGTGCAAGGAGCAGGACTCCTTTTCATTTCCTCCAAAAAGCAGGGCTCATTTTTGAGGATGTGTGTGCCAACTGTGAGGGGGCTGGGAGCAGCTGGTGTTCAGCCTGGAAGGTTCTCAGGATCTGAGGGGGCTTAAGGGATGGGTCATCTCTGTCCCCTCAGCTGCAAGACTTAAGCTCCCTGTTTTACTGTTCTCCTAACAGTGTGGCTCAGTTTCCCCATTTATGCTTCTTACTGCTTCTGGCCCTGCTACTGACTACTTTCTCTCTCAGTCTCTGTCTAAATGCCTCATCAGGGACGACCTTATTGGTTCATCGAGGGATCCACATTGGATCCCTTCGGGGTTCAGATTTCTCTCTAAGGATGAATGAATCTTCTCTCATCTGAATCCTTCATTTGCAGCAGGTCCCAGAAGAATCTTGAATTGATATTGAACTGAATTGGCATTGACCTTGACATGATCTAGTCTGGGGACAAAGGTCTACACTCTTCACCATGTGCCATAGTGGGTCGCATGCATTGGCCATGCCTCTCACTCTAAGCTAATCCCAGATGTCTCAGTTATTTATTTATCTGTGTGTCAAACCCAAATTTGAGTGGCTTCGAATGACTTGTTTGTTCATGATTCTACAGCTTGACAGAATTCTTTGGGGATGGCTCTTTTGGTGTTGGCTCCATCACTCATGGGACAACTTCAATCAAAAACTTGACTGGGGCTGGGATGTATGTGTAAGGTGATCTCTCATCCTTCCATGGCTTGTGCTGTCTATCTCCATGTGGCCCATCTTTCCAGTGGGACTGTCTGGATTTCTCTGCCTGGAGGCTCAGGGCTCTGGGATAGTGGAAACAGGAGCTGCCAGTCCTCTAGAGACCTAGGCCTGGGACTAGCACAGTGTTACTTCTGCCACATTCTGCTGTTCACAGAAAGTCACCAGATTCAAGGGGAGCAGAAATAGAGTCACCTTTTGCTGGCAAGAGTGACATTTGAGTATTGGGGGTGTGGGGGAATGTTAGAGTTTATTTTTAAAGACAGTCTACCAACCAGGCTTGATATTAAAACCCAGTGAATGGCCGGTACAGTGGCTCATGCCTGTAATCCCAGCACTTAGGGAGGCCAAGATGGGCAGATCGGAGACTGATCTGAGCTACAGCAAGACACCATCTCTTAAAAAAAAAACAAAATAGCCAGGTGTTGTGGCAGGTGCCTGTAGTCCCAGCTACTCGGGAGGCTGAGACAAGAGAATCGCTGGAGCCCAAGAGTTAGAGGTTGCTGTGAGCACACCAGGGCACTGTATCAGGGGTAACAAAGTAAGACTCCGTCTCAAAAAATTAAAAAAATTTTTTTAAAAACCCCAGGGAATGGCAATAGGTATTATTTGTCACCTCTGAGCTAGGATACATGCCCCTTTTTTTATATGGAAAAACTGAAGCTCAGAAAGGGAGAGAGTCTAAAGGAGCAGGGGGAGGTAGTGGGGGAGAGAGTACTGAGCCCCCATGCCTCATTCGCTCCACGCACAAGCATTTACTGACCACGTGTTAGGAACATCAGATACAGGGAGGACCGAGCCCTCCTCTCAGGGAGCTCCCAGTCATGTGGGAAGACAGGTGAATAAACAGAAGGCAGGCCCATCTAGCAGGAGGTTGTCTTTAATGTCAGGATGCTCACGAGTCACAATGGCCCATGACAATTCCATTCATTGTCTATTCAGGACAATGAATCTGTACTGGGCCATTTTGACTGAGGGCTTATTGTTAGATACGCTCATGTTAAAGCCTGCCTGATACTTTCGCACAAAGTTTTGCAGTAGCTTTCACTGGGAAGTCAGGAAATACTGTTTGGAGAAGGAAGCAGTATTTGAGCTGGGTTCAAAGGACAAGTTGAGTGGAGGAGTTGGCTGGAAGTGAAAGAGAATTCTGGTGGGGAGAGCAGCATGAGCGAGATCTGGAGACGTGATGAAGGCAGGATGTCTGGTGTGGTGGGTGGGAAGTGGGTAACAACAGGAGGGAGTCTGGATGCTCCGTGAGGCCTCGAAGGCCCCACCCAATTTCCGGGTGGCCCAATCTACTTCATTTCACAGGAGCTGCATCCTGTTGCCTCCAGCCTTGCATTCTCCAGACTCAATTGCTTAAACTTTACCATTTGGACAACAAAAGATTCCAGACAATGGGAAAGTAATTGAGTTTGAAATTCCAACTCAGCGGGGGCATGTTGGTTTGTGACTTTATCTCCTAGACTGTCTGGCACATAAACCAGCTTGGAGAAGAGAATCTTTTCTCTCCGTTTGTGCCTTTCTTGATTGAATGTTGGGTTCCCTCCTGCCCCTCCCAGGACTTGATGAGGGATGTGGGCACAGAGGCTGGGAGCGAATGAGGTGATTCCTTTAGGGCTACAGAGCGTTGATTGAGGAGGGCACCTTTGGTCTGATTTACGGATTTCTTTCTTTCTTACAGTGATTTACGGATGTCTTTCCCAAAAGGATGCAGAGTCCATGGCTGCTCACTGCAGCCAGACTGAGCCTGGCTGGGCATTAAAGGGCCCAGTGGCCTCCCAGCCATGGGAGAAGCAGGGCAGACTGGCGTCAAGAGCAGGTCTTCAGGGAATGTGAATGATTTTCAGTCTCTTTTAGGACAGATTCATCTCACAGGGGGCCTCTTCAACTGTCTGGTTTTGGGTCACGAAGAAAAAGGGCTTCCCTTGCGTAAGAATGAAATGGCTGTGGGAGGCAGCCGCTCTGCAGGCTTGCGAACCTCTTCTGAAGCCCATAGCCATGGCTTGTTGGCTGTGCAGCCTCAGAAAAGTTGCTCAACTGGTCTGATTCTGGGTTTTCTCAACTGTAAAGGGAGGATCATAAAAGGGCTTTCCTCATGGGAGTGGTGAGAGACTTAAATGAGGTCACATGTGGCCTTTAGTTGGGGTTCAGAAACAAATCGTGGTTCCAGCAAGAGGGAGCTGGCTCAGGGGTGAGAGGACACAGGGTAGACCAGAAAGGCTGGAGGGTAGAGCCATGAAAGGCTGAGAAATGCCAGTTGTGGGACGATGCCAGGATCATAACTTCATCGTCCTGAGTTTTTCCTTTCCATTTCCCGCCTCTGCCAAAGCACAGGGCAGGGTGGGGTGGAAGCCTTCTTTTGCCAGCCTCACTCCTCCCGGGAGGACACAGGGGCCTGTGTGGCCTCATCAGGCCTCTCTTTGACTGTTCTTCCCTCCTTTCTCATGAAAAGCTTCAGACATGAAGGAGATCAGAGACAGGAGGTTGGGAGGGAACAGGCTGGTTGTCAGAGGCCCGTGAGGCTGGCTGGGCTATGCCACCACCTCCCCACCGCCTGATCTCTGTCAGGGCTGGAGGGAGTCATCAGGCTGGACCCCTAGTCCTGCTTCCCGGCCCAGCGAGGCCCCATGGCCCCAACCCATGCTCCGCTTCCTCCTAGCTCTGGAAGTGCCTCCTTCTAAGAGTCTTTAGTGCCATATCCACAGCCCAAAGAGGCAGGTAGCTTTCACTTGCTAAATCCAAGCTGTGTTCCTGCCTAAACCTACTTCCTGCCTTGAAGAATGTCCTCTGGGGCCAGTCACATCTCTCAGACCCATCCCAGCAGACTGTTAATAAACCTGACACCCCTCCGCTAACGCTTCACAGACACTCATCAGCAGTGTGGGACTCAAGGCCTACAGTCCTACTTTACGGCCGGGGAAAGTGAGGTGCCCACAGAGAGGATGTGCTCACTCGCTCCTCCATTCTCCAAATCATGATGTGACTATCAGCCAACCTTTCTCTGCCTTTGAAATGCATCTACCCATCAGTATTTGTAGCTCTTGCTCTTTGGTGGGGCCTCGAGTGTGATGATTCAGAGTTTGGCGTTAGAGCCACGTTCAAGTCCTGAGTCCCCTGATTACTAGCTGGGGAATCTTACATCAGTTTCTGTCTCTCTCTCTCTCTCTTTCCTTGCTTATAAATTAGAGGTGATGATAGGATCTTCCATGAGTTGAGTGCTGAGGATTAAATGAGATAATCCATGAAAACAGCACGGCAGTCGGACCAATTTTACAGATCCCTTGGAAAGAGAGTGCATTTAAGACTTCAAGGTGCTTAAAACAAGGTGGGATGCGTGGGAGGGCCTTGGGAAACACTTTCTGAAATGGGATTACATTTTGTTATCACCTCCTCCTCTACAGCCAGAGTCCATGTACCCTTCTCCTCTGTGAGTTCTATGCCTCTCCCCTACCCGTCTCCGCAGACCCTCCCTACACTAATTACAGCAGCGCACCAAGGAGGGTCTTTATGATTGGCTGACTCTTCGTCTGTCTTCCGTGGACGACTCCTCAATCTCACGCCCCATTCCCTGGGAAGCCTATTCTCAGCCAGATATCCGGTTGGAAACCAAAGCAGTAGATTCACTCACATTGAGGCGTTCGTAACTGATGACAGCTTGCAGGAGTGGGGGCTGCATGAGCAGGATGCCTGAAGTGCCCATGGAGGTGAGTGTTCGGGTACTGTGGACACAAGGTGAGGGGACCCTTTTGGCCAGGGATCTTCCCAGCGGCAAGCAAGTTGCAGTGTCCTTCTGCTTCAAGGACCTGAGGACAGGAAATCACTGAGTTACTTTCATAGGAGAAGTTTACGGCTCTAACTTCCTCACACCTCCACTGGAGCCTGTCTGTCCCTTCCTTTTCTTGTAGACAGAATGGCCGGAATTGGGTTGACTTTCTTTTTTTTCCTTTTTAAAAAAATATGACAAAGTTGCATATTAGTGGAGCTTAGAGGAATAGGGCAGACCTGGGAGGCCTGGAGGCTGGTGTTGCATTCTTGACACGACCATGTCTACTGCCTGTCTGCCAGCCTTGCAGAGCCTAGGAGGAGAACTGGTTATCCCAGCTGCGTCCCGTGCCCTAGTTAAGGAGCCTGGAGTCCCTGTCACTCTCTGATGAACTGGTAAAACCGTCCTCCAACCCACAGATGTCCCTTCCTGCCTTGCCTGGGTGTTGGAAGCAGGCACTGGGATAGGATGGGGCAGCAGGGGCTGGGTGGCTGTGGGGGAGTGCGTCTCATCAAGGTGTGCTCGCAGAGGCAGGATGGCCCTAGGTGGCTTTGGTTTTCTCATTTGTAAAGTCAGAATAAGGATGATACTTCCTCACTTGGTGGTAGGGCTAGGACAGTGCGAGACGAATCTATGGAGGGGGCACCTTTTATTTCTTCTCTCCCTTCTTCTTTCCCTCCCTACCTGCCTTCCTTCCTTTCTTTCTTTTCTTTCCCACAGTAGTGTTTAAAGGAAAGCATCTAGAAGGGGAGGAGGAGAGCTGGGACTGGGCTCCTAATAGCCGGAATGGAGGCCACCGCGCACCTGGGAGGGGTTCATACAGGGAAGCCAGTAGTGAGGGCACAGGGTGAGCTGTTTTGTTTCTAGCTACCCCGTCCCTAGCCCTGGCATGGACTTAGTAAGAAGCTCCCCCCCCCCACCATCTTTCCTGCTGTGGGACTTTGGGGAAGCTGCTTCACCTTTTGAGAAGCATGTTCCTGAGGGGGCTGCAGTCTGAGCCCCCCAGGTGGTTGGAGGGAAGGGGGTGAAATGAAAGGAGCCTGGTCCCAGGCGGGCCCTCAGGGCATGTTTCTGTAACTCCGTGTAAGGCTTCCCTCTGTGGGGATCCTCTGGCTGCCCCAGGGGGTGGTGGCCAGCTTGTTGAGAAACCCTGGGGAGGTTCACGAGGACATGCTGGGGGCAACTCCAGGCATCCTGGTCCCTATCTTCTCCGTGCCTCCTGCCCCCTCCACTCCCCTCCACTCTTCCCTCCTTCTGCAGCCTGTGCTCTGAGCCAACTGTGGCCTTCCAGAGGTTTAGTGGAGCATCTTTAGGCAAAACCAAGCTCTTCCTGTTCCCGATGGAAGGGTCCTCGGGGCTACAGGTGCCAGCTGGGTTGTTGGTGGTTTCCTCCCTCTGGGAGCCGGCTGTGGTCAGACTGAGGCTGTGGAAGGAAGGAAGTCTCAGCTGTGCAGGGAGCATGCCCCAGCTGCCCGTAACCCCTGCGCCCAGTGCACTGTGAGTGCTCAGCAAACATTCAGGAGGGGGAACAAATGTGCCCAGCAGCAGAGGGGAGCAGATCTCAGAGGGCAGGATCTCTTTCCTTACAGAAAACCAAACCCTTACTAAAATATTTTGAGGTTGTGTCTTTTCTTTTTAAGACACATTATTTTGAGAGCATATTCTTAAAAAAAAATTGAGATTTTTGTATTCAATGCCATAATAGACATATGCATTTAAAGATGAAAACTGAGGCCCTTAAAAATTCTGCGGTCAGGTTCAGGGAGAGGTGCCCAGTGTGTACCCCATCTTCCCATCAGGGTGGCTCAGCTGGGGGAAACTAGGGGTTGAGAATTCATGAGTCATCAGGTCTGGGCGGCACTTACAGATGACAGGGTCATCTTGCCTCTCCGTCATGCATTGGAGGAAGTGGGACACAGAGAGGTTAAGTGACTCACCCTAGGTCACACAGCTGTTAAATGGCAGAGCCAGAGGTTAAACCCAGGCGGTCCTTAACAACACTTGCAAAGTTGCCATTTTGGTGAAACTCATTCCGTCTGTCCCCCTGTATTTGTGGCTGGGAAGTTGGGCTATGTTTCCTGAACAGCTGAGATGTGCTCCTTCCAAAGCCTCAGGTCTGATCACAGCTGGCTCCCAGAGGTAGGAAACCAACAGGAACCCTGCCAGCACCTGAGGACTTGAGGACTTTTCTATTGGAGACACAGGAGTGATTGGTTTTGCCCAGAGAGGTACACTTTGGTGTCTCCTAGAGGGAGCCCTGGACCTTCGGCCTGGGCAGGGTTTCTCCCAGGCTGGTGACCTGCTAAGCTGGGACAGTGGACACACTGGTCCCTCCAGACCTGGAATTAGCCCTGTGTGTCTCTCATCTGAGGCCCCGGGGGTGGGGCCAGGCTCTTCCCTCAGATGCCAATGTCTCTCCTGGCCTCCCATTCCACAGTCCTGAGGCGGCCAGGAGTTGGCAGGGTGCCTAGAACTCATTCCAAAAGAGGAGACTGAGTCCCTAGAGATGATGTCAGAGAAAGAGGTCTGGTGTCCATTCCTGTTTGTCCAGCCGAGTGGGTCCATAAGATCAGGTCAGGGACTGACCCCACATGGCTCCTTCCAGCTCACTGTCATCTGGAAGACTTACAAGCTTGTGGGTCAGAGAGGTGCAGGTTCACTGAGAATTAGAAGCAGAGGTGGAACTAGAACCCAGTTCTTCTGTCTCCCCAGCACCTTGTTCGTTCCTCAGTTTCCCTCAGGGCAGCACTCAAAGACTGGGGTTTGGATGGGAAACGCAGAGCTGCTCTTTGGGTCTTAGTTTCCCCCGAAGTCAAACAGGAGGGCTGACAACACAATCCCTACCGGAGCCTGTCTGTGACCAAACTTTTTACCAGTCTGTAGAGAGAGAGAGAGAGAAAAAGAATGAGTACAGTCATTAGAATGACCTTTTCATAAATTGAAATATTTTTAGCAGACGATTCTAAGTCCCACCTATTTTTGTTGCTATTAATGTCTTGTTTCTTTTCTGAAGCAGGGGGGATGGTGAAGGACAGTTTTCCTCTTGTGGTGTCCTTACTTGGTAAACATACAATGGTAGCCACTCTATGACAAGTCTCAAAACTTCCTGTGGAATGTAACTGGTTCATGAAATACCAAAATGTGATAGTGGTAGAGCTAAGATGGTCTCTTGGGCTCCTTTGATCTCAGGGAGGGTCTCAGTAGGCTGAGAGGGGGTATATGAGGGAGTCAGGCATGGCGGTGATTGTATCCACTGCAAAAGTCAGGGCTGGACGGCAGAGGGAACAAGCCAGCCAACACATACGTAGGAGGTGCCCAGCTGGGGCAATTGGATGAAATGATTACCTTGTGAGTGTTAGATTCGCCATCCAGGAAGGGCAGCAGGGAGGGCAGGAGGGAGCCTTGGCTGGAAGGGGGCTGTGTGGGGAGGAGCTGAGAAAGGGGTAGCAGGGTCTCTGTGGAGGTAGAGGACATAAAGCTGAAGAAGGAGCCACACAACATCTAAGAGGCCCTGAAGTGGGTTCTGATCTTGATATCTGCCTTAGTTGAGATTCCCCAGGAGCAGAGCCTGAGACAGGGATTTGGTGCAGTTGGTGGGATCTCAGGCAAGATCATGAATGAGGCAGGCACATGCAAGAGCTGAGCAAAATCCTACCTTTATTTAAAATTTTGGTATTTCACTCATCATGCATTGTTTTCAAATTAATCTTGATTTAAAAATATATTGCATTAAATTATTATTTATTTCAGTGAGTTATTATTAATATTTCAGTATTATTTATTAGTGAGTTTTTTGGCACCTTGCCCCTAAATTTGCCCCCACCCCCAGGAAGGTGTCCCCCTGGCCCAGTCCCAGTTCTGTTCTCAGGAAAAGGAGAGGAAGGGAGGGAGTTAAGTGAGGAGGGGGTCTCAGGTGGAGACCAGCCTCAGCCTGATCCCATGGGGAGTTCTGGAGTGTAACTTGTGACAGTTCTTGTCGGGGAGAGGCAGATCCTGTTCTGCTGAGGGCAATTCTCAGGAGAAGGAGTCAGGCAGCTGTGAACTGTTAGCATCTAACATTCTCTGCAGATGGAAGATGGGTGACCCTGCCAGTAAGGGGACCCGAGCCGGCACCAACAGCATCCACTGAGATGTTCTTTAGGAGAGGGGGCAGTAAAAATCTAAAGAATTTACAAGTGCTTTTGGCTGCTGGACTGTGTTTCTTTGATTATGACTGTGCTGGAGCTTCCAAAGCCCAACTTCTTTCTATTCCCTTATAGATGAATGAAGGTACAGGAAGGTGGGTGGAGCAGTGCAGAGGTGGGCGTGGCCTGAGGACTCCAGTTGATCCCAAGCTGCTAGTTCCAGTGCCAGAGGATGGGAGCTGGGGAGAGGAAGGCTAAATCAGGGCAAATGTCTGTGATTCTGGCCAAGGAAGGAAAAACAGAGGGAGAAAGAAGAAGGAAGGAAGGAAAGGGCTTTGCCTTCGGGTAACCAGAGTCTTGGGAGAGGGCCTGGCGTTTGGGGCTGTTTCTAAACAAGGAGAAAGAAGTGGCAGGGGCCTGAGGCCCGGAGATGTTAATTCTGTGTCCCTGGTGCCTGGAGTGGGCTGAGCTCTGCTGGAGCTGGGAGAAAGCAGCCCTCACATGTGGGACACCTCTTGGGGCTTGGGGAGGGAAATCCAGGGCTTCTTCCTCTGGCCATACCTTCCTTTGGGGATTTTAGGGAGAGATCAGAGTCCATATATTCTTGTTAAAACTCTGCTTCTGTTCCACATAGTGCCTGAGTCTCTGCCATCAAAGCTGTAAATCCCAACTCAGTTCATAACATTCCTCCGCAGCCATGTTCCATGGGTGTGCAGCAGGCGGGTGCCTCTGCTGCTGCCTCAGCCTAGAAGCTGCCCTGGCCAGCCCCTTGTGTCCCCCAAGTTTCACTTCCTCCAGGCAGCCTTCCCTGACGTGGCAGCTGGATTTGATGCTATACCCACATGTTCCCCAGGCCCCCCTGGACTTAACCTTGTCATGATTTACTCACTATATGTTGCCTGTTGCTCCTACCTGGCTTGGAGTCTCGGGGGTGGGGTAGGGGCTATATTTTTGTATTTCTAGCTCCTAGCCCTATACCTGGCAGATGACAGGTAGTATGTGCTCAGTAAAGTGTGAATGATAAATAGATAATCTAAAATCAGATATTTATACCTCAGTGTGGCAGAAATTCAGAGAGGAGGGAGGAGGTATTTTTGTTTTGTTTTGTTTTTTAAAGCAAACTCCTTTGAAACCCTATCATGTTTATGTCTAGGGCAATGTCATACAATGGTAAGGTTCATAATTATACTCAAAAACAATAGTAATGGCAATACTAATAGACGACTTGTTAAGTTATGTAATAATATAGCGAATATTGTTATTAGATTATTAGTTATCTAGTAATGGTAATCTGCCATGGGCCAGAAATTATTGTTCTTGGCATTTTATCTTCCTTCTCTTACCATATCCTAACAGCAACTTTATGAGGTATGTAAAAAGTTCTGTTGCATTTTACAAATGGAGAAACAGAGGCAAGAATTCAAGTAACAAATGGCTCTCACAGATAGTTAAGTGGCAGAGCTGGCATTTGAACTCAGGCAGTCTGGCTTCAGAGCCTGTGCCCTCAACTATTACATGCTACACATGGCTTTGGGTTCAAGTTGCAGCTTCACCATTTTCAGCTGTGCCATTTTGGGGAGGTTGCTTGGTCTCTCTGAGCTCCAGTTCCTCGCCGGTGGTCATCAGGGCTGTTGGGAAGCTGGGGTAGAGTGAGGTATGGAGGAACTCAGAGGGCTGATGGTGATGGTTCTCACAGATCAAGGAGATGGCAGTTCCAAGGGTTTGTGCTCGCAAGGCCTCAGAAACCTGTATCAGTGGGGCCATGGTCTTGGCAAAGGGTGAGGAGGCAGGGAAGCAGGGGACAAAGGCTCTTCTGTCAGTCACTTGGGGCCCTCAGGAAGGCAGGCAGCGAAGACGTGAGTGCTACAAACAGGGAGATGAGGACCCTGCCTGGAAGTGGGGTGGGCACTCTGTCACTCGCCGGGCTTTGTTTTTTCATGATCCATGGGTGAGGCTGGAAAATTCCTTTGGATCTTTTCCTGAGGGGTGGAGCACGTTGGGATCAACTCATGGAGGGGAGGTGTTTTTCTGCACCCTAGGAGTGTGGTCACTGTTTAACTTTAAAACAGAATAAAAGCACAAAACAGCTTCAAGTTGGCAGCTGCTAGGGGCTTCTCAGGGCTGCTCCCTGGCACTGGGACCACAAGCTACTTCTTACATGTGGCTCTTTGCGGGGTCAGGCTCTGGTCTTTGGGGGATTGGGAATAAGCCCACAGACCCACTGATGGCCAGTCGCTGCCCTGTTCTCTGCAGAGACTCCCTCCTCCAGCCTAATTGGCTTCTTCTCTGGACACCCACACAATCCAAATCTGCCCTTGGGGGCTGACAAGGGGTCCTCGGGCATAAATTCCCTCCTTTGTACTGTAGATTGTATCACACATCTGCAGAATTCCTTCCTGATCCCCTTAGCAGCCCTGGGAACAATTGTCATCTGCATGTGATAAATGTGGAAACTGAGGACCAGGAGTTGAAACAGCTAGTGCGTTTGGAATGTGAACCCAGGTTTCCTGACTTCTCACAAGACCTTGCACAACTGACGCAGCCCAGGTTCTATGGGGACTGGCCGTCTAAGTGGCTCTGAAGAATGTTCTTGATGGATCAAAGCACAGTATGGCCCATGCAAAGGGAGGGGTTAGAACCTGTTTTCTCATTATTAAAGATGAGCTCTTGAGAGCTCCAGAGCCTATTAAGAATATGTGGGAAATGATATGCATGTTAGTTATACATTACATAATGTAAATTATAAATTATACACAATTTATTATAACATTATAACAGTAAGAGACTGAAAACAAGTCCTGCTGACTAGTTAATTAAAAGCTAGGAAAAAAAAAAAAATCCTGCAATGGAATACTATGCAGCTTTCAAAAAGGATAGAATGCTCTTTACATGCTAATATGGAGCCATCTCTGAAATGTATTGTTAGGTAAGAAAGGCCAGTTGCAAAATAGTGTGTTTAGTATACTTCCATTGATACAAAAATGGAGAGAAATTAATACATACATTTATATTTGTCCAAAGCAACTCTGGAGGGAGAGAGGAGAAATTCACACAAGGAGATGGGTGCAGCAGGAACTGGGTGGCTGGCGGCAGTGGGGTAGAAATGAGTCTTTTCATTCTAACCCTTTTATAGTTACAGATGGTTTGAACATCACCAATTAGATGGAGTTGTGTTGCTTAGCCAGAAATTTAAATTTAAAAAGTCAAATTAGGATTCTGAATGACGTCCATTAGGTGAATGGCAAGTGTGATTCTGTTACTACTAAGTGTGTCATAAACTCTAAAGCCTGTGGTCATCATTGCAATTTTTTTCGTTGGCCATCACATGAACACATTTGGGATTTTAAACCCAGCTCTACCTGACTCTATCTTTCCTCAGCATCATAAGGCACCACAGTGGCTTCCTGTGGTTGACGTCATACAGTGGGCGTGCTATCTCATTTTGAGAGTACCCTTGAACTCTTGGTATAGTGTTTGGAGAAAAAACGTGCTCTAGCGGGCTCTCCTTCATGCTAACAACCATGCACAGAGAGAACCTCTCCAAAAGACAATGACTGCAACCCACGCTCGATTAAGAAAACAGCCCTCAGTCCAGCTTGTCTCTAGGAGGACCTTCCCTTCCCAAACACTGCCTCCAGCCTGCCACCAAGCAGGCTTTGCATTAAGTAACACGTGCCTTTCCTGTTAAAATCAACCAGAGACCGAGGAGCTCCCATAGGCTATTCTGACCAGCACTTGATCTGACTGGTTGCCGGGTGGCTCTAAGCATCCTACCCGCAGTCACGGCCCCTCCCATTACCACTGTGTTGGTGCCACAACCATAGCTCTCTGGTCTTTGGGAATTTGGGACATGTCCAGGGCTACCCTTCCTGTGTAAATACAACAAATGACAACCCCTCCCACACCCCGGAAGGATGACCATTCATGGGCCCCCTCCCTGTCTACAGTGGGGTGTCTCCTCTTGGTCTTCGTGAACCTACTCAGGGGTCAGCAGGAGGTTCCTTTTGGCCTCATCCCTTCCTCTTCCCTCGGGGTCTCTGTCCCTCAGACCTTTGTCTTTGCTATGCCTTGGTCTTCCTCCCCCTCCCTTGTAGCTTTGCCCCGTCACTCTGTCTTCCTCTTCCTGTCCCTTTGTGTCTGTCTTCTCCTGTCCCTTCCTTCTCATCTCTTGCAGCCTACACTGAGGAGACGTTCTCCTCTGCTCCCTCCTCCTGCCCCACCAAGCCGCTGTCCTGCTGAGGTCTGGAGTGCAGAAGACTCTTCCCCCCACATCCTCCAGAGCCCAGGGACAGGGACGATCTCATGGGTGGGTGACCGAGTGACCACACAGCGTTCAGAAGGCCCGCACTTAGTTTCATGCTCAGTGGTTGCCCTCTGGAAATCCTTCATCACTTTCAAATAAAGGTTCGTGTTTTCATTTTGCAATGATCCCTCAAAGTAAGCAGCCAGTTCTGCTGAGAGCTGTGAACTTCCTGGCGGTGGGGACATGGCCTCCTCCTGGTGCAGGTGAAGGTGCTGGGGCTGAGTTGCAGGGTCCGGGTGCCAATCCTGCTTCTGCTCCTCATTTTTTTCCCAATAGTAAGCAAGCTGATAGACTCAGCTCCATTTTACAGATGACGCAAACTAACACTCAGAGAGGCCACACCACTTGTCCAAGGGCCCATAGCTCCATGAGCCTGACTTGAAGGAAACTGACGCTGAAATCTGCACACTCTGTGGCCCTTCTCAGCCTGACATCTTAGGGCCTTGGAAAGGCACCTTTTTTTTTTTTTTTTTTTTTAGAGACAGAGTCTCATTTTATCACCCTTGGTAGAGTGCTGTGGTGTCACAGCTCACAGCAACCTCCAACTCCTGGGCTTAAGCGATTCTCTTGCCTCAGCTGGGACTACATATAGGCACCGCCATAATGCCCAGCTATTTTTTGGTTGTAATTGTCATTGTTGTTTGGCAGGCCCGGGCTGGATTGGAACCTGCCAGCTCTGGTGTGTGTGGCTGGCGCCTTAGCCACTTGAGCTAAGGCGCCGAGCCCCTAGGGAACCTTTTATTCCTGTAAGCTAAGGCTCCGTCTTTGCATCTGGAAAATACCTGTAACAAGAATAGTCATCTATGTGCAGAAGCAACCCCTGGCACAGGGGCCTGGCACAGAGCTGTCTTCTCAAATAGTAGCCACTGCCTTTCTGGACCTTGATTTCCTTTCTCCAATGGGCCTCATGATGGTTACCTATCTTAAAAGGCTCTCATGACAAGTGCTTAGGGTCGGGCCTGGTAGGCAGGCAGGGTCAATTCATAGAAGCTTCTACTGCCCCGGCCCCTCTCCCCTCTGGGGCCCAGGAGGGGGTGATCTGTGAGTGGGGAACCATATGATTTATTGTCCAAACTGGGGTGCTTTGAGAGCCTAACAGGGTGTGCTTGCTATATGTTAGGGCAAGAGTCGCCTATAGGGATTGTCCTAAGCTAGCTAGGCTGAAGGTTCACGCTACACACGGGTCACCCGTGCCCTTGTCAGGACCATAAAACCTGTTAACAGAGGAGCAAGTGTAATGATGCCCCAGGTCCAGCCCCAGCTGGTGTGGGGAAGGGCTGTGTGCCAGCCTTGGTTTTTACCCTGGAGAATCGTGGAGAATGAATCATGTCCGTCCTGCTTAGAGCGGCTAACTTTGTCAAAGACATCAGTTCTGAGGAGCGGTGTTGGGGAGAGTGACTTGAAGTCCTCTCTGTTGAGGCCTTTCCTCAGATATTCTAGAAAAGTGGTTTTTTCTGAAGTTCAGTTTTGGGCACTGGCTCTCACGGAGGGGGTATTGTGCTTAGGCAGCGAGCTTGTTCCCTGTCTCCCTCGAAACAACCTGAAACTCCAGGCTTTGTCTCAAGGTCACATCCTGTAATGTCCCCTCTCCATGGACTGCTGGATAAAGTCCTTCTGCTGCTAGCAGCAGGGAGCCTGGTAATTCCCCCAGTAGGTTTGTTTTGAGAAAGAAGCAGGTGACTTGGGTAACTGGTCCTGCTTTTCAGAGTGGTGGGGGCGGGGGAGGTCCCGTCCTGGCCCTTCCACGGTAAGTAAGCATTCAGGGCATTTATTATTATCTGCATTTCCCCCCTCAGTCCTGGCTCCATTTTCTGTCCCCACCCATGCTTCCTTTCCTCCTTTCACTTTTAATTTATGTTCCCTGTACAAATGACCCTCTCTTGACACGCACCCCACCCTGCTTATGTACCTAGCGAGTATACTAGCAAATAAATACATGGACAAACCTACAAGCAAAAGGGAACTCTATACCCTTCCGCCTGTCCCTGGGGGCAGGGGAGGGGGGCGCTGGCAAGGGGGTAAGAAGGATGCAGAGGAAGTGCTGGCCAAGGTTAAGGGAGGAAGTGGCCACTGCCTGGGGAGGGAGCAGTCAGTTGTCTCGGTTGTCTCATGTGACTTCAGAGAGCTGAGCAACCTTGTGGCAGGTTGCTTGAGGTTACTTTAGTACAAATAAAGAAAAAAAAAGGAAGAGCTTTCTAGTGACTTGACCAGCCTTTCTAGAAGTTCTGCTGTTAACTGACATCAGAAAGGGCTCTCCTTAAACATGACAGCCAAGGGCCCTGTCTGTCTGAGCCGGGCTCTGTATAGACATAGAGTGGCCAACTGTTCTGATTTGCCTGGGACTTGCCTGGTTTGAACAATTTAAATCCCAGAACATTCTTTAGTCTCCAGCAAACTGGGCTGATGCAGCACCTTTTACACCCTACACATGCAACCTCAGGAAATCCTTAACGTCCACACGCTTTGCAGATGAGGAGTCTATGATTCAGAACGCGAGATAACCCAGCAAGTGCGTGGAGTCGGCGCGTGGGTGTGCTGCTGCTGAGCCAGGCTGTGGCTCTCAGCTGCTCTTATCTACTTCCCTTTTCTGTAGCTTAAGGGCTTGGGACCCCTGGATCCCAAAACTTCTCTAAGATTCTGGAGTCTCTGCTGGTCTTCAACCAGAATTTTGTTTTCTGTGGATGGGTAGGGTGGGGGAAGTTTTCCCAGCAAGACGGGTCCTGGGGCATGGCTTGGGCTTTGCCTGGGGAAAGGTGACAGCTTAGTGACAGGGTCAAGGGGGAGGGCAGCCTGTCCCTCCTTCACGGAGCCTGGGAACAGGGTGGGATCTCATATTCCACGTCCTGGCGGCTGGCAGCTATACCAGCCATTTGTCAGCTCTCTGGGCTGAATCCAGGGAATTCCAGGGGCCAGAATCTGGCTGACTGTTCTAAGGGCCCTGCACCCGGGGATGGCAGCCTGGGCAGGGGGTGTATGGGGTCACTCAAGGCTCTGGGATCTCTCAGGGGTCCACACAGCCCTCCTGCCTGCCCTGTGGAGATGGCACTGTTCAGAGGTAGGTGAGTTGGGGTCACCAAAGGCTCCATCAAGCAGAGTTATGGTTGTTTGAGATACTGCCCTGTGCATAGGTGGAGGCAACGTGAGCTAGATCTCAGGGCCCTGCACCCAGCAGGCAGGCCACAGAACACAGGGACACTCATGGGCATTGAAAATGGGGACCCTGGAGTCATGGTAGCCAGATTCAAATCCCGCTTCTGTCCCTTCCTAGCTGAGGAATCTGGGGCCAGTGCCCTTGCTTCTCTATTGCCTCAGTTTCCACATCTGAAAAATGGGCATGAACATATTCTGAGCAGAGGAACTGATAAGTGTGTTTGTGGGGGTGGGGGGTTAAAGCCACTGTCCCTAGCCTCTCAGTTTCTGTTCCCAGGACTGTACTCCGGGACCCCAGACAGGCAGCAGGTGAGGGCTTCTGGGTCCCGCTGGAGAAGCCATGCTCGTAAGATGGAAGGAAAGTACGAGGGAGAGGAAGGGATGCTACTCCAACACTCTCACAGCCTGGTAGTAAAAGGTGCCCATCAGCTCATTGGGAGCTACTGTGACAAGGACATAGAAATCGCTGTGTAGTTTAGCTGGGGGCATTTAGGGTACGGGCTTTCAACTCTCACGTTCTGAGTTCGAGTCCTAGCTCTACCAGGCCATGGCTAGGGATCCTGATCTGGTTCCTTTCAGAGCCTCAGTTTCAACTTCTGTGAAATAGGGATAATAATCACCCCCCTCTCAGGTAGGGGACTGGTGGCTGGGAGGTGAGTAGGGCCGAGCTCCCAGCCGGATGCCTGGTGTGTTTGGCAGGATGGATCTCTCCCCTGTCTACTCTGTCTGTATTCTGGTGTGTGGTGCTGCTGGGAGGAGCAAGGGGCTCTTTGAAACGCATGCCCCAGGCAGAGGGCTCTGCCAAAGCTAAGGCCAAGGGATCTAGAATACCAGCCAGGGACTCTGTGTGTCTGGGGCAGCCCTGGCCTGGGGGAGCGACTCCTGGCTGCTGGCCTTCCAGGGCAGTGTAAGGGAAAGAGGCCAGAGCTCCCGCCTGGGTCTCCCTTCCTCCCACTGCCACATGTTTGTCCACCGCGTCTCCCTCTCTGTGCTGCGTTGGTGCACACAGGCTCTTCCTGGACCTTCAAGTGTTACTATCTCGCGTTCACACTCACGCATTCCTGCTCACCACTCACTGTCTCTGCTGCAGTAGGAACAGCTTTGGTGTCTGAGTCCCTGTCCTGCCATCAATCTGCTGTATCATCACAGCCAGGAAGACCCCGTCTCTTCGCGTGCAGGCCTCTGTTTCTCCATCGTCAACATCATTACTTTGACACAGTTCATTAGGGGAGAGTTGAACAGAGAGCTCTGATGTGGAATTGAAGGCACAGCTCAGAGCAGACCAGGCATCAATCTTGGGAGGGGGGATGCTTTTCTGGAATCTGCGAATCAGACCCCAGGGTCTGCTCCTCTTCTGGCGGATCTGTGGACTGACCTGCCTGGCATGCCTGTCCTGGGATGTGCCTACCTGACCAGCGGTGGACTCTGGCAGCTCCTCAGCACTGCCTTCCTTCCTCTTTTCCTCTCCTCCACCTTGCTGAAAGACCCTGGGTCCATTCCCACCGTGACCAGATTTCATCAGGGTCTTTGGGGGAGATGGTTCTCAGCTCCCAGGACTGGCCAGAGTGGGCCCTTCTCTGTGACCTGGCTGGTCCTTATTCATCTGCTCATCCAAGACCTTTCTTAGAGCATTGTGGTTGCCATGGAAATGGCGCTGGAAGTAAACCTGTCCATGTGGGCTGAGGAAAAATCCTCAAGAAAAATAAACAGGGAGATTGTCAGACTCCCTGGCTCTCTGATGGGAGCCCCGAGGCCTGGACCCCTCAAAGACTGTGTCTTCTGGGTGGGCCTGCAGCTAGCAGAAGGACCCTCAGCTCAGCAGGTCCGCTGCTGCTCTCCTGCTTCCAGTTTCCTCTCTCCCAGTGCAGCTCCACATCAGCCATCTGGGTTAGAAGATGGAACTTTATTTTTCAGAAATATGGACGCCCTCTGCTTAAAACCATCCATGGCTCCCTATTGCCTATAGGATGAAGTTGGTGGCTTGTAGGGGTCTTGTGATTTGGATTCTTCATTTTTTTCTTAACTACATCCGCTATCACTCCTTCCCCACTGTGTATGTGTGTGTTGTGCGCATGAACGAACACACACACACACACACAGTCCCTAGCCACACTTTGCACACACAGTTTCTCTGCAGATATACTTTCTTCCTCCACTGCCCCATCTGACAAAGGCTTCACACCCTCCAAGGCTCAGCTCAAATGCCACCTCCACCATGAAGCTTCTCCTTGCAGAACCACCACAAACTCAGCGACCAACAGGACCAGGCAGGAGATGTAATGATACTGTATGACCATTTTTCACTCCCACAAAGAAATACATGCTCTCCTATGAAAACTGAAAGCAAGAATGATTTGGTTCATCTTTCTCTCCCTGGATTGCACTTATTTTTGCAAAAGTAGAGACCTGGGGACACCCTGGTATGTTGCAATTAACTTGTTGCCCCATTTGCTGTGCCATATGAGGCCAAGGATTGGGCCTTCCTACTTCCACAGCATCTGACAAGGAGTGTGGTCCTTACTAGCAGCCTTTTCAGTGAATGGATAGATGGACACACAGATCTGTGCTATTTCCTGAATCCATTAAACCTGCTCCTGCTTCAGTCTGATGTCAAGACTGTCTTGTCGGAAGCTTCTCAGCCACCCAGAGGGTTGAGTCATCCTGTCTGGGAGGGGCCCTGCCCTGCCCTTTCTCATGCTCCAATAGCACCTCTGTTTTTGACCTCTCCCTGGCAAAGGTGCCAAACCACACTCCCCGCTCCCAGGGCCCATGCCAGTGCCTTTCCTCCACTGACAGGAGCTGTGGCGGGAACAGGCAGGCGGCAGGAAGTCTCCCGAGTAAGGTGGCCTGGAGTGAAAGGGTCGTGGAGCAGCCAGCAAGGGGCCCAGGAAGTGCTGCCCTCAACCAGATGTGCTCAGGGCCTCTGCTTGCTCAGGGTATGAGCGGATGGATCTTGGAAGGGGCGTGTGTCCTGCCAAGTTCTCCTGGGACCGTGAAATGACAGTAGGAGCACATTTCCGTTCCACCCTGTGAGATACATCCCCCTGTGCTATATGATATGAATAAAGCGACTGTGATTGTAATAAGCATTGAATCCTCACCACTCCTTGGGATACAGGCTACAGATGTGCAGCCTGAGGCTCAGAGAGGTGGAGTCACCTATTCAAGGTCACACAGCTGAGAAACAGGGAAGCTAGAACTGAAGCCTAGTTCTAAGGCAGGAGAAGCCAATGCCCAGCCTGGAGCTCCTCATCCTCCCTACTTGCTCACTTGGTGGGTACATTTTCGAAAAACCATGGAGTTCCAATCTCAGTTTTCTCATCTGTGAAATGAGAATAAAGGGAAATTGTCATCATCTGAGACCATATGAAGTACTGGCTGCTTTTTTGGCTGCACCATGGAGGTCATTCCCTTCACCATCATGGTATCTGGGACGTTGGGGGATTTCCATGTTGCAGAAGTGGAAACGGAACTTCAGAGACGTGGAGAGTGGGCGACCTCCTTTTTAGGCTTTAATGCCCTCGCCAACCCCTCCACCCCTCAGATGATAGTTTGGATCCGACTGAAGGACTTGACTCAAGTGTGAGAAATACTTAGCAGGAGCTCTTGCAGAGGATGGGGACATCCTGGGGAGGGAGGTGGGGCAGGGCTGGGACTTGGGATGGCAGAAGCCCCAGGTTCCTCATCTGGACCAGGGTAGCACTGGTCTGGGAGGAGGTGAAACGGACCTCTGGCCTGTGGCCTGGTCCTGTCCCTCCCCTGCTTCCAGACGCAAACCAGCTGAGCTCTGCTGGTTTCTGCAGACACAGCCCTTTGCTTTGGGTCCGAATCAGCAAACTGGGCTCAGCCTCCCTTCTGTCCTGAGACAGGAATGCTAATGCTCCTTGCTGAGCATCACGATCTGATTTTTCTATGCAAATGCTTGCTGAGCACCTACTATGTGCCAGGTGCTGCATCCATGTCACTGCTTCATGACCAGCTCACCATAACCCAGGAGGGAGGCAATGATATTAGTCCCATTTTACAGATGCTGCTCAGGGAAGAGAGGTGATTTGTCCTTTGTCACTGAGCTAAGGAGGGGCCTTTGAACCTGCTCTGGCTGACTCTCATGTGTGGGCTGTTAGCCACTGTGCAGCCTGGATTGGAGGAGGAGGCTGAGTCAGCCTTGTAACCAGCAAGGACCCAGTCTTGCTCTTGGAGCGGCAGTGGGGGCTGGGGAAAGGGTGGTAAATTAACCTTGAACCTCTGGCTTAGATATCTTAGAGCTGCAAGGGGTCCATGAGGATCCCTTCATCCAGACACTCTTCCCACCCTCATTTCAAGAAAGGAAGCCGGGTGGTGCCTGTGGCTCAAAGGAGTAGGGCACTAGCCCCATATGCTGGAGGTGGCAGGTTCAAACCCAGCCCCAGCCAAAAACTGCAAAAATAAATAAATAAATAAATAAATAAAAAGAAAGGAAGCTTTTGTTATTGCCATTTCACAGATAATTTCAGCACCACCCAGAGAGGCAAATCAACTTGCCTGGGGTCACACAGCATAGGGCTGACTCATGCAGTCTTTTTACTGGCCCCCAGCACAAGGCCGGGAACAGATATTTGGCCCATTCAGCCGTAATGTTTTTTAAAGCTGAGAGGGAGGCTTTGAGATTATCAACCTCAACCTTCTTATTTTTTATAGATGGGAAAATTGAGGCCCGAAAGGATTAGGGATCTATCTAAGGACATTTACCAAGTAGAGGCCGTGAGGTATGAAGAAAGAGCATAAGATCCTTAATCTGGGTTCAGAGTCCCACTCCTGCTCCTCAGTAGCCACATGATCTTGCACTAGACTCTTAACCTCGCCGGCTTCAGTTTCTGGACTCTAACATGTCCCTAACAGTGGCCACTCACAATGGGCGAGATGATGCTCCTACAGCACTTCTCGATGTCCTGCCACACATAAGAGGTGTACAGTGTAGAGATGATGGTGATTACTATTTTTTTTTTAATTTCAGACTAATATGAAGGTACAGATGATTAGGTTACAATGTTTGCATTTGTTAGGTAGTTGCATCCCATGCCTAGGAGGTGTGCCATATACCCTTCCATTGTGGCCATCAGGTGGGAGCACACTGATCCCTCCTATGTCTCCTCCCTCCTCCCCATAGCTTGAATAGAATTGCGTTAGACCACGTATTAGATCACCTACTGGCTTCGTGTTAGTATTGAGCACATTTGACGTTTGCTTTTCCATTCTTGTGATTCTTTCCTGAGAAGAACGTGTTTCAACTCCATCTAAGTTAATACAAAACATGTAAAGTGGGCCCGGCAAGGTGGCTCACACCTGTAATCCCAGCACTCTGGGAGACCTAGGCGGGTGGATTGCCTGAGCTCGCAGATTTGAGACCAGCGTGAGCCAGAGTGACATCCCGCCTCTAAAAATAGCTGTGCGTTGTGGCAGGCGCCTGTAGTCCCAGTTACTCTGGAGGCCGAGGCAAGAGAATTGCTTGAGCCCAAGAGTTAGAGGTTGCTGTGAGCTATGACACCACTGGCACTCTACTGAGGGCGACAAAGTGAGACTCTGACTCAAACAAAAAAAAACCATGTAAAGTCTCCATTTTTCTGACTATTGTTAATATTATGTAACCCTGACAGTTTGGCTCCAAAGCTCCTTATCAGGATGGCCCACTGGGTCTCATGTATCTGGCCAAGGCTCTGGTGTGAGTTTAAAGGGCCTGGTGAGATATTCTACACATTCATCTGGCATAGCAACAGAGAAGGGAGCAAAGCACAGGGCTCGAAACCAAGGGCTTCATAAGCAGAGGAGTCTGGGTTGCTGGGGCTGATCCTCTGGCTTCCACTTCTCAGGTATTTCAAGGCGCTAGAGAAGAGAAGCAAGGGTTTGGGGGCAGTATCAGACGTAGGCTTTCCTCCAGGCCTGAGTGTGAGCTATGCTGGTCTGGATTTAGGCAGGCAGGACCTGGGACAAAGGCTTCTCAGGTGGCACTCAGCTCCCCTTCCCCTCTGCCCCACAGAAGCTACGCTCCAAGCCCATGCTCTGAGTAGCATGCCCAGTATGTGCCGTGGGCCAGCTCCTGGCTTGGGGAGAAGTCTCCTAGCCCTGACTCCCTGCTAGACCACATCCTGAGGCCCTGACATGAGCATCCCCAGGACCTGCCACCCTTCCCACATATACTGTGTACACGACTTGGGAGTTATTTGCACATACAGACGCAAGGTTGATTTCAGGATATTAACTGAAGGTGGCGCTGGCTCCCAGACACCTGGGAGATAAGCAGGGGACAAAATCTGTTTACCTCCACAGGCTGGGCCAATGTTTATGGGAAGGGGCAAGGGCCATTTGCCCAGTGGCTTTGAGCACTCTCTGGGTGGCCAGAGGATGCTCCGTGTTTGTGCATCAGACCCATTGTTGGGGGCTAGAGTAGTTTTCTGGCTTGGGAGGACAGACAGCCATTCAAATGGTCTTGCTGGGAACCTTCTGAGGCTAGGAGGCTGCTGGGGAGATGGCTGCAAGAGCAGCTGAGCCCCCAGTAAAATAATGGAGCTGTTCGAAAGGAAGCATCCGCAGTCTGCCGGGGCCTTTGCAAACTGGTACCAAGTCGGGGTTTGGTCTGGGGCTTGGCTCAAATTCTCAGCTCAGTCCTCAGGTCTAGATTGCTTGGGCCTTTGGAAGGAGTCAGTCTTGATTTTAAGAACAACAAAGAGCTGCTAAGCGTTGTTTTTTGTTGTTGTTTGTTTGTTTGTTTGAGGCAGAGTCTCACTCTGTCCCCTTGGGGTTGAGTGCTGTGGCTTCATGGCTAGCAGCAACCTTAAACTCTTGGTCACAAGTGATCCTCTTGCCACAGCCTCTCAAGTAGCTGGGACTATAGGTGCCTGCCACAATGCCTAGCTATTTTTAGGGACAGGGTCTTGCTCTTGCTCAGGCTGGTCTCAAACTCCTGAGCTCAAGCCTTGGTGTCCCAGAGATGTAGGATTACAGACGTAAGCCACCGTGTCCTGCTGCTAAGGGGTTTTAAGCAGGTAGTGACATGCTGTGGTTTTCAGTTTGAAATGACCTATCTACCAGGTAGAACATGATCTGTCTCTCAGGTGGACAGATGCCCACCCAGTGAGGAGCCAGTCACAGCCATGCAGGAAGCAGAAATGATGCCCAGATTCACGAGCTGTTTAGGAAAGGAAATGGGTAGAACCTGTGGGCAGATGTGTGGGGAGGGTGGGGGGAGGTACTGAGAATCTAGTTTCTGACTAGTAGGAAATGGGCAACCCACTGCCTCGAGGTTATTGAGGAGAGCTTAGGGTGGACAGTATGAGGGATGCTGCCATGCTCTGCGTCTAGCAAAGGCCAGGAAAACTGACGGCTCCGGCGCTGAGGGGCTGGACGAGGGTTCCTGGTACCCAGAGCAGCTGTGGGCAGACTCTGCAGGGAGGGAGCTGGAGAAGGAACACCCAACCTGAGAGCCTGATACTCAAACTGGAGGTCAGAGGGCAAGGAGCCTACTGAGTCTGTCATGCAGGTCAGCCTCTGGGACACAGAGTGGGGAGGGTAGTGGATCTGGGGACAGAGATTCCTGAGAGGAAGGAAATTCTTTCAGGGCTCAAGGAGTAGCATTCTAATGGGTGGATGCCAGGCAGAGGCCTGGATATTTTAGTGGGGGGAGTGTCTCCCTGCATCTGTGCACTCAATAGCTCCTAGAGCTTTCCTGGGGTCTTCTGGCCTCTGAGCAGATCCAGGGACACCAGCGCCCTACTTTTGTCCATCCTTAGGGAGTCCTCAGCTTGACCATGTTCTCTTCCAAACCCAAAAGAAAATGGAGCAGCCTGTCAGGAATCAGCTCTGCTGTGGTGACTGAGTGTAAGCTCCCACGTGTGGGCGTGGGACCAGGGAGGAAATTCTCTCCCGACACAGAGCTAATTCTGTCCTGTGGCTGGAACATCTGCAGGTTCTGTGTGGTTTCCAGGTTCCTGAGTCTCTTGGAGCCTGGGGAATCTTAACCACTGAGGTGCCCCTGGAGCCATCCAGGGAGTATGGTTGTCTCTGCTCTGGAAGTGGAAGTTCTGTGAGTGAGACCAGCCAGAGGACTCTAGCATCAGGCAAAAACCTAAGGACCTCAAGCCTGGGAGAGGCTGGGGTGCTGCTCAGGAGACACATTTTTGAGGGTGAGGTTGGTGGTTAACAGGCCTCATATCATTCAACTGCTGGCTGAGGCTATGATCTTGGGCTTTGGGGTCAGCGAGTCCTCTATTCAAATCCCGAGCTGATGCTTGAAGGCTGTGTGAGCCTGGACTAGTCACTGAACCTCTCTGAGCTTCTCTTTGCAAATCCTTGCAGCAGTCTGTATGGACTGCACTGAGGTGGGAGTTTGGGGAGCACCTGGAACATTTCTAGCCGCCAAGGATTCACCATACTCAAGACAGATCAAGTTCTTATCTTCTGTGGTTTTGGGAGGATCACTTTCTCTCTCTAAGCCTCAGTTTCCCCTGCAACAAAACAGGATACCCTCTGAAGGGCCTCTTAGTTCCTGAAAGCCTTTTGGAGGCCAAGAGAACTGGATGAGAGATGTCTGGGTCATCCAGCTGGGCTGTCAGCCTGGGGGACGAGATGCGGACAGGAGCCAGGCCAAACATGGCCTTTTGCAGAACAAGGAAAGTTTCTAGTTTCTCTGATGGGTTCCCACGCCCACGGCCCTGTTAGACCCCTGTATTTGGCCTGGAGCTGCCATCAGGAAGAGGTTAGCTTGGGCTGTGATGAGAGAGACATCAGGTTGGGAGATGAGAGACACTCCCTTGGGCCAGCCAGGCATCCAGGTGAGAGACCGTGCAGGTGAGAGATGGCCCAGCCTCTCAGAGGGGAGGGCCAACTGATGACTGGGAGTTAGCTCCGGAGGAGAGCGTGGAGGAGGCTGAGGCAGAGGCAGAAGGCAGGGAGACAACAGAGACACAAAGAAAGGCAAACACAGAGACAGGGAGAGCAAGAGAGGCAGAGAAGAGATGGAGGACAGACTGCAGGACAGGACGGGAACGAGTCCTTGGCAGACTTAGGGTACCCTTTTGGCAAAGGGGTTTTACCAGTGACACAGAAAGGAAGCAGAAGGCAAACATTCGCTGCCTGGATGCTCCTCAGCCCTGCTGTTCCCTGAACCTCTGGGGACACAGACCAGTAGGGAGCAGCCAGAGGAGGTGGGGCCCTGGATTCACAGGAACCTGAGTTGAGTTCAAATCCCCATGCTAGCAACATCAAGGACTGGCTATCCCTAGGCTGAGGGGCTAGAGGAGGGGGTGGTTACTGGCACCCAGATAACTCGACTGTGGCCAACCTGTCTCCAGCCCTACTAGCCAGACAGGTGTGAGGTACAGCTTGATTTCAGGCAAGCTACTCACTCCCCTACCTCAGCCTCAGATGCCCTGCCTTGCTAAAGTGGGACAAGGTCCATGACCTTGCAGGGTTAGGGGGAGGTGCTTACCCATGCTCTGCTGCATTTCAGCACCAGTGCAGGGGAGAAGAGGTTGCACCTCTTTGAAGGACGGGTGAGTGACAGAGCACCCCCCAAAAGAGCTTCCCCCACAGTGCCTGGGGTCAGATGCATTTCCTGTTTCTGCAGTTAGCCGGAGGCAGAGAGGATTGAGGGAGGAAATCACAGGGCACTTGGGGCCTCGCCTGGCCTCGTCTATGAAAGGTACACTCTGAACCTCACCAGAGTGATCTCATGGGGAAAACTTGGGTGGTTTCACTGGGGCAAAGGCCAGACGTTTCTGGAATATTCCAAGGAGGTGAGGTAGTGGACAAAGTTTGGCCATTCGGCAGGCTCTGCATTTGAAGCCTGGTATGTGCCTGTCTCTGGGCTTCTTCCTGAGTCTGGAACGACTTGTTTGACTCACCTTGCTTACCAGAGGAGTTCTCTGTGTGACTTTGGGCATGTTACGTACCCTCTCTGTGCCTCAGTTTCCTCATAGTAACAGTGCTTAGAACAGTGGCTGGAATGTAGTGAGGACTATGTATGTTTGTTAATACTTAGGTCAGTGATATCCGCCTGAGGCTGTTGTCCTTTGCCAGCAAGAGTCCTACCTGCTGTGGAGGTGTGGGCAGGACACGGCCACCGGCCTCGTGGCCACCCCGTCCCCAGCAGGCAGGGGCAAGGCTCACCACAGAGGTACCAGGGCCCAGGCCTCTGCACAGCAGCCCCTGACTGGGCCAACACTGTTACTTCCGTTAGCTCATCCAAGTCCAAGTTTATTCCTGGCCCGACTGGGAAGAATGTCGGGTGGGGCTCTGCAGGCTGCTTGTTTGGCCCCTCGCCTGCCCAGTGTGGCTTAGCCAGGGATTCAGTGACCCAAGCCAAGAGCCGGGTGCCATCTAAGCATGAACCCCAGGCAGAAATTGGGGTGTTCATTTGTTTTGGGTCTTTCTGGACCTCGGGAGAGGCGAGAGGGTTGACATAATGACACCCCTCCTCTCCGTCAGTTGGCCTCCGGAAGCCCCACACTGGTCTCATTTTCTTTCTTTATTGCATTCATTTCCCCGTTACCCCTCCCACCCCTGCTCCCACAGGACCATTCTAATCCGTTCAGTGTGTATCTTGTTACTTGGCCGGATTCTTGCAAAGCGTGCATTGCTGCTTTGTAAGCACATGTTCTCAGCATACCGCAGTGCTGCTGGCTCCCAGAGCTCACTCCATGCCGCTGTACGTACATGGCCTGATTTTCTGTTGTTTCTTGCACCTGTGGTATATACCAGGGTGGGCACCCACTCCCGTTTCACCCGTCCCCTTTCCAACAGTGGACACTCTAGCTTCCAGCCATCAGCAGACAGGTGTCCCCAGATCCTTGCCTGTTTCTGTGCACACATCTCCCCATGGGTTTTTACTCCCGACAGCCAGTACCTGTGGCTCTCTGTCACAGAACTGACCTCAGAAGCTGGGAGCGTCTGGGAATGTGCACCCCATGACAGGGGGGAAGGATATAAATGTGCAATGTGCCCTGTTTCCAGAGTCCCAATGCCACCCTCTGTGAAACTTTATAGGATGGTGCAGCCTGGCCAGGCCTCCCATTCCTAGTCCCACTTCCCAACTCCCTTACCAGATTTTCCTGGAATGCCTCCTTAATAAATCATTTTTGCAGAAATCATCATTTGAGGATTTGCTTCTGGAGAAAGCACCAGACATATCCCTGCCAACAAGGCATGGGAGCCTCCTGCCATATGGTTCCTTGTGAGGCTGTGGGTGTTCCCTGGCCATTCGCTCAGGGCTTCACAGGTACCCACAGTGTGGCATGAAGTGCCCATGCCCCAGCCCAGCCAACCCAGGGACTACCTAGTTTTATAGCTCTTGCCACCATTCAGCAGGTGTAGAGCGTCTTCTTCTTGTGGTTTCCATTTACATTTCCTTGATCTTCAATTTGTGATATGCCCGAGGTTTGGGGGGTTTCCCTCCTGTAAACTGCCGGCCCTTATCCTTTACCCATTTTCCTTTCGGGGTTGCTGTCTTCTTGGATTTGCAAAATGGAGTTCCTCGAACATTCTTGATGGCAATGATTTGTTGGGTTTGGAGACTGTGTTTTCCTTCACTGGACGCTGGGGTTGTGTGTGCGTGGATGTGTGTGTGTTAGTGTGTATGTCTCTGTGTACACGTGTAACCTATTTTAGGGGTGCAGCAGGGTGAAGGCAGGAAGACTATGGACCAGAGGGCGTGAGATGTGAAGAAAGGCAAACACAGAGATGGGCGGCGGGGGAGAGGCAGAGCGAATAAGTCAGACAAGAGACAGGCGCGAGCATGACCAAGAGTCCCGGGCCCCAGTACGGGTGAAGCTGCAGAACAGAGGGGCAGAGATGAGACTTTCAAGTACAGACCAAACAGGCCAGAGGAACCCCGAAAGCAACACTAATAGCTGTAATCATGACCGCAGCAACATGGCTGTCAAGCTCTACTGGTTTCCAAAGCCTCAGTCTACTCATCTATAAAGTGGGGAGAAAGATACCTTCCTTCCCTTACAGGGCTGTTTGTGTGACAGTCATGACAGCATTTCTAATGGGTTTGTCACCTGCCACATAGTAAGCACCCCATAAATCATGAAGCCAGTAATTGTAAAGCATGTGCTTGTCAAGTGTTTCCAGCATGCCTGACCCTGAGCTGGTGGCTGGGCAAGAATGAGTGTGTGTAACATTGCAGGCATTTGTGTGGGGTGGTCTAGGTGGCTTCAGTGAATAAGACGTAGTCACCAGCAGAGAGAGATGACTGAGGCAGGAGGAGTCTGAACCAGGTACTGATCGAGGACCCTGGCAGATGCTCATTGTAGCTGCAGCCGCTGCAGAGGACGGCAATACCAGTAGCACCGGCTCTGTGCTCTTCACTGGTGAGAAATGCTTCACAGGACTTCCTTCGCCTCTGTGTCTCCATCTGAAGATGCACGTATGTAGTAGGCCATATAGCTTTAAGGAAAAGAGAAGTGAGAGCTCAGTTCAGAACGTTCAGTAATCCTGAGATATACCTTGGTGACGGGGCATGGGGAAGGGTTTCAGCTCTCAACACAAGAACGTGAGAGCTCGGGAGACGAGAGCCTCAGGGATGGGCAGTCTACACCTGTGGTGCAACTAGCCACAGGGTCCCTTCCTTAAGAGGCTGCAGGAGAAGTCAGTCAGGGAGTCAGCTCGTTCTGTCATGGACCGCTTACTCGGACCCTGTTGCATCTCCTGCCCATAGAACGCCAGCATGGTATCTCTCTATGAAAGACTGCTAAGATCTGTTCTTCTACTAAGACTGCTTCTCCCTCCAAGACTCTCTCTCTCTCTCTCTTCTACTAAAGGCAAATAGCCCTAAGGCACCGAAGGGTAATTGTTCTCGAGCAATAATATAATAGCATAGGGGTCCACCTCCTGGACACTAGATAGGCTGGGGCCGGAGACCTGGCCAGTCCTGGGCCCCGCCAAGTGGCGACCATGAAGGGACCCGACACACATACTCCTGTCCCTACCCTATAGGGTTGTTGTGGCACCTGGGTGAGATGTGAATAAAGTCTGTGGCTCACTGCCCAGCACATGGGAAGTTCATCTGTGAACACTAGGTGAACTTGCCCTGTGCAGTAGTGCCCTGAGCACTCACCACGGTTTCTTTAGTTCCCACAGCAGCCCGGGGGGTAGCGGGAGTTGGTCCTTGAATTAGCCCCATTGCACCAATGTTAAAAATCAAAGCTTTAAAGAGGGCTCTTGTAATTTGCTCTAGGTTACATAGCTCACAGTCATGAAGCCGGAGTCCAACCCTGGTGGCTGCGAAACCCTTAATTCCTGGGCCCTTAATCCCTTTGTTCTATGGCATTAACAGCGTCATTGTTTTTATTACTTCTAATAGCCAGACCAATCCAGTGAGATAGAAGAAAGGATGCCTTCATTCATCTCATTGTTCATTTCTCTGATCTTATTTCTCTGTAATTATTTCAAAATAGAATTATAGAAGGAGCAGGCCTGAAGTGACACCATGTGATTTCTAAGCCCTGACATGAGGGTAGGTCACAAAGGGCCACATTCGAGGGAACGCTCACTCCTGGGGCCTTCAGATGCCATGTCCTCACCCCGAGGGCCATCATGCTGTGAGCAAACACAAGCCACTTGTCCATCTGGTACACAGCATCAGAAAAACAAAGCTGAACCTGGTGTGTAGAGGCCCTGTTATGTGTCTGTGTTCTGCTCCCACCAGAGTTATATGTATGGAGCTGAATAAGACGCAGTTTTCATCCTCAGGGCAGACACCTAAGCCAGCAATAATTACATGAATACTGTGGGCTCCTCAGGGGGAGCAGAACACCGTGGGAGCCAAAATAAGGGTGTGTTCATTTCTTAGGATGGCCCTGACACATCCGAGACCAAGGGCTATGCTGTCTCCCATTTCTAAAGGAGAATCTTTCCTTGCCTCTTCCAGTTTCTGGAGGCTCCAGGTGGCCTTTGGCATGTGGCCCCACCTCTGCAGTCCCTGTCTCTGTCCTCACATGCCTTCTGTTCTGTGTCTACATCACATCTCTCTCTGCCTTTTTCTTATGAGGACACTTGTCATTGGGTTTAGGGGACACTCTAAACCAGGATGAGCTCATCTTGAGACCCTTGCCCTGATTATATCAGCAAAGGCCCATTTTCCAAATAAAGTCACATTCACAGTCTTTGGTGGACACAATTTTCTGGGTGGATGGGAAGAGGGCACTGTTTGACACACTGCAGGGTCAGGGAGGGGGATGCCAAGGGAACACTTCCTGGAGAGGGCGTTTGAAGCTGATTTTCAGGGAGGAGTTTGAGCTTGGAGAAGGAATTTAAATGGGAGTAAAAACTCCTACATTCTAAAAAAATAAGTGATTTTGATTTTTGGAGGCTGCCATCTAGCAAAGGCATTGGCCGAGAAAGATTTCAGGTGCTCTAGTCTCATAAAACAGAGCCCTCAGACCTCCCAGGGCTGTGGCCCAGACGCTGTTCTTCTGGGTCTTTCCCGGGCATTGTCACCACAACTGGGAGAGCTGGGAGAAGGCTCTGGGACAGGCACATGCAGGCCTCTTGGAGGCCAAGGGGATCTTGAAACGATCTGCTGACCAGCCCTGACTCTGAAAGCACATGCCTCAGCTCACCATGGTCCTGAGAAGTAGGCAGAACAGGCATTGTTATTCCCATTTTTCAGATTGCACAACAGAGGCCTCAAGAGCAGAAGCAACTTGCTCAGGTGACCCAGCAGGTCTCTGGCCTCCCACATATGGGCCCTATGTTACCACCTCCTCCCACACCCTGACATTTTGTCCTGGAGACCTACTAGAACTATCCCTGGGAAGGGCCCAGCATAGCTTGCCAGGGAGGGCCAGACCTGGAGGCTCAGAGCAGGGCAGGGTCTCAGGCAGAACCTGAGAGCTATGCCAGGAGACTTATCTGTCACTCAGGCTCTCCAGGAAGCTGAGGGTGGGAAGCAAGGCAGGTTGGCATCAGGCTGGCCTACCTGTCAGGGCTGTGATGAATGACACGGCCTCTGGTGCATTATCCTCACGTGCACCCCAGACCTCAGCCAGATTGTCAGGAAAATTGGGGAGAGTGAATTCCTTGAGGAGTAAGGAAAAGTGAAACAAAGAAAGGGTGTCCCTGCAGGATGGAGCTGGGGATACTGGGGTATTAGGAAAGGTACGAACAGACAAAAAAGTATATCGTGCTCTCCAGAAAGCGAGATGATTAAGAGCAAGTGACTCAGATGTGCCTCTGACATATGTGACATTAGTCTCACTTTCTCACCTTTCCAATCAGAGTGCCACTCCAGAAGATTGGCAGGGATATGTGAACTAATGCAATTAGAGTGCTTAATACAGTTTGAGCTATTGTGTGCACCCAATCAATTATTATTTATCACAAGGAACTAAAACAAATATAAATTGGATGTAGATACAAGGATCAATCAAAACCAGAACAGAAAACTGTAGTTCAGGACAGTAAAGAAATTTGCTGCCTTGGACTTGCAAATGTGACTCTGAGTTTCCTTGTGGCCATGTCAAAAAAAGAAATGTGATCAAATGTAGAAACTGAATTACTAAGAATAAAAAAGTAATCCACTTCCTTAGGGGAAAGAACATTCTTCCTTACCCTGACTCCTACAGAGCATCTGAGCTGGGGACTTCATAAAGGGCACCCCAGGGGGGGCAGTGGGCAGCGTCACCAGGAATTACACAACATCACAGGTATGATTTTCACATGGTAGCTGCCTACCGAGACCTAAAGGAAATGATGAAGGAAAATCTCGGGTGTAATACAATGGCAGTTTTGATAGCCTTTCCAGGAATGTGATGAAGATCTGGGCTCTTAGGATTCAAAGCTAAAGTGTAGAGGGCTCAGAGTGGGTGTGATTAGAAGTTACTAACCCTTCAGGGAAGTGGGGAGGACCTAACAGTCTTTTTCTGCTTGGGATCTTTGGAAGTCAGATTTCACAGCCAGACTTCCCAGCTGTGTGGCCTCAGGTAAGTGACTTTCCCTCTCTGAATCTGTTTTCTCATCTGCAAACTGGAGTTATCCCTCCAGGGCTGTTGGGAGCATTACATGGAATCTTATATAGCTCAGTGTTTGGCCTATAGTGAGCATTCAGATAAATATGAACTATGTCTATGTACATAGTATGTACAAGGTCTGACAATTAAGTGTGAACTTGCCACCATGTGCTTACGTCAACTCGGTAAGGTTTCATAAACTTGGTATCAGCGTCTCACAGTCGTTCTCATGTTGATATGTGATGGTGTCTTGCTTGGTAGCGTTCATCATTATTGTTGGGTGTTTGTGTGTGCCATCGTGAGAATATTGGAGCTTGAATTAGAGCCATGAGCAAACATCCATAAATTTCTTATTAAACTTGGCAAGAGTGGAAGTAAAATCAGGGACATGTTAGTCCACATTTATAGGGATACTACCATTGAGGCAAGAAAGTAAAAGCAGAACTACAAGAATCTATCCTAGCCGCTCTGTGTAGGCCTCAGCCAAGGCGCAGGCGTTTCTGCTGTCTGCGTGTTTCTCCCCTGACATACTCGGGGCCTAGGTTGTAACCTAGTAACTTCCTTGGGTTTCTGTTGCCTTTGGGGCAGGTGGTCCGACCGGTCTCAAGGACTCGGGCAAATCTGATCTTCCCCCTTGAGCCGGGGACCTTGAGGAGGATGTTGTGTCTCTCTCTGTTTTATGACCCTCACGTGCACTCCCACCCTGAAAAGTGGATAAAAGAGAGGCAAGAGATTGAGTCGGGGGGCTCGGTTTTGGGACACACGCTGGTGTTCCAAGTACCCTCGGCCGAATAAACCCGCTTCCTCTAATCAACTCGTGCCTGGAGTCTTCTGTCTGCATCGGTTTCCTGCTACATTTCTTGGTTCCCTGACCGGGAAATGAGGTTTGGCGGAAAAACCGTGCAGCCAGATTCTTTGGGTCAGGTTCTGCCCGCACAGCAGATCAGCCCCATGGGGAATTCCTGCTGGTCTGGCCATGCGGTCCTCAGAGTGCTCCTGGCACAAATTCTCCCAGAAGAACGTCTGGTCTCGAGACTCAGCTGGTGAGGTCCCTGGGGTGGGTCATTGTGGAGGCTGAGCACCAGAGAGGAACTGGTAACAGGTGGTGCCAGGACATCCAGAGTAAGGTAGGATCCTTTTGAAGCCCACTACAATTTTAGTGGGAGAGTAACCTGATCACCTCCTAGGGCATTAGATCTCCTGCACAGGGAGACGTCTAAGGCAAGGTAGAATCCATTTGGGGCCCACTACAATTTTAGTGGAAGAGGAGCCGGATCACCTCCTAGGCATTAGATCTCCTGCAGATCTGTTGACAGGTGTGTGAGACCAGATCTGCTAGATCGCCAGCCGATCTGTGAAAGGCGTGTGAGACTGTGTGGATGTGGTGAGACTGAGAGAACTACGAGGGTGGAGTTGGATCTCCCCTCACAGAGCCTAGGGGAGCGCTGGTTTGCCTCCTATGGCTAAGTGGCAAGCTCGAGTGGGAAATCTAGGCTGCCCAGATTAAGAAATGCGTTGGAATTGTGTGCATGGATGGGTAACAATAGGTGGGGTTTCACCCCCCACCCCATTCAGGGGGTGAACCGAATGTGTGAGTGTGTCCTTCTTCCCTGCTCCAACTTTGCCCCCTGGCTATTCTGAGGGAAACTGGAAGTTCCAGGTTTTCTGCTCTCTGTCTTTGGTGACTGTCACGTGACCATGTCGTCTTGGGGGAAATGGAAAGACATTAGAAAGGGTTTTGTAGTTTTGTTACTGGAATTTCTTCAGTAAGATTTTGGTCTCAGGAATTTGAGAATTGAGACTGCGGGCCACAGATCAGTGATGAAATGGCATTTTGGGCTCGGCGCCTGTGGCTCAAG
>NW_003852433.1:5920146-5921814 GCF_000181295.1 Otolemur garnettii | reverse complement strand
GCCCGGCTATTTTTTTTGGTTGCAGCCGTCATTGTTGTTTGGCAGCCTGGGCTGGATTCGAACCCGCCACCTTAGGTGTATGTGGCTGGTGCCTTAGCCACTTGAGCCACAGGCGCCGAGCCAGGAAGTGAGTTTTTGAGAGTAAAAGAAATTAGACAGAAAGGAGAATGACATAGTGTAAAGAAAGAATTTGTGTGATAAATTTTGTCCTGAAAAAGAATGGTTGTCTAAGAAAGTAAAAGGCAGGGCAAAGTTAAAGAAGGTTTAGAATGTTTATAGACTGTCTGTGCAGATTAATTGAAAAAAAGAATTTGTGAAAGAATTTACATGTGATCCAGTTGACTATGTATTTCCTTTAAAATCTTTCGGCATGTAATCTTATTTGAACCAATGTTTTAGGCCTTTTGATATTTGACAAACCTTCCAAAATCAAACGTCTAAATTTGGGCGTGGCGCCCATAGTGCAGTGGTTGCAGTGCTGGTCACATGCACCGAGGTTGGCAGGTTTGAACTAGGTCCAGAAAACAAAAAGCACAACTCTAAATTTGGTCTTTTTGAAATATTAAGACCACTGAAAAGCATAGAAAAATAAACTGAACTCATTTGATTTATTAAAAATGTATAGGAAACATTGTCAAATATAAAATGGTGATTAATTTTGTATGAGTTATGGTTATATCTATGTGTGTTCAATATTGTAAAAATTGGAACATATATTGTCAGTAATAATTTTAATTCATCTAAAAAAGAAAAAGAAATATTAAGAGAGGCTGATGAATTCTCTCAAATTCAAATTCCTAATGTCTTTGGAAATTGAGTACCTTCAGGCTAAAAGCAGATTTTTAGAACTTTTATTGGAAAGTTAACATGTCTATGAATGTTGCTAACCTAACTTCAAACAGAACAAAAATCAGTTATGTGAAACTAGGCTAGTTTGTTATGGCTTTTTGTTTGAAATATTGTTGGTTCTTTCTGTGTTCTGTTTTCCAGAAGTCAAGAAAATAATTCTCTGTCTTTTGAGCTATTTGTAGTTTTTCAAGCAATGTATGTACTTATGAGCAGAGTTTGAAACTTATATTTTTCTCTCTCCTTGATTTCTCTGGAATTTAAAAGTCATTAGTAAGTATTATTAGTTTCTGACAATACAGTTATTTGCATAAGTTCAATAAGAATCTGTTTTGTTCTATAGAACATGATGAAGGCACTGGTTATTTTACCAAGGCTTCAGCTGGAATAGCATTTCCAGAGGTGTCTAGACTGCGTTAAGGAATTAAGGTTGACTTTATAAGGCCAATAAAGAAAGCCCTTTGAAAAACTGGCTGGATACCCATCAGTAACCTTTCCTGATCTGTGGTAAGTAACGAAGGTCGCTTGCTGACGGGTCTGGAAATTGAAAGGTGCTTGGAGACCTCAAAAGAAGAGGAATTTACCCAATGCATACAGGTATTTTATGGCACAGATGAAACCTGGGCTCATGAAAGGCTCTTAAGAAAGTCCGGCCTGAAAATTCCTTATAAAAGGTTCCAGCAAAGCCAAAGAGTCTAGATGACTAATAATTCTTACTGCGCTTTATGCAAATAATCAGTATACTGAAAGTACAGGTTATTTTGGCAACTGAGTTGGTTCTACTGTAATTTATCTTTTTTTTTATATTAATCTTTTTTTTAT
>NW_003852433.1:5905421-5909126 GCF_000181295.1 Otolemur garnettii | reverse complement strand
CTGGGTAGAGTGCCGTGGCATAGCTCACAGCAACCTCCAACTCCTGGGCTCAAGCGAGTCTCCTGCCTCTGCCTCCCAAGTTGCTAGGACCACAGTTATCAGCCACAATGCCTGGCTATTTTCTTTTTTTGGTTGCAGCCATCATTGTTGTTTGGCAGCCTGGGCTGGATTCGAACCTGCCACCTTAGGTGTATGTGGCTGGAGCCCTAGCCACTTGAGCCACAGGCACTGAGCCCAGGCCAGTTCTATGAGAGGTTATGTGAAGCGTTTCAAATGTACATTCCCTTTGACCCTGAGAGCCCTGAAAATCAGAGGATGGTTAATATGGCCCTAGTTAGCCAAAGCGCTGAGAATATATGGCAAAAACTGCAGAAGCAGGAGAGATCTGTAGATATGAACACCTTGCAATTCCTCGAAATAGCACAAAAGGTCTTTGTGAATCAGGAAGTAGTGAGCCATAGTGAGAGAAAGACAGGCGCGTGAAGCAAAGGGCCAATCTCAGCCGTGGCTCTGAAAGGCATGGGGGAGGACCCCCCCTCCCTTTCAAAGAGGACAAGATCAAGGAGTGTGAGGAAGTAGGGGACCTAGGGTAAAAGGCCCCCCTTGCGAAGAGATCAGTGTACAACTGGCCAAGAGACAGGGCATTGAAAGAATAAGTGTCCCCAGAGGCAAGGAAGTGTGGAAAATCCTGGGAGAGAGGTCACAGAACTGGAAGAGCAGGGAGCCCTCTATAACTTAACGGGAGAAGCCCTGCTAGACTGAAGGGGACCGGACTCAGCTGCCCCCAGAAAGTCCATGGTCCGAGTGAGGATTGGGGGCAAGGACATTGACTTTTTAATTAATACCGGGGGTGAATACTTGGTGGTCACCCAGCCAGTAGCCCCTCTCTCAGACCACAGGATTGACATAGGAGCAACGGAGACACTGCTGAACAAGCCTTTTGTCTCCTTCAGAAGTGTTCCATAAAAGGCCACGAGGAAATATGAAGCTACAAGTGCTCAAACCAGGTCTGGTGTCAGCCTGGGGAATGGAGGTTGTTTGTGACTCAGCCAAGGGAAGGACTGAGGCCTGAACTGGCCCAGCGGGTCAGGGCGAAAGAACTCCCCAAGGCTGTGCTCAAGGTACAGACTGCCTATTTCGACATCTAGAGGTATGTGGCTATAAAGTTCCTAAGCAAAAGACTCAGATCTGCCAGCAGTGAGTACCTTATCTAGTATTTATTATCCAGCAGGGAGGGAGGAATCTAGACATGGAGAGGCAACAAGTCATTAGTCACCTCCCCACCTCCACAAGCCGAAGGCAAGTTTGGGAATTCCTAGGCGCAGTCAGTTTCTGTCGTCTTTGGATCCCCAACTTTGCCATCTTGGCTAGACCTCTGTATGAGGCAACTAAAGGAGAGGAAGAAAAGTCCTTAGAGTGAGGAAGAGAACAGGAACGTGCCCTCTCCCAGCTAAGGATGGGGCTAATGACTGCTCCTGCACTAGGACTGCCAGTCCTACCAAGATGGCTGTGGGTATGTTAAGCCAGCTGGTTAGGTCTGGGCCAAGGCCTGTAGCCTACCTCTCGAAGCAGTTAAATGGAGTGGCAAAAGGATGGCCACCCTGCTTACTGCTCTAGCTGCTACTACTCTCCTTGTGCAAGAAGCCGATAAGCTAACTCTAGGGCAGGAGCTCAGAGTAGAAGTACCCCACTCTGTGGTCACTTTAATGGACACTAAAGGACATTTTGACCCAGCCACACTCCTTCCAGCCAATGGAAGAGAGACTGAGCATGACTGTGTGGAATTCATAGATAATTGTAATCTAGCAGACCTGACTTGCATGATCAGCCTTGGACAGATGCAGACTGGGAGTTGTATGTTGATGGAAGCAGTTATGGGACTGCGCAAGCCCTGGCAAAAAGCCATCAGTCAGCGATGTGTCACCTGCAGCCAGTTCAACGCCTGCCAAGAACCAACAGTACCCCCAGGAATCAAATCATATGGAGCAACGCCCTTCGAGGACTTTCAGGTAGACCTCACTGAAATGCCCAGATGTAGAGGGAACAAATACTTGCTGGCGATGATGTGCACCTACTCTGGATGGGTAGAAGCATATCCTACCCACACCGGGAAGGCTCAAGAAGACACCTGGGCACTCTTGAGAGACATTATACCACAGTTTGGGCTCCCACTGAGGACTGGGTCAGACAACAGGGCAGCATTCATCTCCAAATTGATCCAGAAGATGGCTAACATCCTGGCATCACCTGGAAACTACGCAACCTACCGCCCACAAGTTTCGGGGAAGGTGGAATGCATATATAGAGCTATCAAAGCAAGTTTAGGGAAAGTGTGCCAGGAGACAAACTTACAGTGGGTAAGTGCCCTGCCCTTGGTGTTATTTAAGATCAAGTGTACTCCTACTAAGAGGACAGGATTCTCACCATGTAAGATCTTATAGGCCACCACCTGGAGCTTGCCAAGATCCCCCTGAGAATTAGGAAAGGTAGAATTAAAGAAGCAGTTGCAGACACTGGGGAAGGTGGCAGAGACGGTGTCAGGAATGAGTGAATGAGAAGTGTCCTGTTAGTCTGTTTTCCCTTGTCCACCCTTTCTCTCTAAAAGCTGCGATGTGGGTCAAGGATTGGAGCGTGTCTCCCCTGAGGGCGAGATGGAAAGGCCCTTACAACATTATCCTGACCACACCTACAGCTGTGAGAGTGGCAGAAATTCCTGCCCAGATCCATTACAGCAGAGTGAAGCCTGCTGTGGAACCGGAGGAGAACCTGCCCCTGCCTAAAAGGAGCTGGAATGAGCAGGACATGAATGATGGTAGCTGATCCTGAGTTCCCATGGCATGAGCTCCACACCAGAAGGACTCCTGAATTAGCAAAAGTGTTGCCCAGAGAAATCGTAGCATGGGTTAGGTTGCCACTCTGGTTTAAATTTGACAATAGGCTAGCCTTCTTAACAGAAGTAATGCAAATAATAAGCTAAAGCTTTGAATAACTTGTAGGCCTCAAAGCTTAGACAGGGTAAAATATATGGACAGGACCATAAGAGCAGAAATTGGTAAACTCCGCCAGAAAGCAAAGCTTACTTAGATACAGACCTTGCCACTGGTATTGTTAAAAGAGGCCTCTGTCAATTCTCTGGCAATTCTCTGCAATTTAGCAGGAACTCCTAAAAGATCTGAGAAAGACTGAACTAAAAAGACAAAAACCCTAGAAAGAGTAGCAAGGAAAGTGTCCACTGGAGTAATTAGCCGTGTTCTGTTTAGTCTTTTGTGTCTTTACACCATCATCCTGACCACATGCACAGCAGTGAAGGTGGAAGGAATCCTCACCTGAAGTCATCACAGTTGGCTGAATAGAACTTCACTGCCCCTTGGAAAGTAAAGGTAAATTTTAAGACAGTCAACGTGCCCTGCTCCAGCCACATACTGGGGACTGGCTTGTCAACGCAGGGCTGAAGCCTGAGGAAACCCCTCGAGGGACTTATTTTAATTGGACTTTGAACTTTGAGAAAAAGAAAAGGGAAATGTCACAGGGAAAAGTAAAACTTATATGTATGTTAGCCCACCACCCCGGTACTATTAAGGCCCGAGTAGAGAACCCAAGAAAAGTCACAGTTCCTAAAACCTTAGTGCTAAAAAGTAATTAATATCGGCACCTACAAAAACAAGCTGATATTGAGACCCCAAATTAAAAATATATTGGAGTCTC
>NW_003852433.1:5898622-5905129 GCF_000181295.1 Otolemur garnettii | reverse complement strand
TAAGCTCCCGGCCGATGAATAAAGCCCTTCCTCTTATAACCAGGGTGTTTGGGTGCTCTTTCTCTCCGTTGGGCCTCGTCTTCCTGCAACACCATGAGGAAAATAGCAGCATACAAATGGATTAAATGTTTTTCTAAGGGAAGAGACAACGTCACTGACGAAGAGAGGTCAAGGTCGCCGGTAATGAGAACTGATGAAAACATCACAAAGTTGTGTCGAATTGTGCATCAGAATCATCAGCTGACTGTGAGAAGCACAGCAGACCACAGCAAGTAAGCATCTATAGAGAAACAGGAAAATCTTCACTGAAAATCTTGGCCAACAACTCACAGCTCTTGTATCATGACAATGCATCAGCTAACACGGCACTGTCTGTGAGGGACCTGTTAGCCAGTAAACAAATCACTGTATTGGAATACACTTCCTGCTCACCTGATTTGGGCCCCAGTGACTTTACTCTTTTCCCAAGATAAAGGAAATATTGAAAGAAAGACATTTGGATGACAATCAGAACATCAAGTGTAAGACAATGACAGCTTTCATAGCCGTTCCAGAAGAAGAATCCCAAAATTGCTTTGAAGGGTGGACAAGGCCCAAGGGGAAACTTCCAAGGCAACCTTGGTGATATTCAGCAATGATGTGTGTAGGACCTTTTCTAGGATGAGTTCCATGAACTTGTCAGCTACACATACTTTTTTTCATAAGCTTACTGGATTTGGGGGGGGTGTCCTAAAGACTGTGAGTAATTAGAATTTTATAGCTCTTTATAATTACAAAGGATTCATCATCATGTCACGCAATCCTCCCAAGGACACGAGGTTCACCTCCATTTAAGAGAATGAGGGGTTTGGCACTTAGGGAAGCAGTGTGCCCCCGGACCTGCCCTTGAACTCAGAGCTAAGAGAGTAGGAATGTCATGGTCCTCCAGCCTTCCTAGCCAAAGACTATTGTAGAAGAGAATTTGGAGTGGAAGCCTGAGAAATAACACTAACAAAAACAGTGATTCCAAGTACTTTCCACGTGAAATTTCATGCTCACAAGTCTACTTTACAGGCAGCTGAGGTGCAGAGAGGGCATCTTACTTGCTGAGGATACAGCAGAATTCATGTGAACCCTGATTCAGACACGGATGTCCTGGCTGGGCCCCAGAGTTTGCTGTTCTGCCAGAGCTGAGAGGTTGGGCGCAGGGGATGCACCAATAGGGGACACTGAGTCAGTATGAGGTGTAGACAGACAGACATGCCCAGAGGATGTCAGTGCTACCCTGTGGCAGCCCAGCCTGGCTCCAGCTCAAGGACAGAAAGATGTGGCTTCTGACCAGACGCTGCTCCCAGCCCCGATGGAGAGTCCAGCATGATATGATCTGTGCATGGCCAGGCATCTCTGCTGTGCACAGAGCTCAGTCCTGAGTCTCTGCTCCTCCTCCCTCTCTTCTTGGGGCTGAGACACCCGGCCACTGCCAACAAGGATGGGTGTGTGTGGGACGCCTGGAAGCCCCTTTCTCCTCTCTCTTCCAGCTTCTTGACTTACCCTTGTTCTTTAATACTCAGCTCAGATTCCACCTGCTCCCGGAAGTTTTGGACTTGTAGGCTGGGTGACAAGTCCACTTCTGGTCTTCTCGGAGAATCTGTGCTTGCCCAGCCCCACTGCTCTCTCTCTGTCTCTCTGTCTCTCTGTCTCTCTCTTTCTGCCTTGTACCTATCAGCTCCTTCTGGGATTGGACCCCAGTAAAGCTATTTCCTTGTCCCTGGTGTCTGCCAACCTGGTACAGGGAACGTCATTTCTTCCTCAAGGACATACTTGCTGATGGCCACCAACCTGGATGGATCATCATGTCTCTGGGAGCAGAGTAGGAGCCCACATTTTGCAGACCTGGTCCAAATCCCAGCTCCCCCACCCCTGTCTGCACAGGTGGACCTTGGATACAGGTGCTCATCTCCCTGAACCTCATTGCAGCCCCTGATGGGGTTAAAGTGAGGCCATCTGGACTGAGTGCCCAGCACAGACCCTGGGATGCCTGAGAGCTCAATGAATGTCCCCCATTAGTGTTGTCATGGTCATGTTTCCTCCAACTACAAGAGGGCCACTCCAGGGTCTCTGTCTTCTCTCTGCACTCCAGTGCCACAGGAAACCCTTGGGGACCCCTCAGTGGGTAACTCTGGACTATCCTCCCAGTGGGAGTGGGACAACATCCAAGCTCAAATTGAAAGCCCTCCGAGCCCAGAGCCCTCAATGGAATTTTCCAAGTGGCCTTTATTTAATAAAAGCAAAAGATGGTTTTTATGTAATAAAATATAACCTTAAGCCCATAAGAATCAGTAATGAATATACGTGCAAGAAAGTTGGAGCTATTTATAATGAAGCGTCGACTGGCAATTTTGCCAAGAGAAGCATCTGGTTTGGAGGCTACTTTGTCAAGATGGGGAGAGGCTGGACAGTGTAAGCAAGTCCATGGACTGTGGGGCTTCCAAGCCCTGGCTTCAGGTTCTGCACATCAGTTGGGCACATTGAGCAGCTGGGCAGTTATGTGACCTCTGGCATTTGCCGACAGCTTACTCTGTGCCAGCCTTGGGCAAAATGTTCCATGTTCCTGGTGATGCCTTTAGTACTTGTATCCACTCTGTGAAATGAGTATTCCCACTTTACCAGTGAAAAAACTGAGGTTCAGAGAAGAGAAATCACATGCTCAAAGCCACACAGGTGGCAAGTTGCCAAGGCTGGGTTGGAACCACGTGTGTGATTGCTGCCTCCAAGACTTTGCAGGCTTGCCAACCCCTCAGAATCTCACTGTGTTCTTCCACAGGTTGGAAAAATATTCAACAAGTCATTTTGTCAAATATTTACAAAGTATGTTTCCCACCTCTTTGTAAAATTTTGTACATAAAAGTACATTTAGCTACAATTTCCCATTTTCCTTGTGTATGGTAACTTTATCAGTGACTTTTGGGGACACCCTGTGTGTGTGCGGGGGGGTTTCACATCAGACTACTGTGTATAAGGATAAGGCCTGAAGCAAATTCATGGTACCCATAGGGCCTGGAGAATGTCCACCAGTGAGAATGATGCTTCTTTCTCTGAGCCTCAGTTTCCACATTTCTTAAAACAAGAGTCCCTGGGAAGACTACGTGGCACAAAGCAGGTGCCCTTGCAAGTTCCTCCTCTGTCTTCTCTGTGCCTCACCTTGGCCGAGGGTCTGCACTGAGCCATCCATCTCTCTCCCTGGCCATCTTCCTTCCACCTGCCCCTGACTCAGGCTGTTGTCTAGAGATGTACTAGGGAACAGGAGAGGCTGGGATGAAGGGTCTGGCAGTTGGCACTGTGTAGTCAGCTGCTCTGGGATCTAGGGCCTCCGTCTCTTCCCAGGTGAGTCACTTGGGCTGAGTAATAGCTGTTCTCAACTTCTGCTTCTTCCTCTGTAGGATGGGCATCGGGTCACTAGATGTTATTTCTGGCTCTGAGTCCACTCAACCCTCTGTTTCTTAGACCCGGATCCAACTGCCGCCTCCTTTTTTTGTTCTGCAGGTATTTCCGGCTGTGCACAGGAGCTGACTGGTCGAGGACTCGCGGTGGAGAGCTTCCAACGCCATCACGAGGAACGGTGAGGAACTCACATGCTCTGAACTCCAAAGGGGACTGGTGACCTCTGAGAGAGTGGGCACAGGAGGATGCCAGCAGCTTGTCCTCTGGGTTTTAGGAGCACAGTTGGCACAATGTTCACAGCACCATGCATCGCATCTCTCCTTAACTGCACTTAGCATTGTTGCAGTATTCCCATTATTCAAGGAACTTTTTCATAAATAATTAATTGTCTCCTCCACTACACTGTAGAGAAGAGAGGGCCTCAAAGAGGCAGAAAACTCAGTCGTCAAAAGGGTAGACTTAAAGCTTGGATTTGAATCACAGTTCAGTCTTTTCCTGAACTGTGTGACGGTGGGTGAGTGACTTGGGCTTTCTGGGCTGCAGTTTCCTGATTTGTGAGATGGAGTTTGTAACTAACCTACTCCATTGGGTTGTGGTGAAGATTAAGAGTTTATACATGGGATGCCCTTAGAATAGTACCTGGCACATAGGAGGTGTTTGAGAGGTGTTTGTTAAATAGAATAGCAAAGCAGGACGTGGTCAAATCATAAAAACAGCCTCGCTCAGAATCAGGGACGACACTGTTGGCTTCACTAGTGTTGGTCAAACTCTTGAAGCCAGTTCTAATCAAAGTTTCCCTAATGGCTCTGTCTTCCTTTGTAGAGAATGGAGGATGAAGATTACAACACCTCTGCCATCTATGATAATGACTACTATGATGACTTTGACTCCTTAGTGATTTCGGAAGACTTGCCTCCCCTGGAGGACAAGGTGGTCAGGATCTTCCTGGTGGCGGTCTACAGCCTCATCTGTTTCCTGGGGATCCTAGGCAATGGTCTGGTGATTGTCATTGCCACCTTCAAGATGAAGAAGACAGTGAACACTGTCTGGTTCCTCAACCTGGCCGTGGCAGATTTCCTGTTCAACATCTTCTTCCCGATCCACATCACCTATGCTGCCATGAATTACCACTGGGTTTTTGGGACAGCCATGTGCAAGATCAGCAACTTCCTGATCACCCAAAACATGTACACAAGTGTCTTCCTGCTGACTGTCATCAGCTTCGACCGCTGTGTCTCTGTGCTTCTCCCAGTCTGGTCCCAGAACCACCGCAGTGTTCGGCTGGCTCACACAGCCTGCGTGGTTATCTGGGTCCTGTCCTTCCTCTTGAGTTCACCGTCCCTCGTGTTCCGGGACACAGTCAATGTGCATGGGAAAATACTCTGTTTCAACAACTTCAGCCTGGCCTCCGTCAATTCTTCCTCAACATCTGTTCACCCCCGACAGGACTCTGTGGGGTATAGCCGGCATGTGGTGGTGACTGTCACCCGCTTCCTCTGTGGCTTCCTGGTCCCAGTCCTCATCATCACAGCCTGCTACCTCGCCATTGTCTGCAAGCTGCAGCGCAACCGCCTGGCCAAGTCCAAGAAGCCTTTCAAGATCATTGTGACCATCATCATCACCTTCTTCCTCTGCTGGTGCCCCTACCACACTCTCTACCTCCTGGAGCTCCACCACATCGCCATGCCTGGCTCTGTCTTCAGCCTGGGCCTGCCCCTGGCCACAGCCATTGCCATTGCTAACAGCTGCATGAACCCCATTCTGTATGTCTTCATGGGTCAGGACTTCAAGAAGTTCAAGGTGGCCCTCATCTCTCGCCTGGTCAGTGCCCTGAGTGAGGACACGGGCCCTTCTTCTTACCCCAGCCATAGAAGCTTTACCAAGATGTCATCAATAAATGAGAGGAGTTCCACGAATGAGAAGGAAACCATCATGTTTTGAGTGTCCCCCAGTGGACACTCCCAGCCCAGGGACATGTCTTCTGAAGACCAAGGATGGCACCTACTGACGTCCTCTTTAGCACCAACTGATGTCCTCTGAAGTTTGCATGGGGATGGACAGAGTTTTGAATTGTAAGTCCAGGTTCTAGAACCCTTTTCTCCAACAGAGACATCCATGTTGCTCCCAGCCTTGAACTAGCAATCTAAGCTTCTTGGAAGTCCAACCTTGACCCATTGAAAGCAAAAAAAAAGAAGAATTCTTGGAAGAACTGCTGTGAACTGAGGCTGGCATGAAGCAGCAGGATTAAGCTACTTACTGTGCAGGGCACAGAAATGATGCAAACATTTTATAAGGCCCATTCCTGGTGGGTGCAGGGGAGGTCAGAACAAACCTATGTGATGCAGATCACATCTGGCCCTCACATGCCTATGTCAAAGCCAGCCAGGAAACCCTCCCTCCCCACTCAAGCCACTCCTCTGGATTGAGGCATGTGGAAATGCACAGGTGACCTGAGAAAGGAAGGCAACGTAGCAGCAAATCAACTCCCAAGACCACAGATTTGGCTTTCAGACCAGCGGGGAAGACAGACAACAGGTCCCGAGGGACCGTGTGGGCTCCTTGCAAGGGCTGGAAAAGTGGGGGTGCAGTGAGAACTTGGGACCCTAGGGAAGGAAGGACAGAGAAGAACAAAGAGCCTTCCAAGGATGAGGGCATAGAGTAGCTCACCTAGAACTTCACAGGGTAATGGTGCTTTCAGCTGGAGCTATTTGGGGCTATGGGCTGTGCCAGCTCCTGCTCTCCCCTTGCCTTTATTACCTGGGGGTGCTGCAGGCTCCACCAGCAGCTCCCAGCCCATCACAGGGATTCTTCCCTCTTTCTTTAATCCACTCAGCTCTGGTTGGAGGTGCTTAGAATAAAACACTGGGTTCCAGGGCAAGGGGTGGGGTGGGAGTGGGACTTCTCATCAATTCCCTCCAAGCCTTGCTGGAGACTGGTCCAAAATGTGGCTTCAGGAAGCAACTCTGGAGCATCTATCTCCTGGGAAGAAGAGTGTGTCTAAGAACTCAGTCCCTGAACTCAAAGCAGGGTCTGGAGCCCGCATCCTGAGATGCAGCCCCCCAGTTGCCTCTTACGCGTAACCGCGCT
>NW_003852433.1:5893534-5898363 GCF_000181295.1 Otolemur garnettii | reverse complement strand
GTGTTTTCTTATTTATTCCTCGCAGCAATCCTGATTTAGGTGCAATGATTACTTCCCTTTTATGTATGAGGAATTTGAGGTCAGAGAGGTTAAGTAACTCACCTGAGGGCACCCAGCTAGTCTCTGCTGGAGCCTGGATTTGAACCTCTGTCTGCCTGGCCCAAAGGAGGCTGCAGAGTCAGAAAGAAACTAGAGAGGTTGGGGGTTTCAACCATAAATACTGATTCTTCCACAGATTAATGTGAACATCTTAATAACCTTTAAGAAGCTTTGAAAATAGTTTTTATAAATGACCCAACATGGCAAAGAAAATGCATTTGGCTTCCAGCTCCCCTGACAGCCGTCAACACTCACCCCCACCATGACTCCCACCTCCTGTGTCCCCTGAGGTCCCCAGAGAGGGCAGTGGGAACAGAGTCCTGGCAGGAGGTAACCACTTGTAGGCTGAGGCCCTCTGGCCCCTAAGTGTCCACATTTTGTTCTCTTCCAAGTCCCTGTGTGGTTGAGCCAATTCTTCAACAGGACGCAATGAACAGATGTAATGCCTTCCCCGAGCTGGGCAGGTCCCCCAGGCTATGGGCCATTTAGAATCACACTTCATTAAAAGACAAACTGTTCCTTCCCTCCTGTGTCTTAATGCTTATGACAAGGCAGCTCTGAATTGACCTCAAGCTGGGGCCTCTGACTGCTTTCAGGAGTCTGAACATGTACAGTTTGAGAGCAAAAAGGGGGCTTTAAAGATTCTCCTTTCCCAAGTTTGTAAGTGAGACACTGAGACACTAATGGCATGGGATTTGTCCAAGGTCATATTGCTAGTTACTGGCTACTGGCTCTGCCCAGGGTGGGGCACTTCCTGGGCTGGGGGAGCTGGCCAGGCTGGACTGGGGGAGCTAGGAATACATGCTGTCATTGGAAAGGCTGAGAAACAGGAGCCAGATTCAAACCAGCTGCTTTCTTCCTTAGAGTCGGGCTCCCTTTTCTGGCTGCTCACTGGTCTTCCTGCTCTGCTTTTGGGTCCTGCCAAGGACATAAATGCAGCCGTAGCACTCCTTTGAGTCTTGTCCCTACAGCTTGTGAGTAATCCTCCCCGCCCGGTCACATGTATGGAGTCCCCGCAGTCGGCAAAGTCTGCTCCCCTGAAACATTACACAGGCAGTGACATACCTAGTGCAGACAGCCCTTCAGGGCCGAGACCTAGCACCCAGGAGTTAGTGCCACCTCTTGGGTGGGGTGAGTGGGCAAGGCACAGGGCAGAGGGACAATAAGAGAAGATGGTGTTTGAGGATGGGGGAGGGACAGAAAGGAACCAGAGCATGACAATTCAGGGAAGAGATCTGGCATTTATGAAACATCTACCACATGTTGGGCACAGACATCAAAACCTCAGATTGGCCCTGTGAGAAGAGACTGTCACACCCGGGGTTAATGCCGAATGTGAGGGCTGAAGAACAGACTACTTGTTCAGGGGCGGGCAGCTAAGTGATGGAGCTAGCCTCTGAACCAGGTCAGCTGCCTGCAAGCTCAACTTTTACCCTTGGAAGGAAAAAGAAAGGAAAGACAGAGGAGAAAAGAGGAGAGGAGAGGTGAGGAGGGGAGAAGGAGAAAGAGGAGGAGGAAGAGGAGCACAAGAGAGGAGAGAGGAGGAAAATGGAAAGTAAAAGAGAGGGATGGATTGGTCTCAGAATCATTTCCAGCTGACCCTGAACCAGTGAGGACAGGGAGCAGGGAAGAGGAAGGACACAAAGGACCCGTGGTGACTGGCTCCCCCTTGCCAATCTCACCAGGCTTCTTTGGGGCCCACAGCTTGATAAATTCCAGGGCACACAGAGCCACTGGAGCTCTGGGGCCCCCTCTCCAGAGCAGCAGCACAGAGATTGCAGGAACAAGGTTCTGAAGGGGTGAAGAACCAGGCACCGGCCAAGAGAGGAGTTTGGCTGAAATCTTACCCCAGAGTCAGCTCTGGAGGGATTAGGAGACAGGATAGGAGAGAAAAGATCACATCCAATAGTGTGAACCACAAGGGACCTTCAAACTCATCTTGTCCGGGACTTTTCTGTTTTGCAGTTGAGGGAGGAATCTGCAAAACCAGGTTAGGGTGGGATTGGAAGTGGTCAGCAGTTCCTGGATCCTTCCCTGCCTCCCCTCTCTCATTCCTCCCTAACATATTTTGCTCTTCCTAGAGCCAGGGTGTCCCAGGCCTATGGTTGCCAAACCCTGGATTTGGAGAATTATGCTTGGGGTGCTACTCAGGACCAGGGAGGAATCAGAAAGCCGCTTCTCCTACTGTGAGATAATTCAGCACGGCGCCCACTTGCTTCCTCCCTTTGAGGACAAACTTTCTCTCAAATAAAGATACTGAAGCAAGAGTGTCCGGAGGTGCCTGCCACACATCCGCCCACTTGCCTTCCCCATTCACCTCACAGAATAGCAACTGAGGCTTGGAGAGGTGAAGCAATCTGTTTAAAGTCATGGAGCTATATTGAGAACAGCAGGAGAAGCCCTGAAATTTCCAACCTACCCTCCCCAAACTTTTGAACTTCAAGAAATCTGTAATTTTGAAAAAAAAATCTTTCTACTTATTTTCCTAGCAACCAAGGATACAAAACGGGTAGTGATTCACCCAAGATAATACAGTGAGCCAGAGCAGATAAGGGACAAAAATCCAGCCCTCTGCGCTCCCAAGTCCATTCTCTTTGGCACTGCATGAGGCCAACCAAGGAAAGATGGTCCCATCTATATGTTCATCCATCCATCCCTTTCATCTACCTGAACCTTCCCCCCACCTCATACCTCAACATCCACCATTCATTTAACCCAACATTCACCCCAATATCCACCCACCCATCTGTCCCACCATCCACCCACCCATTCACCCAACTTCCACTCAATCATCCACCCACCCCAATATTTATTCCAACATGCAACCCAACATCCACCCACCCATTCATCCCAACATCCGCCCACCTATCCACGACAACATCCATCCCAACTACCCATTCACATCAACATCCACTCACCCATCCACCCCAACATTCACCTCAACATTTACCCACCCATCTGCCCCAGCATCCACCCTAAGATCTACCCAACATCCACCTCACCCATTCACCCCAATATCTACTGACCTATCCACCCCAACTTCCATCCACCCACCTACCCTAACATTTGCCCCAACGGTCACTCACTCATCCACCCATCCACTCACCTGTTCACTCCAACTTCCATCCACCCATCTACCCCATTTACCCCAACATTCACTCACTCATACATCCCAACATCCACCCACCCATCTATTCCAAGAGCCACCCCAACATTCACCCCAGCATACACCTATTCATCTACCTCAGCATCCACCCCAGCATCCACTCCAACATTTACCCCAAAATACAACCCAACATCCACCCGTTCACTCCAATATTCACTCACACATCCACCCCAACATTCCCCCAAGACCCACTCACCCATATACATTTACCTTCCCATCCACCCCAATATAGACCCTTCCCATCCACCCCAATATCGACCCTCTTATCCATCCCCACACTAACCCCAACATCCACTCACTCATCCACCCTGACATCTACTCTGACTTCCCAACATTTATCACAATACCCACTCACCTATCCACACCAGCATGCACCCCAGCATCCACCCACCCATCTATCTCAACATCTACTCACCCATCGAACATCCACTCACCCATCCCCTCACCTCAACATCTGCCCATTCATCTACCTCAATATCCACCCACCCATCCACCTCAACATCCACCCCAATATCCACTCACTCATCCATCCCAATATCCACCCACCCTTCTACTCCAATTTCCACCCACCCATATATTCCAATATTCACCCCCAAATCCACTCACCCATCCACCCCAAGATCCACCCCCAATTCACCTTCCCAACCACCCAGTTATCCACTCCAGCATCCACCCCAACACCCACCCATTCACCCCAACATACATTCAAACATTCTCTCAATATCCATTCACCCACCCACTCATTCATTTACATAACCATCTGTCTATCTACCCATTCACCTGTTCCATAAATACATGTTTAAAATCTACTCTCTGCCAGGTCCTGTGGTAGAGGATGATCTGAAGAAACAGGGGTGATGGAGACAAACATAGTCTCTCTCTTCATTTGCTCATTTATGGCTAATGGGAAAGACAGCCAATAATAAAAGATATGTCTTCCTCTCTGGAAAATAACCACAGGAAGTGCTACACACACGTTATAGATGGATCTGACCCCAACTGGGGAGGTAGCACTTGAGCCACAATGTGAAGAAGGTAGGCACAGATTTGTGGGGAAAGCAGGGGAGGACAACAGGTGGGGGCAGCATGGGCAGCAGGGTTGATGCAGAGGGAACAGGATCACAGGGACGGGAAGGGGGTGAGTGCTGCTATGGGACCAGATGTGGGTGGAGCAGGGGCCAGATTGAAAACACGGCAGTAGGAGAGGCTTAGAGGCTGCTGCAGCCCTGGAGGAGCCACGCTGGAGCCCGCACTGGAGCAACCAAGGTCAAGATGGAGAGAAGTGGCCATTTTGAGAGCTATTTAAAAGCTGCCCAAGCTTTCTCAGGAGAGCAATTAGTGGGAAACCAACCCAGAGCCCATTTCTGCTGCACAGAGGCCTTGGCACGTTGCTTTATTGATGGAAATTAATTGTAAATATTATTCAAATTTGCCTTCCAATGCAAAATCATATTTCTCAAGGGAGCCCTCCGAGCCCATAATAAAGCCCCATAAATAATACATATATTAACCTAAGAGGAACAGGCATATTAGTGCTGCAATTGTGGGTGGTGGCTGCAGGGAA
>NW_003852433.1:5890982-5893331 GCF_000181295.1 Otolemur garnettii | reverse complement strand
TATAGAACACTTACTTTGTGCACGAAGCATTACCATCAACAATAACAGTAATAGCAGAAGTTTCAGTAACAAATATTAATTGAGCATATCCAAGTTTTGGGCAAGCGCCTTAGTTTCATTATCTTCCTGATTCCTTAGAACAATCTTTGTGGGACGGGCCATTGCTATCTCTCTATACAGAAGAAGAAACTGAGGTTCAGAGAGGGGAAGCCACTTGCTCAATGCCATACAGCTAGTAAGTGACAGAGCTGGGATTTACACCTCAGTTGTTTATGTTGAAATCTCTTGCTTCCCCCCCACCCCCCCCCCGCACCCCACCTCCCCCCACCCCCACCCCACCCCCGCACTTTGCAAATGTAAATGTGTCCCTTGAAGAGACTCTTCCCCAGACAGGAGGATAAGCATACACTGTCTACAGTGTTACATTTTGAGGAGCTGGGAGTGGGAGAGTCTGAGGGGAGGGAGACAATGGTGTCTGGATGAACTTGTCCCTTCCTCTCAGCCCTGGGAATCTTAGGATTTCTGAGTTAGAAAGGGGCCTCTACTTCATCAAGTTTATCCCTTCCTGTCTCCCCATTTCACAGATGGTAAAGCAAGTAAGATTGAGACCACCTGCCTCACTGACTGCTGTGAATGAGAGATGTGTGAAAATGCTCAAGTGAGTCACTCTCATAAAGTACCCTCATCCTGGAGAGAAGGGCTTCCCCCTCCCAGCCTCTGCACTTCATAGTTTGCTGATAAGGGCTTCAGTGCTGATCTGCCCTGAAGGACCCTTGCCCAGGATTTGAAAGCCACTGAGAAGTTTCTGACAGAGACCTGGAATCCTGGGGTGGGGGTGGGGATTCTTTATATGTAATTGTCAACTTATTTGTACATCTAAGACTAACGCACCTCACTGTAGTAAGTTATGCCTCAATAAAAGTTTTTTTTTTAAATGTTATAATTCATGGTATCTGCAAATGACTTTTCATGTCCACCAGTAAGTACCTAGGACAGGTGTTGGCAGGACGGAGGCATGTCTGGGGGCTTGTCTTGGACTCAGGAGAGCAACTCAGAGGGGAGGTTGTACCTGCAGAGTCTGTCCAAAGAAGCACAGTCTTAGGAAGGGGTTTCCCAGCCTCACCACTGACTCAAAGGGCCTTGGATGGTTATGGCATGGGATCAGGCTCAAGAATCAGACTTCCTGGGCTGGAATTCCAGCTGCATTGTTTTCATCAGGTGGGGTTACGGTTAGAGTTAGGCTCTATGTCTTCGGGCAAGCTATTCAACACCTCTGAAACCTCAGTTTTCTCATCTCTAAAATGGGTATGATGAGAGTTTGAACAGGGTTGCTGTGAGGATCCCATGAGATGCTGCCTATCAGCTTTAGCAGGTGCGGGGTCTTCATGAACCCCCAGCTCTCATCCGAATGTGCATCACTTGTCTCCCCACTTGCATCTTTGCTCTCACCACCCACTTTCTCTCCAGGAAGCAGCCAGAGCAAGCTTCTATCCACAGGATACAGTCATCTAAACCCAAGACACCGGCTTCTAAACCCTATAGGATAGGCCACTGCCTCCTTCTCCAATTCCATGTCATGCCAATCTCCAGCTAGGTGACCTTTTCTGTCTCTCAAAAACAAAACAAAACAAACAGATAAACAACAATACACACAAGACTGTTCCTACCTCAGGCACTTGCTAATCCTGCCATTCCTGGAGCACTCTGCTTCTGCTCTTTGCCTGACGGTTCCTCCACCTCCTTCAGGTCTCAGCCAAGTGTCACAGGCCATGCTAAGGCAGCTGCCATCACCACTTGGTGCTATTCAGAGCTCTTGTTTTGTTTCCTTTATAGCTTCGGCTGCTATCTGAAGTCATTTAATTTATTTATGTATTTGGCTGCCTTAAATCTGCCCCCCGCTGGGCAGTGAGCTCTATCAGGGCAGGGACCAACTCCATCTTGTACCCAGAGCAGTGCTTAGCCCAGAAAAGTTGCTCACAATTTTCTGTTGATGGAATGAAGAAATAACAACAAGCTGGCATTATTTTTATCATCCTCATCATCGAGTTTCACGGTCATCTCTATTACACCATTTCCAAACTGCACATTTTTTTCTAACTATTTCCCCATTTCACAGACATAGAAACTGAGGCTCTGGGCAGTGCCTGTGACTCAGTGAGTAGGGCGCCGGCCCCATATACTGAGGGTGGCAGGTTCAAACCTGGCCCTGGCCAACCTGCAACAAAAATAGCCAGGCGTTGTGGCGAGTGCCTGTAGTTCCAGCTACTCGGGAGGCTGAGGCAAGAGAATCGCTTGAGCCCAGGAGTTGGAGGTTGCTGTGAGCTGTGACACCACACACTCTACCGAGGG
>NW_003852433.1:5887113-5890833 GCF_000181295.1 Otolemur garnettii | reverse complement strand
AAGGGCGGTTTCCATTAAGTGCTTCTGCCCTTTCCCGGCCCTTTCCTTTCCCTGTTGTCTGATTTATTGCAGCCTGAAAATGAACCAGATGCCTCCCCTGACCCCTCCTATTGTTTTGTAGTCCTTTTCCGGACGAGGATTCTTTTAACGGTTTGTCTGGTACAACCATGACCACAAACTTCCTGTGTTTATCCCTCCACCCAGAAAACGTGGAGGGAGCAATCATCTGGGCACAATGTCTGTGGCAGGCACTGGATGATGCTCTAACACAAATGCATAGCCAGGCACCAGGGAGTCCCCTGAGACCTACATGCCTAACACAAGAGGCAGATCCAGGAGTACCTCTGCCTGTCTGGGTCTCCACCATGTAGAGGTTTGGCACCCTCAGAGCAAGCATCTTGATGATCAGACGTGCTCCTGGTTCGCTTCCAGATGTTAGTGCTGTGGAGCAAGAACACAACACACGGAGGTGACAAAGGAGGTGATTGTCCCCTGGCTGATGACGGGCAGTTTACAATGCCCAGGCCACTGCTCTGGCACTGGCGCCTCACTGGGAAGGATTGACATGTGATGTAATTTCAGGTGTGGTGACCAGTCACCCTATTTTATCTTCATTAGAAGTCTGGATGGTAAAACCATTTAGCTTTAGAAATGGAGAAAGTGCAGCTGAGAGGGCACAAGTAAGTGTCCCGGAGCCACGCAAATATCCACCCATTGATTTGTATTGAGCTCCTACTATGTACCAGGCCTGCCATTTGTATTGGCCTACTATGTACCAGGCCATGTTCAGGGCTCGGGATGCAGGGGCGGACACCATCCTTACTTTTGTGACTCTTAATGTTGTATTATCACACAGTGGAGCTAGGATTTGAACTCAACATCTGTATAACTTTGAGGTTTATGCTCTTTGACTGCATATCCCTCCTGAATCAAAAACAGGGTGTCCCAAAAATCACCCCTAAAGTCACCACACATAGGGAAAATGTGAAATTGTAGCTAAATATCCCTTTATTTACAAAACATTTATTATAAAATATTTGCAAAATATTCTGTACATGTTGGCTACTTCTTTGAAAATTTTTGTAATGAATGTTTTGTAAATAAGGTATGTTTTGCTGTGATTTCCCATTTTCCCTATATAGGGTGACTTTAGGGGCAATTTTCGGGACATCCTGTAAATTCAGCACAGAGGAGTTACTACAGAACAGAGAGAAAGGCTACCTTATATAAATCCTTGAACCTCTCAGAAGTTAGAGAAGACTCACACCTTGGCTGGAAACTGCTAGGTTGAGATTGATTCCAGGTTCCAGGATGCACCTGTCACCAATTGCTCACCCACCCTTGAATTCTCAAAATAGGATCCAACTGCTCTTTCCCTCCTTTGAAAGTACAGTAGGAGATGACACTGCTTAACCTGAGTGAATGATGAGCTAAAGGGGAAATTGCAAAAACTGAGGCAAGTTGAAGGAAAAAGCAATAGAGAACAGGGTGGGAGCTCCTGGTGCCCTTCCGTTATCACCACAGGGACTATGGTTTTGTGGCTTGTTAGACTCTCAAATGTCACTGATTTTGGATTCCTGAATTCCCCAGTTTCCAGCTCTATAATGTAATTTCCCATCCCACTCAGCTGCTCAGTCTTTTTCTTGCATTTTGGTTCAAATACATCAATCCATGTAAGCTTGAGAAGTGGAGGAAAAGAAAACCAGTATATCTGAAAAGGCTGGGAATATAAACGACTTGAATAAAAGTCCTGATAATACCTACTAATTAACATCTATCTTTGTTTTCACGGTTTGAAACAAAACAAGCAAAGTTTGAAATAAATAATATCATATCAATTAGAACGCCCTGGGCTGTAAGTAGCAGAAAGCTCAACTCAAAATGGCTGAGTCTATAAGGAAAGTGGATTCCTTTGCTCACTAAGATTGCCTTAAGGCCAGGAATTCAGCAGCTAAACATTGGCATCCAGAACCCAGAGTGTTGCCTTCTCTCTACTTTGTCATCTGAAAAGGATAGACTTGTCCCCAAGGTGGCATCATTTCCTGGCCATCAGATGGCTTCCATTGTATGGACATTGCATGATGCTGAGTAGGAGACAGAGTGTTTCCTTCAGAATGTTGCAAGGGAATCTCTCCCAGAAGCAGAACTCCCCTCATACCTGTTTGGCCAGAACTGGGTCACATGGCTACTGCACAACCAATCACGAATGGGAAAAGAGATTGGTTTGGACCAATCAGGATCCACCCATCAGGCACATGGGAAAGGAGAAGACATTCAGACAAGATCAGGGTTCTATGTGCAAGGAAGAAGGAGAGTGATGTCTCCTATGGAGAAGACAAGAGATGTTGTAAATAATAATGACTATCCTGTTCAAGCTGCAGATTTACCTTGTTATGAGGAAACAAATTCTCAGATCTGAATAAAATTACAGTCAGAGGTGGGGTGGGCATGCCTGCTAAAAAATTAAAAAGGAGAAGTTATTTCTTAGAAAACCAGAAGGATTTGTCCCCTAAGCGTAAGGTTTCCTCCTTTTATTTATATTAGTATTTTACCAATTGGAGGGAAATGTTAGGACATATGAAACAAGTTAGGAAAAAAGAGAAAAAGGAAAATTAAAGGAAAACTACCAATGAACTCAGGGATCATCCAGGGATAAGCATTATCATCATTTTTGTTTATAATTTACAATCTCGTCTCTGTGTATCCGTCTTTAAATATCTATCTAGTAAAAAGATATTCTGTTCTATAACATTTTTGTGTTTTGTTAAAAATCACGTCACAAAATGTTCCTTTATACAGTCTTGGCCAGGCGTCCTCAAACTATGGCCATGGGCCACATGTGGTCCGCCTAGGACATTTATCCAGTCTGCCGGGTGTTTTTGCTGCTGCTGCCTGTCCTGCTTAGCAGCTGACTGTCCTGGAGCCCACAGTCTGACCCTCCAAGGGTCTGAGGGACAGTGAACTTGCTCCCTGTTTTAAAAGTTTGAGGATCCCTGGTCTTGGCTATTCACGTAATTGCCTAGTAGACCTAGTATAATTACTACAATTTGTTTAGCCAACTTCCTACTGATGGATGCTTAGGTTATTTATTGACTTTATAAAAAATATATTGTTGTTGTTGTTATTATTATTATTATTTGATAGGTGCACCAGTACAGCTGAGCTCCCGAGTTCCCACACTTAAACCCTGGGAAGTTAGCAGATTTAACTCATCTGAGTTCAGTAAACCAGTCTCTGGGTCCCTGCTTCACCCTTAAAGCAGAGGGAAGAGCTCTTTGGAAGCTTTAGGAAGAGGTCGGCCAGCTCTAGAAAGAGGGGATGATATAGTCAGCAGTGATCACAGATATAGGCTCTGGAATCAGGCCAGTCTAATTGAGCAAATAATTTTTTCTTGCCGAACCCCTATTTTCCCATTTGTAAGACTGGGAGTGTAGTGAACACACCTTGTAGGGCTGCATGAAGATTCAGCAAAAATAATCCATGTACAGAATTTATTACAGTGCCTGGAAAATAATACATGCTTAAAAAATTGCTAGCTCTTGCTATTATAATGTTTTATTCTTTCTTTCCTTTTTTTAAAACTGGAGCTACAAGACTGCATTTGCTTTGTTATCTCTGGGGGCCGTGTCTAATCCAGGCCATTGATTCAGGAGGCTGCACAAATCTGCCTAAATTATGTATTGGAGTTGTATGTTTAATGTTTCCTACAATTTAGGTGTG
>NW_003852433.1:5878325-5886949 GCF_000181295.1 Otolemur garnettii | reverse complement strand
CTTTTTTTTTTTTTTTTTTTTTTTTTTAGAAACAGTGTCTACACAGAGGGAATCAAGTGAAAATGAGATCATTAGGGTATTAGGCCCTAATCCAGTATGGCTGGTCTCCTTATAATCAAAGGAAAATTGGGTGGCGCCTGTGGCTCAAAGGAGTAGGGCACCGGCCCCATATACCGGACGTCATATTCTCCTATTATCTGCTGGCAAGCTTTGGAATTATAGATGGAAGGTGGCTTCTTGCTCTGGCAGAATCTAGGAGCCAGGTCTTCCTGGCTTAGCCTTTGTGTGTGAAAGAGAGAGAATAAAAGAAATCGGAAAATCCTCCCTCAAGACAACAGACTGACTTTAGTCAATAACCTTGCTGCACAATCCTATTTTGCGTGTCAGGAACAGAATTTCACACCATTCTTCCTCTTACATAACAGAGTCTATTTTCCTCCCATGCACATGGACTCCTGGGGCCAATTTGGCAAAGATCATGTACTCAGAACACTAACCATAAGAACTCCTCGTAATTTCCAGAAGAGTCATCAGATACAATTAATTTTTGACTCTTTCTGTTCTTGCCAACAGACTTTGGATCTTTAAAATTGGAATAAAAAAGTCATAAAGATCACAATTAAGCTTATTAGTAACAACTCCTTAATCATCATTAACAATCATTCCACCTTTTACAGAGGAGGCACGGAGGCTCAGAGAAGGGACGTTTCTTGCCCAAGGTAGGCTGGCTGGTGAAATGACACGAAGGTGCGAGTTGAAGCCAACTTCGTCTGACTTCCAGCTGTGGATCATCACACCACAGACTTTTCTTAGAGGGTTTGGTGTTGTTGTACTCAGTCTCCTGAGCACAGATACACACAATTCTTCTGCTCACTTATGTGGAGTTGCTTATGAGATTTCTTAGAACAAGAGTATCGGCCAGAGACAGGGTTGGAAAAGCTTCATGGGAAGAGTAGTGCTTCGTGCAATTCCCTGAGGTTCTTAATGCATTTGTAATAGGATTAGTGTCGCCTAGAATCCTGGGCAACTGTGCTGTCTGTGTCTCCTGGGTCTGAGGGCTGCCAGGAATCAGAAACCCATCCCAGGGCTGGTGGAGACTACAAAAACAGATGCTCAAGTTGCTCCCCCAGTGTTTCATGTGTGCTGTTGTTGGCAGTCGGTCTCCAGATAGTACTTTCCGCCTTATACAGGGCTTCACCTGCCTGACCTCGCACCACTCCAAAATTCAGTGGGACAGGAATGATTGGCCCCATTTTAAAAGAGTAGAAACCAAGTGCTCAGAGAGGTCAATCCATATGCCCAAACAGCACAGCTAAGGAATGGCAGTGCCCAGACACTGGCTGCCGAGATACTGTGCTCGGCAGTGAAGCTGGCGGCCCTGGGAAAGTTGCTTTTATACTTGCTTCCTTAGTTTTCTCATCTGAAGAATGTAGAGGCAGGACAGCAGCTGAAATGGAATGCTAGACCAGGAGGGAAAAGATTTACGCTCGAGTCTTTGTTCTGTCCTGGGGTCTCTGTGCAACCTTGGGAAAGTCACTTTCCCACTCTGGGTTTCAGCTTTTCCAACTGAAAAATAAGGGAAAGGGGAGGGGGGAGGAGATAGGCTTTGACACGGGCATAGTGATCAGATGGTAGCGCACGAGAGTACCTAGGCTGTGTCGGGTCCTCTTGTTGAGACACACATGATTTCCCTGACTGCTCCCCAAGCCCCGAGAGACAGGCATGATTGTGCAGGTTTCACAGATGTGAAGACTTAAGCTGGTTTGTTTCCAGAGCCTTGCACTTGGCCGGACGCCCTATTCGGACCCTTTGAGCTCTGACAATCCAAGATTCTAGGCAAGAGGTCAAATTCTGCCTCTGCCACTTCCTAGTCATGTGATGTTCTGGACAAGTTGCTTCACCCCCTGATCCTCAGTTCTTCCATCTGCAAAACTGGTCCAATAGTGCCCACTTTGTGGAGCTACAGAATTAATCAGGTAATATACTACAGGGCCAACGTCTGGCACAATTCTGCCCCACCCCACCCCCAACACACACACGCACACTCAGAGAGTGCTTTAGAGGAGCCAGGCTAAGTGAGGGGAACCGAGGATCTCCCCTGTCCCTGCAGAATCCAGCCTTCCTCTCCCCCACTGCCGTTCTGCGCCACCACTCTCAAGTTCCAGCAGCTGCATCTAATTGGATTTAACTTAAAAGTGTTACTGATGCTTTTTGGTTCAGGGGATGCAGAGGCCTCTGGGTAATTTGCACGTTTTTAACAAACCAAATAAAGAGCTGATAAGCATAAACAAGTCTGTTTTAATTGGATTAAGGGAGGCTTGACTTGGGGACTGCAAACCGCAAAGGAGCTAGAGAAAAATGGCTCTTAGAGATTTTAGATTTTCTGCTTCCTTGGCCCCCTGCCCCCAGAGCATTGTGCACAAGGCTCTGGCTTCCTGCTAAATAAACTGTGAGCTGGTGCGTCTGTGTCCATGTCTTATACAGATGGACCTGGGATGGCCACAGCTTCCCTCCACCCTCCCTCCCTTCCTGTCATGTCATGTGCAGTTTGGCAAGAGCCTCTGCCCACCATCTGTGGTCACAGACCAAGGCCCAAGTCCTAGCCCTGCCTTTTTCTGCCTCATCTTGAGTGATTTGTTAAGTCCTCTAAAGGAATCCTCAGTTTACTCCACAGCGAAAAGGGGTAGTGCTGGCTTCTGCCGTGCAGTTTTAGTGGGAGAATTACATGCTGCTAATTTGCTTGCTGCTTAACAGGTTCACCAAAATGGCAGCCTGCAAGAATGTGAGCCAGTTGGATGGATCACAGACCCGGCTTTCACAGAAGCCAAAATCTAGCTTGAGTATCAGCTACATGAAGAGGCATCTGCCTGTGGTTGTGATCCATACTAAATGGGAGGTCACCCAATTCAGCCTGAGGGGCCAGGATGGCTTCCCAGAGGAGGTTGGGCTTGAAGAATGTGTGAGACTGGCTAGAGCTGCCTTTCTTGATCTCGTTAAAAATGCAGATTCTGACTCCCAGGGTGGTCTGGGGCAGAGACTGAGATTATGCATTTTTAACCAGCTCCCAGGTGATGCTGAGGGGACTGGTCCAGGGACCACATCTTGACTTAGTAGAAGTTAGTGAGTTGATGGAGACAAAATTTGAGGCAAGCCAGCCTGCCGTAAATAATTGCCTTCTTAACTGTGTACTGACTGCCTCCTCCAGACACCTCCAAGAGGACGAGAACACAGATACTCCAGGACATCCAGCCGAGGAGATGGGTCAGGGAAGCTTGCAGCCTGTGTCGGAGATTACATCAACATTTCCTTATTTTGCCTTAAACATCCATGACTATTTTGCACTTGACATCATACTGTATTTGAACCTTTTCTTTTAGAAAGATCACATTCTCCTCCCTGCATACTTCTCTTCTTTCTGTATTCCGGTAAATTTGATGCTCCAAGCTATGAATTTCCGTATCTTTTCTCGGGTGAGTGGTGGTCCCATGTGACCACTGGGCTATACACCAATTCACAGATGCTTTCAGAGACTGAATCGTCCACCCTATCCTCCATCTTGGCCTGAATATTAAGGCATGTGTCCTAAGACATGGTATAGTGGGGTACACTTAAAATTTTGTCTCAGGAGGGATGCTGTATAGGAAAATTCAGGTTTCATCACTCCAGTTGCATCAGAACAAAGCAGGAGGGTAGAGTCCGGTCTGTGGAGACAACCAGGTCTGGATTCCAGGGCTGGCCTTGCCTCTTCACATCTGTGTGACCAGGAAGACATCGTTTATATCTCAGCCTTAGATTTCCTAATTTAAAAAATGGGGTTCATTACAGCACCCCCTCAAAGGGCTGTTATGAGCAAATATTAATTTCTTAGGACTCAGTTTGCTTCACTGTGCAACAGGGAAGTTGAGCTAGTCTACAGCCTGTTCTAGTAAATACAGTTTTACTGGCACACAGCCATTCCCATTTGCCCAGTCATTTACATACTATCTAGGGAGACCTTATGGCTGCGCAGCCTAAAATATTTGCTATCTGGCCCTTTGCATAAAATGTTTGCTGATCCCTAGACCAGGCTGGTGAGTTGCAAACTTTAATTAGTTGATAGAGGACACACTTTTGGTTACCTACTTATTGCACATTGGGTTTCAGAGAAGTACTAAACTTGGAGATGGAGTTTAGTGTGCTGAAGTTTTTAAGGACTTAGAGTCCTTAAGGCAGCTCTAAGTGCTACATCTGTGGAAGGGTGGAGGAGAACATGGACCTGGGCAGTGGGAGAAGTTGAGCTGTGACGTAGGCTCAGTGACAGTCTCAACGGACCCCACAGATAGAAAGGCTCTTTGGGGTTGTACTAAGTTAAGCTGAGGTGTCCAGGCCTTTTAGCTCACCTCACTTCACCTCAATCAGTCTTTGGATATGGATTGCACCAGAAGGGCATGACCTAGGCAGCTGAGGCAATCCCCAAAGCAACTGACAACTGAGGGTGAGGCCTTCACTGAAAGGAGTGGCACATTTGAGAGTCCCTTCATTGGCCCCATAGCCATTCCTGACCTCTATGTTGTTGAGAAATTATGGATTTGGGGGGGATAGCAATATGATCATTCCCAAGTGATAAATTCTGACTTCTTGATTCATTAAAACTCTCATACTGTTACCTTTTCTCTTTACCATATATTTGCCTTTTCAGTCACCCTTACAACTAGCATGTGACCTACCGTTACAACTAGCATGTGACCTAGTTTTGGCCAATAGGGTATAGGAGCAATCTTCAGGGATGGAGGAGCATGGTCCTGAAAGATACTTTGCTTTCTGACTAAAAGTGCCAGTCTTGAAAGAAGGATGAGCTGGCTGGCAGCTCCTTTCTGCTTTCTTCTTGACCAAACACAGGCATTCATGCCCAGGGCTATGGCAGCCATCCTGAGGCCATGCAGCAACAAGCACGAGTTCAAAAAATCAACACACCAGGATGACAGAATCAAAATAAACAAGGAAGGCAGGAAGGAAGGAAGGGACTTTTTCTGTTTTGTTGCTTGGACCACATGGTTTGGGGGGTCAGTTCTAATGGCTTATGCTACAAAAATTCTGAGCTCTCAGACCTTCAGGGAAGTTGGCTACTGATGTGCCTGTGATTAAAAACATGGGTACCTATACTGGGGATTTAGATGATTGCATCTATGTCTGTACATTTAAGAACAAGAGCAGAAGCATTACTTTGGGAGGATCAAGGAGCTTGTGACCTCAAGCTAAATTGCTCAGAGTGGGGAGGAGAGTGACCTGTATATCCGAAGCATGAGACAGGATTGTCAAACAGCCATATAAATAGTGGAACATAAATCAGAGTTCCACTTGTTCCATGGCACATAAATTTCATCAAGATTAAAAGAAAAACACTGAACATACTTATGTAATTAACTGAGGCCGACACACCAATTATGCCACATTTGCCTGTGTGATGCTTGGTTCAATCTCTTGCCTTCAAGGCCTTGTCTATTTATGTGGCTATCCACATAGCTTTGCGCCACTGAACACACATAGTTTCTGCTTTTCTTCAGTTATTTGATTTTCTATGTGTTCTTGCCTGTGGTTTCCTTCCTGAGAGCTGCCACTCCTTAAACATTTTGTCCAAATAAAAGTCTGTCTTCACTGGATGGATCTTTGAAGGGAACTGCTAGCCTGTATGCATTTGTGTGTCTCATTTATAATGATGCCTCCAGAAATGATGTTTCAGAACCACGGACAGTTCCCACGCCACTGTGGCTCTGGCATGCCCGTTACACATCTGGTGGAGGACAAATCTCTTGCTTGATTTTCCTCTATGGAGGTCACTAGCTAAGTATTTGAAAGCTGGAGAGTGGGGTTATAATGCCTAAGTGTAACTCCACCCCCCTCATTACTTCTTCATCAGGAAGATGGGAATAATAATAGTGCCTAACTAACTCCTAGACTTTTCAGGATTAAATGGCAGGGTAGGTTGAATTACTGGATCTAATGCTTCATCTCTCTTGACTTTATGCTATGTAATTTGGCAGTTCAGTCTACTAGGGTCAGACCATAATTCTCCATTCCTTCACTTTGGGGTTGGCTATGTAACTTGTATAGTCTATGGGATGTTAGCAGATGTGATGCAAGCAGAAACTGCAAGTATGCTTGGAAATGCTCTCCTGTGCTCTGTCTTCACCATGAGCAAAGCTTCCCCTGAAGGCAGTCACTGCCTCTTCAGCTTGGGTTCTAGATTCAACCTACATAGAAAACTTTAAATTCAATCCTTAGTCTAAAGCATAAAGACTGGGTTCGAGTGTGGTTTCTGCCACATTGCAGCCCACATGTAGGCCCAGAAGAATGAGTGATTATTGTTTTGAACCACCAATTTTGGGGTGGTTTACTATGGACAATTATCAAGAAAATAGCTGGTCAATAGAAATAGAACAAAGTATACACAACACTTTAAAAAATGTCTGCACAAAGTCAGTGCACCATAAACTTGGGCTCTAGAGGATGTGATAATCAGGTGTAAAGAGCAGGGATGTATTACCAAGATCTGGCCATCTAACTCTTGGGAGCGTCATTTAACCATGCTGATACTCACTTTCCTCACATACAAAATGAAAGTAGGAATATCTCTTCTGAGTATGTCTGAAATCATCAAAAGAGGAATGAATGAACCTAAAAGAATTTTGAAAACTATAGGTGAGTCAACAACGAAGCTAATATGATCAGGCACTACTAGAACATCTAATATGTCAGAAACAACACTTGGAATCCAGTCCAGAGACACAACAGCACCAAATAGGAATAATAGCCATTAGCTGAAATCAATCAACTAATCTGATCTGTCAGTACTGTGCCTTCTACTGACTTGCTGCTAACTCCCAAGTACAGAGTCTGGCCTCATCTAGAAATATCCACATGTGTGGTATAATATTAGCATCAGGAGAAAATCAAGGTGGATCCCACCAGTATTCTGTAATAGCTGAGGGAAAAAATGCTTTCATAAACACTGTTCTCTTGGGCTAAGGACCTGTCTCCTGCAAATCCCTTTGAAAAGATGTCTAGGTTACTAACAACAGAGACATATCAATAGTTATACTTTCTAACAACAGACGAGCAAGTTGTCCATCTACTGGGAGAAGGAATGAGACAGAGGGCAGATGTGTTTTGATGGTGGGAATGAAGGATAGCAGAGAAACAGAAAATACAAAGCATAAAGCCATGCCAAGGAGGAGAGAATGAAGGCGGGGGGGAAATGGACAGCAGTGTTCTAGAAAGGCACTCAGAATTAAGTGCCCAGGCACATAGGAGCATGTCAACTTTAAACAAAGCTTTCTTAAATGAGCCCAAGAAGCACAAATTAAAACAAAAAAGCTGATAAAGTGGGCTTTGTTAAAATGAACAACTTTTCCTTTTTAAAAGACACCATTGCTAGACACAGTGGCTTGCACCTGTAATCCTAGCACTCTCGGAGGCCAAGGTTAGTATATTGCTTAAGCTCTGAGTTCAAGATCAGCCTGAGCAAGAGTGAGACTCTGTCTCTACTAAAAGTAGAAAAACTAACCAGGCATCATGGTGGGTGCCTGTATTCCCCACTACTCAGGAGGCTGAGCCAAGAGGATTGCTTGAGCCAGGAGACTGAGGTTGCTATGAGCTATGATGATGTCATGGCACTTTACCCAGGGCAACAGAGTGAGACTCTGTCTCAAAAAAATTTTTTAAAAAAAGACACTGTTAAGAAGATAAAGGGCAGGGAAGAACCTTTTGGGAAAATGGTAATGTTCCATAGTATGATGGTCATGGTGGTCATCATGGCCACATGACTCTACATGTGACTGTTAAAATTCATCAAATTGTACACCTGAAATTGTCGAATTTTGTTGTATGTAAAATATGCTTCAATAAAACTGACCAAAAAAAGAAAAACAACACAGCAAAAGAAAACACTAAGCCCATAGTGGAGGATATAATAATGTTAACAGGAGTAACTGAATGTCTTCCATGGGTCATGCACTCCACATAGATTTGTCTTATTTTCTAGACCAAGAAATCGATGCTCAAAGACATGAAGCAACATTCCTAAGGCCACACCACTGGAAAGTGGCAGAGCTGGGATTTGAACCTAGGAAAGTGAAGGCAGAGCCCATATGCTTTCTGTGAGGCCCCTCCATTTAGGCACTGAGACCAACTGGCACACCATTCTGTGGTTTGAGAATTAGACCAGTTGCTAGGGGAAGATGTAATCCTAACACCTAAGAGGCCCTTGGCTCCTTTTGGGGAATTAGCTAACAATTATCAAATCCATGTATTTAATGAGGTGGAAAGTGGCCTATGATAACAGTAATTAGCACTTAAACATCTCTGTGTAATGCCAGCCTGCTTTAAAGTCATGTTTATTAATTAAACACTAATGCTCAGCCCTGAAAGGTGAAAGAAGGGTGCGTGGTCACCTTTCCAGGAAAGCCAGAGAAGATGAGGAAAGGAGTGTGGTTTTTCCTAGGTTAGGCTCCCCCTAGACTTGGATTAGGGCCTGGTGGCCTTAGTTCATCAGTCTGCTAACATGCAGAGAGAAGGCATACAGTGGTTGACTATTCTCTGAATAATAGTTTTGACAACAGGAAAAGTAGGTATGAAATATGATGTGC
>NW_003852433.1:5877380-5878271 GCF_000181295.1 Otolemur garnettii | reverse complement strand
CATTCTTTGGATTTACTGAATCATTAGGGGATCACTCAGCCCAGCACCTGTGTTTGGAGAGGGGGAGTCCGAGACCTGAGGCTCAGAGTGTTTACATACAGTATTTCTGAACGAAGAATTTAGTCCCATGATTAGAGAGAGTGGAATAAATAAATTTAGAATGAAAGAAGATTTGTTGAAAAAGCTGCACTCTGGTTCAGTCCTTATAAGACAGCCTGGATGTGAAATAGGATGCAATCATGGGGTGTGCTGGGTAACTGGAACTCACTGGTGAGTGAGGGAGGCTGTGGTGATGAGTAAATTTGTGAGCCAAAGAATTGCCAAGGAGGGAGTGAACATGCAAATAAATGAATGCATATGTAATAGATGAATGAATGAATCCATGAATGAATGATATTGGAGAGGCAGCTAGCAGTCTTGGCCTCAGTATCAGTCAGTATCCCAGTAGGCGATGAGGATAATTCAAGGAAGGTTTCATTGCAGGATATTTATGTAGGTGTTATCAGGGTTTAGGGGGCTCACATGATAGTGGGGTAAACTAGGGCTGCTACCCAAGAAGCTGTTACCACCTCCAGGCTCTGAAGGAGGAAGTAGATTCCTGGGACCTGGAAGGAGAGGATCCTGCAAAGAAACAGAGGCAGGACTGTGACCCAGAGCAGATTAAGTCTATGTCCTATCCTGCAGGGAGAGGGCACGGAAAATGAGTCTCCCAGTTTCCTCTCCTCCTGCCCCCAAGCTTCTGCCAGCTCTCCTCTGATGCAGCCCACACAGGTCTCCCATTTGAGCAGAGGGTAGGGAGGATAAGCAGGGAAGTAGATCCAGAGGGATGTATAGATATCTTCCAGCATCTTCTATGAAACTGGCCACCACTCCCAAGTCTTCTCCATCTCC
>NW_003852433.1:5875000-5876055 GCF_000181295.1 Otolemur garnettii | reverse complement strand
TTGCATATGTTGAACCAACCCTGTAACCCTGGAATAAAACCAACTTGACTACGGTGTACAATTTTTTTGATGAGTTGTTGAATTCTGTTTGCTAATATGTTGTTGAATATTTTTGCATTGGTATTTATTAATGATATTGGTCCATAATTTTCTTTCTTTGTTGGATCCTTTCCTGGTTTGGGGATCAGGGTGATATTTGCTTCATGGAATGTGTTGGGAAATATTCCTTCTTTTTCTATGCTTTGGAAAAGTATGTATAATATAGGTACTAGTTCCTCTTGGAAGATTTGATAGAATTCAGATGTGAAGCCACCTGATGCTGGACTTTTCTTTTGGGGGAGATTTTGTATTGTTGATGCTATTTCAGTGATTGATATAGGTCTATTCAAGATTTTTAATTCCTTGTGGTTGAGTCTAGGAAGGTGGCAAGCTTCCAGATATTGGTCCATTTCCTTCAGATTTTCATATTTCTGAGAATAGAGTTTTTTATAGTAATCACTGAGGATTTTTTTTTTAATTTCTGAGGAGTCTGTTGTTATTTCTTCTTTATCGTTTGTGATAGACAATGTTAGAGACTTTACTTTTCTATTTCTAGTTAAGTTGGGCAACATTTTATCAATTTTATTAATTTTTTTAAAAAACTTTTTGTTTTGCTGATCTTCTGAATGAGTATTTTGTTTTCAATTTTGTTTAATGCTGCCCTAATTTTGGTTACTTCTTTTATTCTGCTGGGTTTGGGGTTGGAATGTTCTTCCTTTTCCAGTTGCTTGTGATAATCCATTAAGTGGTTGGCCTCTCCTTCTGTTTTCTTGATGAAGGCTTCCAACACTATAAATTTTCCTCTTAGGACTGCCTTTGCAGTGTCCAAACAGGTTTTGATAATTTGTGTCTTCATTATCATTTTGTTCCAAAATTTTGGTGATTTCCTTCTTAATCTTATCTTTGACCCAGCTATCATTCATCCTAAGATTATTTAGCTTCCATAACTTGTTTGAGTATGAAGATTCCTGTTGCTGTTGAGTTCAACTTTTATTCTATGGTGGTCTGAGAAGATA
>NW_003852433.1:5867367-5873625 GCF_000181295.1 Otolemur garnettii | reverse complement strand
CTGGGCTGGGTTTGAACTCACCACCTCTGGCATATGGGGTTGGCACCCTACTCCTTTGAGCCACAGATGCCACCTGTTTGAAATGTTTTGGCCAAGAGATCTGAAGTCATTCTGATATTTCTCCCTTTGTAGTTACTTTTCTAATGTCTGGCTGCTTACAGAATTTTCTCCCTCATCTTAACTTTAGCAAAGTTAATCACAATGTATCTAGGAGATGCTTTATTTGGATTGAGTCTTGAGGGGGTTCTGAAACTGTCTACTATCTGAATTTCTGTATCTCTTGCAATACTTGGGAAATTCTTCTCTGTAATCTCTTGGAGTAGAACATCTGAACCTTTAGGACCATCCTCTTCTCCTTCAGGAAGTCCTGTAAGATGAATGTTTGATCTTATGGATTGATCCCACAGCTCTCTCAGGGAATGGTCAGTTTTTGGCTTCCATTTGTCTGCCTCTTTGAGCATTTGGGAATGTTGAAAAGCTTTGTCTTCAATTTCAGAGATTCTTCTGCCTGGTCAATTTTATTACTGAGGGATTCTATTGTATTTCAGAGCTCCTTGACTAACTTTTTCATTTCCTTGAGCTCTGCTATCTCCTTTCTCATTGTGTCCATATCTTTGGTGACTTTGTCTTTGAATTTATTAATTTCTTGAGACAACTATAGAACTACTCTTTGAATTTCAATTTATAACTTCCATTCATCTTATTTGCTTATTTAAATTTGCTGAGGTTAGACTTATGTCCTATGATATGATCAATTTTAGAGGATGAGAATAATGTGTATTCAGTTTTATCAGGATGAAATGTTCTGTAGAGGTCTGTTAAGTCCATTTGTTCTAGGGTCACATTCTGAATTCTATTTCTGACATTGCAGCTATTTGTCTATACATTGCATCTTCAGTTATATCTCCTTTGTCATTCTTTGGAAGTGTTGATTTAGTCTGGTTATTCATGTTGCCAGCATTCTTCCATTGATTTATTTTCCACTGTTTGGTTATTAGACATTGTAGGGTGAGATTGAATTGGGGTTCCCAGGTAGTAAAGATAATCAGCCCCTTACCAAAGTGCTAAGTTTTGTAATTATGGCTTATCCCCTACAACCTTACAAAGGCCCCTTTCAGGGTTTTGGCCAGAGACTCTGAGGACCTACTTGGTGAGGTAGTACAAGCCAGCTCTGTTTTGATATTGGCCAACCTCTACCCTTTCCTAGGAAGCCACAGTATTGGGTTTAAATATGGGCAGTAGAGAGATACAGACAGCTATGGCACCCCACTCCCACCCTTCAGTTTTTTCTGCTGCAGAGACATAAGTTCCAATCAAATTGTCTCAGGCAGTACAAACCCTGCTCAACAGAGAGGGATCCAAGGGTCTTCAACAGTACAATTGGAGCTAGGGATACATGCCCTCACCCACCAGACTCAGTCCATACTGGTGTCTGCTTTTCTGTTTGCCGGCCAAGCGAGAGCTGGGGACCACACTCCTGCCCACTGGTCTCAGTCCACACCCTGCAAGCCTATGCTCACAGGCTCTATTGGAGTCAGGGGACCATGTCTCTGCCCGCAGGTCTCAGTCCACACCCAGAGGCTTACTGGCTCTGTTGGAGTCAGGGAGCCATGCCCTTGCCCTCAGGTCTTGGTCCACACCCGACGAGCCTCTGCTCACCAGCCCAGCTGTGACTGGGGACCCTGCAGAACTCAGTCCACACCAGGCAACCACTCTTCTGTTTGTGGGCACCATCAGAGCCAGAGGTTATGCACCCCCTTCCACCAGACACAGCCCAAACTGAGGGTCAACACTGCCACTGGCTGAGCAAAGTCATAACCAGGGGACTGTTCCTCCTCCTGCTGAGTGTCTCTTTCTTCCCATGCCCTCTTTTTTCCCCAGTAGTCACAGATTCTGTCCTGATGTTTGGCAGTCCACACTATGCCCAGATCTCTCAGGAAAAGTCCAAACACTCTGCCCTCTGCAGAAGGCAGAACTTCAGGCCACTTTAGCAAAATTTTCATTTCAGTTATTGCATCTTTCAGGGCCAGTATTTCTGTTTGATTCCTTTTTATAGTTTTTATATTTTTGTGATGTTATCATTTTGTTTATACATAATTTTCCTGATTTCCTTTAGTTCATGTTTTCCTTTAATTCTGAAGACATTTGGGACCCCTGAGTTAAGGTTGTTGTCAAGAGAGTCCAGTGTCTGAGCTTCCTCAGGGATGATTTCTGTAAATTTACTTTTTCCTTTTGAGTGGGTTATACTTTCTTGTTCCTTTGTATACCTTATGAAAACTAATCATGTTGAATATTACAAAGTAATAACTCTGGAAATCAGATTCTCTTTTCTCCCTACGGTCTGTTTTATTGGTTATTTGGGCCTTCAATTGTCATTTCTTTAGTAATTTTTGCAAAGACTGTATTCTTTGCTATGTGTGGTCAGTCTCAGCTCTATCATCTGTCATCCGTGAGTGATCTTACATGTTGAAATTAAGCTTCTCATTTCTTCATTAAGCATCTCCCTAGCTGCTGTAAGTTTTTAGTTAAATTCCAGAGCTCTCAAAAGTTGATTCTGTCAGTCTTCACCAGATTATGGGTGTTTCAGTGGAGGGAATGATTCTTTGTCCTATCCATGATTTTCTGTGATGCCACTCTCCACCACTGCCTATTGGTTCTTCAACACAGAATTGGCTTGCAATTTAGTACTATGATGAGGTATTTTTCTTGTATCAGAGAAATATTTCTCTGTATGTCTCTATCAAAAGTGTAAAATTAAACAAAGCCCTCATGTCTTAAGAAAATTACACAAAAAGAATATAATTCTCTGTAGAAAAGAGTGTTCTTTTGTGTTCAGTATGTGAAATTACTGTTTGTTCCCTTAGGCATTTGAATTTGAGACTTTCTACCTAAGCTGGTCTGATGGTTTTTCTACTTCGAAGAGTAAAAAATAATTTTTGTTTGTCCTACTGAGCCAATGTCTATTGGGACCTAATCTGGATATGAGTCACTCAAAGGGACTTGGGGATGATTCTGACAAGGTCTTCTAGTGGAATATCATTATTGTGGCATCAACCCCTGAAGAGCTATCTGGTGACTCCTCCCCATTCACCCCCTGAGCATCTGTTCACCGTTCTATCCTTTACATCAGGGAGTCCCTCACAATCACAAAAATTCACTTCCTGGGAATTTCTTCTATGTTAGACACAAATCATGTCAAACAGGTTAATGAAATTAAGGCAGATTCCATATCTAAGAAAAAATGTTTTCATTTCAGGACGGTTGCTGATAAGCGTGATCGCTCCTGTTTACTGAGCACCTATTTTATGCCAAGTGCTGTAGCACCCTAAGCTCATCTCATTTTCCCAACAGCTCTATGAAACAGGTATCATTATTACTACCTTACAGAAGAGAAAACTGAGATTCAGAGAGTTTCCTAATTGGTGAAGGTGAAACTGGAATTCAGGAAGAATCTATAAATTGTTGGACTTATGTGCTATAACATTTCATCTGGTTCTCTGACTTATTCCTGCCAGCTCAATTCTGATTTCCACTGTGGCTGGTGTAGATAGTTCTGTGAGGGCGCACATTCATTCCCGTTTTTGTGTCTTGTCTCCAGCATGTGCCACACACCATGATTTTAGTGCTGGGCTTTTCCAGAACCATTAATTCCTGCTACATCTTTCTTGGGCCCATGCGAGGGGAGTTCCCAGCCCCAGGAAAGACTCTTAACCAGTGAAGGTGGAAAGCTGGTTGGACAGATACTTCCAACTCCTTCTATCAGATGGATGACCATAGAAGGGATTCATACACTTGTTAAGAAGTCCTGGTGGAATTGCACCCACATGACAAATGGTCATGACCTTGATAATGCATGATACATTGGCTTTTTCTCTTTCTTGTCTCATTTCCCCTATTCCCTAGGATCATCTCTCAATCCAATGACCTGCACATAAATCTTCACCAGGCTCTACTTTCAGAGGAGCCTAAGGAAAGACAGGCAATGTTGATTTCTTAAATCAAGGTTCACCCCAAGGATGAATGTTGAGGTAGAATAAATGAAAGTGTAAATCATAGCTATATAAAGTGGAGTTTTACATAAACCCACCACACTAGCCATGCCCACATGGGGTTTCTGGCTTCTTCAAGGTAGTCCCTGTGACAGGTTTCCTCCTTGACAATGTTGAGAAAAGTTCATCTATTTTAGGACTAGTATATAAACTACACAGGGAAAAACAGCCTCATGACCACATTGTTGTGTCAGCTGACAATGCACTTTATGGCTTAATCATGTCCTTGATCCATTAATTTAGCCAATGGTGGACACTCCTCTGAGTTACTGCAAACTAACTCCCTCACTTATGAAATCTTCCACAATGCCATTAGTAATATTAATGATAACAAAGATAATAAGACTGTTGCTCTTCCCACCGTGTATATAGTACTATGACTAATATAGCACTCCCACAATGAGTTAAATTCCATGATAACTTCCATTGTACAGAAAGAGACATTTACTGGTTGGCCCTAAGTCACACAGCAATGTCCAGATATAAATCAGGTTTGTCTGACACTGGAGAAGCTCTGCGCCCCATTCCTCATCTCCTTTTGTTATATCAGGGCTTAGCAATCTTAATGTTATTGGTGTTTTGACTCAGATCACACCTTGTTGTGTGTGTTGTGTGTGTTGCTGGGATATTCTATGCATTGTAGTATGTATGTATGTATGTTGAGCAGCATTCTGGGCTCTACCCACTAGATACCATTTTAGTTGTAAAACAACCAAAATATCTTCAGACCTTGCTAAATATCCCCTACGTTGCAAAACCATCCCTGTCTGAGAACAACTTGTATTAGAGATTAGGATTTCATACTTGATTGTGATTGAAGATAGAGTTCAACTGTCTTAATTTGAAAACCATTAGATTAGATGATTTTTATTTCCTAATTTACGTTCCAAAGGGTCTAAGTATTCCTTAAAACTACAGTAGAACCTTCATAGTTGACCTTCTCCCTACACTGACCACTTCCTAATTTTCATAGACAGAACATGCATCACATGTAAAGTAGGTCTAGTTCCTTATGTTGACCACCTCCATATGTTGACCAGTTTGTTACAGTCCCTTGGGTGTTCAACTTACATGCATGCATGCATGTGCATAGGTGCACGTGCTGTTTTTTCCAGGAAGACAATGCATGTTTTTCATCAGATTTTCAAGCTGGTCTGAGAACCTTCCTTCCCTTCCTAGTCCCTTCCTCATATGGTGAGGGAAACTTTGAAGTTTTAAGCCTCTCTTTCCATTTTTTTCTGTTCCCACTCAAGTTTGCCTTCTCCATTGTCATAATAAAAGGGTTTTGAGCTATCTTTTCTCCTCCAGTGTAGTCTCTCCTGGGGAATACACTGCCAGTTTGCCTCCATGGACTAGGGGTGGGTGAAAAGAGGAAGAAAGAATTTCTGGGGAAGCGCTGAGCTGCAGAATAAGAGATCATTGCTTGGCAGTTGCCATGGGAACCTATAAAACTACCTTGCAGCTAAGTACCCAAAGATGTCTGGACCACCAGCTCCCAGCCTGCTTCTTGCATGGTGGCTTGGTCTCAATCTCACCTTGTCCCAAGGGTCCTCAGCCCCAGAATGGCCAATCCTTTGCATTCTTTGTTTCCTTCCCTCAGCTCTTGTGCTGTACGAGTCTCCTCCTCACTGGATGCTCCCACACACCCCTCACTGTTGTCTTGCCAGATTGGCTCCTTTCTTCTTGCCTCTGGACTCATTTGTTCCCTGAAGACACAGTATAGTGGGTAAACATAGACTCTGAAACTAGAGAGCCTGAGTCCAAACTGTGTAACCTTGGGTAAATTACTATACTTCCCTGAGCCTCAGTTTCCCCAACTGTAAAATGAGCAAAGTAAGAGTCTCTGCCTCCCAGAGTTCTGGTGATGATTCAGTAATGTTTATACATGTGAAGCTCCTAGCCTAGTACTCAGCTTGTGATTAGTATTTGATAAATACTAGCTACTATCACCACTGTAAATAGTTTCTCATTTATCTTTCTTCTTGACCAATGTCTGGGCAGGTGGATCCTTCTATCCATTAGCCCTAAAGTTTTTGAGAGCCAGACATTGGTGTGGATAGTGTTAAATGTAATTAATGTATTCATTCTTTCATTTGCTAAGTATTTGCTCATCAGTGGGTCTGAGACAAGAGGTGCAAGGAAATCTAGAGATGAAGATTTGGTTTTCACTCTAATGGAACTCATACCCTGATATCTCTCTCTCTCTCTC
>NW_003852433.1:5860435-5866409 GCF_000181295.1 Otolemur garnettii | reverse complement strand
CTAGGTTCCCATGTCTTGGAAAACAATTTCTTCTTCTTGTCCCCTACTTTGAGATGTCATGCCTAAGTCTTGTCTCCATCAAGTGCCACCTTCTCCCTTACTCTTGGCTGACTGTTCATTCTCCATAATTGTTTAGCAAATGACTCCAGAATACACAAAAATAATTTTGCTTCAACACATTATATTCCATAGTGACTGCTCATTTCAATTAGCTGTCAGAGGCCTGAAATAGAGCTGCACAGCCCCGCTCGGATAAAACACCACCTTTGTTTTGAAATTGGATTTAAGGCAGCCAGGGTGTAGGGGGATGGGGTGAAGAGATAAATATTTTATCATTTCTTCCTCCTCAATGCTATGGCAGTTTGTCCTCATTTTCATGTTTCGCCCCCTGTTTGCTGGCAGATTGCAGACTGTAAATTTGAGGAGAAATAGTAAACCTACAAACATGATAAATAAACATGTTGCTTTTGTGAGGATAGATATTATTATCCTCCAGATTTACAGCTCTCCGCGCCTGTCTGTTTTATTGCTTTTTGGGAAACGCCGAGCCAGGTTTCTGTATTACACTGATCAACTTTCTGCCCTTCGCCCCTCGACATGAGCTCTGAGTCATTCAAATATTAACATGGACCAGGGAAGCAATTCCTCTCTCTGGAAGTGAATGCATCTTGACAGGTGTTTTCTTTGGGGACAGTTATTTATAACTGCAAAAGCTATCATACAGTAGGGTGCTTTTGTCTCTTCTCTCACCCTTCTCATTTCTATGAAATTGAATGTATTTTTGTTTCCTGACAGGGAAAAAAATGCCGTATCAATGATTTAAATCTTTCTCTCTCTCTCTCACCCTCTCTCTCCCCCCATCTCTATCTCTCCATATATTCTACCCTCTTCTGTCCCTTCCACCTTCTTGACAGGCTCTGGATTGCCCTCGGGTTAGAATCCAAGAGTTGCCACCAACTTTTGTGTCACCCAAGTAAAAGCCTTAACTTTCCCCAAGTCTCTCATCACCCTCAGGGCTGTGCTTATTCGCTATTCCTTGCTGCTGATTTAAAACGCAGACGTGAACAAGACATTTCTGCATCATCTCTACACCTTCCCTTCCCCATACCACCCCAGACTAGGTGATGAACTCTTGGGAACGGACAGCCGTGTCAATCCAAACCTTTCTCCCTCCCTCCCTGCTTCTCTACCCTGTGGTCTCCATGTTGAAGAACCACCCCTCCTGGGAGCTGCCCATACCAGAACCTTGGGGTGGTCTTTGTCCTCTTTGTCACCTCCCCTTCACACATTAAGTCCTATGGATTCTTCCCCCCGGCTTCTGTGCTTGACATGCTTCTCTCTGACCCCAGAGTCCTCTACTTCTCATATTTTTGAGTGTCCCCAAGTGCCTGGCACTGAGCTGATCTCTGAGCACTGTCCCCTCTCACAATGATCACTGCAGCAGTGTCTTTGCTGACTCAGGGCTGACCCCCACTCCATCCAGCCTCTCTCTTTCTCTCCCTCTGTACTGCAATAGCTAAGGGATGGGGCAGTGGAGCACGTGCCTGCAGATTCTGTTGCTAAGGAAACCACTTCCTTGGTTACCAGCCTGGGTAGCATTTGTCTCACTATGTCTGGATCCCACTGAGTCGCCCCCACTCGCCAGGAAGATCTCCAGGAGGAGATGGGGGAGGACAAGAGGGGAGGGGAAGGAGGAAAGGAGGGAGCCAGGGAGAGACATGGAGTTAAGAGATGGAGAGACACTTGCACAAATGGGAACAGAAATCAATAAAATATGAAGATGAAATGAGGGAGAGAGAAGAGGGGGAAAGGGGCAGAAAGACAAAAAAGAAAAGAGGCTTAATGAGCAGCTGGGGGAAATCAGAGAAATCACAAAGGGAGAAATTGAGAGCAGGAGGCAGGGTAAAAGAAAGGAGGGAGGAAGGGGGAGGGACGGGGAGAAGAACGACACAATAAAAGGGAAAGGGAAGGAGTTGGGGCCGGGCCTCTGGGAAGAGCGTCCTTGCAGGACCTACCCCCAGCACCCCACTTGCCACTTCTCCCCTCATTGTCATTGGGATATCTTTGCAGCTGTCCCCAGGGTTTTTGAAGAATCCAGAAGATGTCTCAGAAGTCAGCAGATGCTGGCCCTGCTTGTTCTCCTGAGTCCTGGAGCTGCAGTGAGCCCGAGGCAGTGGCAGGATAAGAACCCAGGGATCCCAGCTTCCAGACCAGCACCTACACTGGGGCACTAGAGACCACTGGGATCTAAACCTTTTTTTCTTCCTCCTCAGGGGCAAGGGCTTTGTCACTCTGTGCATGGAAAAAACTACTAGGCCCTTGGAGGAGAGGACAGTGGCTGCTATCAGTCTGAGTGGCCCCCCCACAGTGAATAGTCTTTGCTCCTCCCACTGGATGGGGTGGGTCAGAAGTGACCCCCCCACCTTCTTCCTTAAAATGTTCTGATCACTTACAGATATCTCCTTGGTACCTGGTAAAATGTAAACTGCAGAAACAGGGATTTTCTATCTGTTTTGTTCCTTTCATTTCTAAAACTGGGAGCAGTGCCTGGCACATGGTTGTTCAGTAAAATATGTATTGAGTGAATGAATGGATGGATGTTACTTTGGTTCCTTCTGGATCTGAAATATAAAGATTTTGTTCCCAAGATTGAGGAAGTGTGATGAGAAGGGCAGAGATGAGCTAAGGCAGGGGTTACTACACTGTTCATCTCGGCCCTAGCTCTGGCCTGAAGTGCTTTTACACCAGCTTCTCCCAGCCCCTGGGAGTCCAGGTGGGGCATCGAGCTGCATGTGGCACAGAATCTATGAGATCCCAGGAGGAGAATTGGAGAGCTTGGGCTAGATGTTCCATGGCTTCCCACACTTCTTACTAAGAGGATTTGGTTACACAGATAATATTCAGAGAAATGAAACAAAATTGGCACATTGGTTCAGGGCTCAGCCTGAGACCAGAGTTAAGGTTTGATCTGAGATCAGGGAAGGCTCTGGCTGAGGCCTCAGAGGGCTTAGAGTGCCTGAAGTTAGGACTTATGCAGCACCAGGAGTGAGGCTCTGTCTGTGTTCTGAATCAGAGATTAGGGCTCAGTCAGAAGCCACTATCAGCATTTGTTCTGGGACAGCTCAGGGCTCAGCCTATGACTCAGGTGGGAATGTAGCCAATGACTAGATCAGGGCTCAGTATAAGTAGGACCAGACTTGGGACTCAGTCCAGTGTGACTCAGTCAATGTGGGGCTGAGATAAAGGATCAGTGTGACAGCAGGATTATGGATCAGGATGTGTCCAGGATCAGGGGTCAGTCTGTGATCAGGATCAGGGCTTAACTGTGGCCTAGGTTAAAGGCTCCTGGATTGGGCTCAAACTGTGATCAATGAGACTTGGTTTAATATCAAGGTCAGAGTACAGCCTGGGCCCAGATCAGAGCTCAGTCATCACAGAATAGTTTCTATGAGCCAACATGAACCCCCAGAGGAGAAAGACTCTGCCCTCAGTGGCACCAGGACTCCCTGTCTTCCTGAGCTCTCCCTCCGGATGGGGGGAAGAGCCCCTCCCTCTCCTTCCTCTACCTGTCCCAGCTCCCCTCTCTTTTCTATATAGCAGTATATAAAACCTTGTCCCTCCCAATAAACAGTTCCCAGTACCAGCACCTCTCCCCAGAATCCCCTCTGCTGCATGAAGAAAGAGAACATAGGGTCTCCCTTTGGTGGTATTTGGAAGTTTGAAAACTGTTGCCCCACCTACTAGGGAATGGAGGAGACCCCTCTGTCCTCTTGGTGGCTTCCCAGCTGCACACGCATGCACACAGAATCACACACAAGGGGTCTCTCTCTGTCACACACAGACATTGGCACACATAGACATACACACCACAAATACACATACAAGGACTGCCTCCCACACATAACTTCTTTTATCCCCATGCACACACCCAAGCGGGAGCATTTGCACAATGTGCTTGTAATCTCTCCCTGGTCACCACTTCCACCCACACTCCCTTCCTGTACGGAGGACCATGACACCAAGGACAAAAGGCCTAGGCCGAGGACATGCCCTCCAAAGTAGGCAGCTTCTCATGAACAGATTTCAACACATGGATGGTTCTTCCTATGCATGTGCACAATCCCACACACAGGGACCGACACAGACGTCAAAACGGGGGCAGTCGTCACACTGGCTTGGGGGATAGAGCAAGTGGCTCACAGGCAGCTCCACCAGGGAGTTCCCCCCACACAAAAGCAGTTATACTCCAACCCTCCGCAGCCCCTGAGCGTTTTGTCCCTCTGTGTGCTTGTCAGTCTCTGCCCCTCACACTCACACACCCGGAAAACATCCCATTTATGAACTTGCCTGACACAATACTCTGCCACGTGGTAGAATTATCAACAAAACTCGCATTTAATGATGGTGTTGACCTGAGGAATCTTCAGACAGAAGCTTGTGGCCAGAGGTGACCATCAGCAAAGAACTGGACCTGGACTTGGACCAAGAGTCTCCCAATGAGAGCTGACTTCCAAGTGGGAGGGGAGACCAAGCTCTCTGCTGCTTCATGAAAGTGGCTGGAAATTAGCCTGGGACAATGGGGTGGGGGGCAGGAATAAACACAGTAAAAAATACATTCAGAGCCCCCTGGGTGGACCCTGGGGTGGCCCAAATCCTACACATGAGGGAATCGGGGAAGGGAAGCACAGGTCAGATCCCTGTGCTTTCTCTTTTCATGGCCAGGTTCCAAGGGGCAGAATGTATTATGTGTTAGTCATTTTCCTCTTAAAAAAATATATCTTTTTATACTTGCCTTTTCCATAGTCTCTTTGCTATTTGGGAATGAGCATTTACGTGCACCCAAAGGCTTCAGAGGACAGCTGAGGGAGGCTGCTCCAGACAGAATAGCAAAGAGGCTGTGACATATGGCTTTTGCATCTACATGATCAGGAATGGTGCAGGTGTGAAGCACTGATGCCCAGGGTAGGGGAGCAGATGGAACCCCGGTTCAATGCCTTTTAAGAACATTGATCAGTGACTTGGGTCCTCCAAAATCCTTTGGTTTGCTGTCCCAGCATCCAGACAGCAGTGTCGGTATGGAAAAGCTGAGACATACCATTACCTGATCCCTTCAAGGGCCCCCGGAGGGGCTGGCTCTGTTGGACTATGTCAAAGAGAGGATGATGGTCTGGGAAGGTAACAGAGGTTCACTTTGGGGTTGGTTCCACCTGATTTGGGGCGCTCTTGATCTGTCACCTGTACAGCAAAGGACCCATTGGCAGGGATCCATACGGCAGTGTAAGACCAATGCGTTGGACTTCGCAATGGCGAGTTGTGTTCCTGGGGCTCTCACTCGGATTCTGCACGTGACATGAGACTGCCCTCACGGGTTAGCTGTTGGTGTCTAAAGGACCCTGGAATTGGGATCAAGGACCCCAAGGTCACCAGAAAGGAAAGGGCAAGATTTAGGCCCATAGAGAGGCAACCAGCTTGTTTCTCAAGAAGCAGTGGCCTGGAGGTGGACCGGTGATGCCAACTCACCCACTGTGAGCACCATTGCCTCCCCATCCTACCCGGAATGTCAGAACCCTGAGGCCACAGGGAAACCTCCTAGTGATTTTGCTTTACAAGAAAAGATAAGTGTCAGTGCCCGTGCATCCTGTGCAGAGACAAGAAAGGGAGTTACAAAAGCTCAGGCCAGAAAGGACGAGCATCTATGGCCATGTTTTTACATCAATCCCCTGAGCTCCAACATAAAGGTCTTCAGCAAACTGCTCTGGGGCATCCACATGTCTCCTTGAGATAATGAGCCCTCCTTCTCACAGGCAGAATCCAGGGTGGTCAGGACAGGGATACGGCGAGACAGAAAAGGGGCCACATTGCCAGAATATCCGCCCCAAACCAGTTGCCCCATATCTCCAAGAAGGGACGTGAGTATGGTGGAAGTGCCTGGACAATCTCTTCCCTGGAGCCTCCTTTGTCATGCAGGAGACTC
>NW_003852433.1:5838458-5860328 GCF_000181295.1 Otolemur garnettii | reverse complement strand
GGCACACCCGTGAGGTTCCTCCCTTTGAGGGCCGCGTCCACCATCTTGATGTAGGCAGAGATGGCCTTCTGCATGTCTGCTGTGTAGGGGTTGTACTCGAGCTTCCGGAGCCCTGAACGCTTGAAGTTGCCGTCCTTCTGGCTCTCCACGCAGAGCAGCCGGTCCTCCCTGACGGCCACACCCAGCAGGCTGACCATCCGGCCCAGCTGGACAAAGAGGTCCTGCTTCAGGTCCTCGAAGTGCACCACTAGCACCTTCTTGCCAAACTTGAGCCAGTCCAGTGTGTGAGTGGCCCACCACGGGGCATAGTTCCTCACAAACTCCGGCCACTCTGCAGAGAGAGGAGGGAGGATGGGTCAGGAGGCTGGAGGGGTTCACAGACCCGGGTCAGTGGTTGCCATTATTCACAGCACAACACAACTAATGCAATTAGCAGTTGAGAATGATGACCCCATTCATTCCTTTTGCATCTGTCCATATGTGTGTTGCGTCTCACTTCAGTGCTGCTTCTGCCTGGAATATTCTTAGCCCTCCCTTCTCTTTGGGAGTAACGGTAACACTTGTTTGGTGCTTGCTACATGCCAGATACAGCCCTATATATAACTTTCTGTCACTATAGTATAATGTGTAACATATTAACACATTATACATTATTTATATCAGTCTATGATATACATATATTATAGATTATATAATTATACAAAATATTTTATAATTATAAGTGTATAAAAATAGCTGTTAAGTCCACTTAATCTTCATAACAACCTTGTGAGGTAAGTACCATCGTTATCCCCCTTTAACAGAAGAAGAGGTAACTGAGGCACAAAGAGGTTAAATAATTTGCTCAAGGTCAGTGCTAACAACTAGCAAAGCCAGGATTTGAACCCAAGCAATCCAGCCTCAAAGTCTGCGCTTTTAACTCCCAGGTTGTCCTGGCCAGTGGTGGTATCTCCTCGCAGGATAATCATAGAGCCATTGTAGAAAGTAGAAAAAGCACATAAAGGTTCTAGCATGGTGCCTTGAACCCGCTGGCTATCTATTATTATTAACTGTTCTCAGGTCAGACAGCACCTTCCCTGACTCCCCAGCCTCCGCCAAGTGCCTCCTCTGGGCTACGAAACCCATTCCCCTCCCTCGTGCCCCACAGCACTGGTGACGTTGTGCTGTAACATCCTGCTTAAGTTGCCTGTCTCTCTAACACACTGTGACCAATCTGAGGGCGGGGTTTCAGCTGGATCATTTACACTGTCATCTTTATACCTTTCTGTTCTACACTTCTTTCTTTTCTTTGCGTTCAAGTACCACGTACCATTTCTTTTTGCTGTTTGTTGCCCTTCCATGGTGAAATGACAATTGTCACCCCAACTATGGTAGGAGGGTGTGTTTGGAATTGTCTAATTTGAAAGACAGGTTATAGGGAACATGGGCACTACCCTGGGGAGGCCTGGGAAGGACCTCGAAGAGAGAGGCAGTCAGCACCTGCAGCAGCTGAAAGTCCTGCAGAAGGAGAATGTGGGGGGACATCGGGAACAGAGAAAAGGAGCTGCAGTCTGAATTCTGAGACTCAGCTGGAGGGCAGGTGCTCCAAAGCTCTGAACTGAGATCTATTGCCTCTCACAAGGGCAAACACAACCTGGCACCTCACAGAGGAGGAAAAGGTGGGGGGTAGTCAGTTTACTGAAAGGGCATGGGGAGTCACCCAAGTGAGGCTGGGGAGTCCAGCTGGTTCTCAGTAGCTAAATCCTAATCCTTTGCTTGGTGATAAATACCCATCACCTAATTTAGTCCAACTGTTCACATCACCTGGAAGGAACCTGAGGCTGGGAGAGGTGAAGTGACTTGGCCGTGGTCACACCGCCAGGACGCGCCATCCTGATTGGTTCTGCCTGCTTGCAGGACCGTCTTTCCCAGGCCCCAGCAGCCTCACCCCCACTTCCTCCCACTGCCTGGTCCTCAGCGGGGGCTTAATGAATGGTTGTTGAACTAAATTGAAATTCCCAGCCGCCAAATTGCAATGTGATAAAGGGCTCCTTCTCTTTGCCAAACACATCAGAATCTGTGACAAGACGACTACTTCCAGTCCCCCCTTGAACACAACGGCTGCTTGGGAAATATTTATGCTGGTGACAAGGATATATATTTTTTTAATCCTTAAAATAGATTATTTACAATGTATCTGGCTAATTGGGCCCGTACTGTTTTAATGGGCTAAGACCAGATGTATCTGAGTGATTAAGGAAATTCTAGCATGTGTATGGTCTGTTCTATTCTTTCAGAATTTCCCCACACCAGAGTCGCCTCACAGCATCTGTGGTGACTCAGGACAGCTGCTGCTCTCGTGGGAGAAGCCCAGGTGAAGGAGATGGGGTGGGTCACCCAGCAACACACACATCTGGACTTAGAGGTTCGGCCACTTCTTGGCATCTCAAGTGGTTGTCATGGGAGGGCTGCAGGGTGTCCCTCAAGAAAAAGGAGGGGGTGATGGGGGGCCCTCAGGTAACTAACTCAGTGTGCACTACTAGACTTGGCTGCAGGGGGAATGGGGATGACAAAGTGTCCTTGCTGAGCGCAAACCTCTGTGAGACACCAGGCTGAAGAGCAGGTAGGGGAGGCATGTTGCATGTTGCCTGAGCACCTACTGGGTGCTGGGCTACCCAGGCACTTCACAAGAAGCCTAGAGAGTAGGACGTACTAGCTCCATTTCAGACATAAGGAAAAGGAGGCTTAGAGGCATGAAGCAACTTGCCAAGATACACAGCCGGGATCTGAGGCTGAATGTGAACGCACATCCATCTCAGGTTGAACCTGGCTCCTGCCATCCTAGGAAGTATTTAGGGGCACCTGGTGACATTAGCGCCAGCCTTCCTTTTGCTCCAGGTCTTGGGAGGTTAGACTCTTCATCAACCTACTGCTCGCTTCCGCTTCGGGCTGCCGTCTGAGATGCAGGGTGTGTTCATAGATGAGACCAAAACCCCACTTTACATGTGGACCTTGGAGACGTTACTCCATTGTGAGTCTCAGTTTGCCCATTTGCAAAATGGTGGTCCTGATAAGACTCCCTGCCTCCTACACTTGCCCTGGAGATGAGGTAGAAAGAGATCTGTACAGCCCTGGTATGGTGCCTGGGGCACGGGAGGTGCCTGATAAATGTTGGTTCCTATTCTTCGTGATGCTGTTGGTGCCTGTCCCCAACCCCCACCCTGTCTCCTGAGACTCCCCACGTGCCCCATCATTTTGGTCCAGGCTTCCCTCCAAAAGCACAGTAGATATCCAAGCTGTTTCAGCAGCAGCTGTTGGCCCACCTCACCCCCTCCTGTGGTAAATCTTCCTCACTGGAAACCCCTAAATTACTTCACTGGGAAGAAGAATGAAAATCAAAAACAAAAGCCCTCGATTAGCTCAGGATTCTTGGTAATTGATCGCTGCCTGCAAATCGGGTAATAAAGCTGCGTAACATGGGTAATGAGTGTTGGTTCCGCCGGAACTGTCACAGGGGTGGGCGGGAGACAGGCTGGCCAGCCTCTGCTCCATCTTCTTGTTGATGGGAGGAACCAACCAGGGCCTGATTAATAGCTTAACTGTATTTAATTCCCCATGGAATCATTAAACACAGTATCTGTTTCATTAAACAGATCCAGGACAATTCACCTTGTGTAATCATATCACATAAAATTTTGCTCTGGATCCACTCCAGGGAGATTGTAAAATTAACATTATGGAACCAAAAGAGGTTCCGTACTGTAGAAGCCTTGACTGAGGTATAATTGGGAAGGGAACAAGGGGACAGTGGAGTAGACATGCCCAATAGCTGGATGACCTCCACAGGCGACCTTTGTATTCTGTGTTGCCAAGGGCATCCCAAAGTAGCAATTCTCAAAATTTTGAGTGCACAAGAAGTCCCCTGGGGGAATCTTGATAAAATGCAGATTCTGATCCAGTAAGGCTGAGATGGGGGCTCAGATTTGCTTATCTAAATATCTCCCAGGTGATGTCAATGCCAGTGGACCACAGGCCACACTTGGAGTGGCAAGGGTTTAAAGCAGTGGTTCTTAAACTGGGGTGCACAGCAGGATCATCAGAAAGGCTTGTTAAAACACAGACTGCTGGGGCCTCACCCCAGAATTTCTGATTCTGTAGGTGGGGGGTGGGGCCTGAGCATTTGCTCTTCTAAGATTCCAAATGATGCTGTTTCAGGGAGCCTAAAGCAAGGGCCTCAAACTCAAGTCCCTTCAAAGGCCAGATGGTGAATGAGAATGGGCTGGATGGAGACTAGGGGTTCTGCTCCTTGGGGAAAAGAGCATAAGGGCTGCTGGGGTCCTTAAGGCCTGCATCAGGCATTGAAGGAGGTGATTGGACGTTACTCCTTCCCCCATCCCAGAAGAAAGTGGAACCTCAGGCCCCCAATGTGAGATGTGTGTGTGGTGCTCCCCTAAACTCCCAGCAGACTCTTGGTTCAGTCTGTCCTAGTTACGCCTTTAATGCTGGTTTAAAGCTCCCAGCTGTCTTAGATAAGGAAAAAGAGGAGCGATGGCTCCTGGGAATTAAGGGAATCATCTGAACCTAGGATGGGGGGACTATCCGGGAAAGGAGAACCTCTGAATGTACCAGAGGGTCACTACATCTCCAGGTGAGAGTAGAACTTGGTGATTAATGCCTGGGTTTGAATTCCAGCTCAGTCAATGCCTAGGGCCTTAGCCCAGGGACTTGCCCCCTCTTGGGATGGCTTTTTCACCAGTAAATAGGGAGCTACTGAATTACTGCAGCCTTTCTTATCTCCTCAGGTTATTTAAGAGTTTAAATGAGATTACAAATGCCAAGTGCCTGTGTAAGCCCCCTCTCTGTTCACTGGGGCATCATGGTGGCTGGGAGGATAGGTCCTAGGGCCAGCCCCACCATGGGGATCACTGCCTCTCTATTTCTGCAGGAATAAACAGAGTCAGTGGTTCTCTGTTTGCAAACCAGAAGCAGCCCAGGAGCTTTAAAAAATACTGATGTCCAGGCTTCATCCTAGGATTGGTTCAGGCTGTGGCCTGGGCACTAGGGATTTCCCACACTCCTCTGGGGACACTAGTGTACAGCCTGGGCAAGGTGCACCAGGTTGGGTTATCTCCCAGGTCCCATCCAGCCTTAACAAGCACAGTCTGTGCTTCTGGGACAGGCTACTGCCATTTGCACCTATAAACATCTCAGCCTGGCACTGAGCAGTGTTCACTTTTTATTGTTCTTCCTATAAATAAATAATTCAGAGGCCTCTTTACTCCTGGGAATAACAAATGTCACCACCTGTGCAAGCTTCATCTCCTCACCGAGAGGAGGAGTGAGGCCTAGGAGCTGCCTTGAGTGAACTGGCAGCCCAAGGGCAGGCCCAAGGTTTTTCACCAGTGAGGTCAGTCTTGGGGATGTCATCAGTGAATTGCTGAGTTGGCATCATCCTCCCCTCCTCTGGTCCTGCCTGTGGAGAGGCTGGAATCTTGGAACAGCCTACTTCCAAGCTGGGGACAGCTCACATTCACAGATCACCTACTGTGTGCTGGGAGCTCTGGTCTGGTTGGATTGATATCCATTAACACTTCATCTGATCCTTTGTCACAGCATAGGGCCTGAGGTCGGGGCTCAGGAGCAAGACTCTGGGTTCAAATCCCAGCTCCACCACTTCATGGAAAAACTCATCCCCCTCTCCTTTACCGAGGCATAACTGGTCCACAAAAAACTACACATAATTAATATATACAATTTGGCGAGTTTAGATACATGGATATACTCCTGTTACTATCGCCACAATCCAGGTAATAAATATTTCCATCACCTCTGGAAGTTTCCTTGTACTGTTTTTTTGTTTGTAAAAATACTTGACATGCCATCTACCCTCTTAACAAACTTTTAAGTAAAGAATATCTTACTGTTAATTACAGGTATTGTGTGTATAACAGATCTTTGGCACTTACTTGTCTGTGTAACTATAACTTTATACCCAAACCCCTTGCCCACTGGAAAAGCTCCTTAACCTCCCTAAACTTAGCTTGTCCCATCTATAAAATGGTGACAATTATTGTGGAGGTGTAATAAGTTAACTCTTTCCAAAACACTTCTTGGATGTGACTCTCATGGTGGTGATAGGGATTCTCGTGTAATCAATGTGAGATTCTGAGACTTAGAGGGCTTATAGGACACCCAAGATGGCAGAAATTGGGTCTGACTTCATTTCTTTGGTCACTACTCTGAGTTGAATGTTAATCCATATAGACCTCACCACTTGGCAAGTTTCAGAGCTGGTTCTCAAACCTAGGTCATCTTAGTAAGTTCAGTGCTTGGGGGATCCATGCTGTCACTTCCCACTTAACCTCTCTGAGCCTCCTAACCCAGAGTTGGTAGGTTGCTTCATTGAAATGACGCCCTGTACCTGGGCTCTTAGGACCTCAGGGCAGTACAGACATTGAGCCACTGATCTGGGGCTGGATTCAGGGCTCCTGACTCCCAATTTAACCCGGTTCCGTCAATTTCATATAGATGACAATATAGATGGTAAGAGGGCTAAACGTCTTTAATCCCTCTAATTTTACTATTCCCATTTCATAGATGGGACATTCTAAGTTCAAAGAGAGTAGGAGCTTTTTTCCAGGAAGTGGTGGAGCTGGGACTTGAACCCAGAGAGTAGTGTTCACAAACCCACATCTTTTACCACTCTGTGCTAACAGTCCAGCTCACAGAGGGTGAGGCCGGTGGATGTGGTGGGTTGTGGGAAACACATCTCCTCTACTGTAAGCAGGAAATAAAGTGTGACAGGCACCTTCTTAGGGATGCCCTTCTGGATTCCTCACAGGAGACATTGTCTCCTGCTGGCCACCCTGGTCCCGAGAGCATTGCCCCCACCCATCCTAGGGCACTGTCCTGGCACCACAGATGCCATCCCTCCCCTCCCAAGCCATACCTTTGCCCTTCCAGTGGGCATGAGCCGCGAAGCCGATGTGCCCGCCATACTTTCGGTTGAACTCCGCCATAAGAGCCTTGTAAGGGTTACGGATGAGCAGGATGGCAGCATCGAAGGCCTCGATCTCCTTCTGGCCACTCTCGTGAGTCTTGATGCAGATGGTCCTCCCGCTGCGCCAGTGGTCCCGCTCACCTTTAAACCCTTCCCCATAGCCAGAGGTTGGGGACATGACAGGTGAACTAGGGCAAGCCAGAGGGCCACTCCATCCCATCCTCTCCTAGGCCACCTCAGAAACCCTCATTTGCTCATTCATTTCTTCAAACATTTATTGAGCACCTACTATGTGCAGGGAACTGTGCTGGGAGGTGAGAATTAAAATGATTAGAAAAAATACTCATAGGGGCTTGGCACTCGTAGCTCAGTGAATAGGATACCAGCCACATACACCAATACTGGCAGGTACGAACCCGGCCCGAGCCTACTAAACAACAATGACAACTCCAACCAAAAAATAGCTGGGTGCCATGGCAGGCGCCTGTAGTCCCAGCTACTTGGGAGGCTAAGGCAAAAGAATCGCTTAAGCCAAAGAGTTTGAGGTTGCTGTGAGCTGTGACACCAAGGCACTCTACCAAGGGTGACATAGTGAGACTCTGTCTCAAAAAAAAAAAAATTCATGGGTCTTTCTATTTTTGAGAGTCAGATTGTTCAAATAATGATACAAATAAATGTAAAACTGCTGCCAGTTAGTTCTACAAGAAGGAGGTTTAGTGCTTGGATGCTGTGAGAGGGCCGGAGGGTGGTGTGTGGGTGATTCCTCTTTGGGTGGAGTCAGTGTCCCCTCCCTGCTGGTGTCAGGCTTGGCCATAGGTCTTGCTTTGGCCCACAGAATGAGGCCAGAAGTAGGTGTCCACCAAAGTCTCAGGATACAACACATGTTTCTGCTCACTGTTATTTTCTGCCACCTTTTTAAGAAAGGACATGCCCTAGGGGTGGGGGTGAGGGATAGCATAGAACAGACTTGCCCCATCCTGTACCCTGGAGTGGCACAGTTCACTCAGCATGACCAAAGTTGCTGACTTAGTCAGGCAGCACCTGGGAAGCTTTCCTGGGTGGAGAGGTACTTACACATGAAACTGAAAAATGAGAAAAAATTTAATAGCCCCTGAAAGTAGGGAAGGGAGGAGCAGAGGGGTGAAAACAGCAAGTGCAAAGGCCCTGTGGTATATGGCAAGTGCTGACTGAGGGAGTTCAGAGAGCAAGAGGGGAGCTGTGTGGTTGGAGAAGACTATAAGGCTAAGAGGTCAGTACTAGACCTGAAAGACTGGGCAGCCCTGGAAAGGACTGGAGCAAAAGGAAGAAGGGACATGATCAGGTTTTCATTTCAAAAGCTGGTGAGCTAAGAGAAGTTCTGTGCCGCTGGAGAATGAGGAAAAGCTTTTCTGGCAATGACTCTGTGCTGGACACTGTTTTGAGCTCAAACCTTTCAACAATCCTGTGAGGGGTTTTACATATGAGGAAATTGAGACAGTGAGGTCAAATAGCTTTTCCCAGTTACAGAGCCAGGGAGAGGCAGAGCCAAGGTAAGATGCAGGCCATCCAGACTCGGGAGACTGTGTCATTCATTCTCTAGGTTCCCATGAGCATCAGAGCTCAGAAATTTAGGCCATGTTTCAGGTGAGCTGGGAGGTGCCTCATCAATCCCTGCCCCATCTGTGGGCCACCAGCATGTGGGAAAGGCCCTCTATACCAGTCCAGGACATCATTCCATCCCTCCCCCATTTGTGTCCCCACCCTCAGAAGTCAGGGTCAGAGAGCCTGAGTCTGCACTCAGGGCTGCAGGGACCCTGAGATAGGCCATCTCAATGGCCAAGTAGATGTGTTATTATACTAGGCCTTCAAGACACTGGCTGTGTTTACAGCTCAATGATTCTGGACAGCATGACACCTCGCTGGGCTTCAGTTTCTTCATCTATAAAGTGGAACGGTACACCTCTCCTTCACAAGGCCAGTGTGAGAGATGGACGAGGCACACGGTGAAATGTCAATAAAGGGCAGCTAATGAAGAATAAGACCAGGCATGAAATCATGAGCAGAGAAGCCATCTGCCTCATCAAACTTTGGAATATGGTTTCTTCCCTTCCCGCCCACTCACAAAAGTTTAATGATCTGTTTTCTGGCTTTTAAGGTGGAAGGAGTTGAAGGCTGGCATGATGTCAGCTCCTGTTCCTAGAGATAGGAGTCCAGAAAGGTGTAGCCTGCTCACAGGACCACTGTGAAAAGTCAAGAATGGAATGTGATTTCCTTAATCAGGTCCCATTCTGGGACTTTCCAGGTCAAGTTGCCTGCAAGTATCCTAGGCTTGCAAATTAGCACTGGCCCGTGCCCATGGGAGAATATGACCCCACAGCCTTTGAGGCCAATGAGAAGCACAGTATCCTGGGACAAATCTCCTGAGGGCAATGAGGACTAGGATGTCAGTGGGATGGAAACATTTACCCACAAGCAACACTGGATACAATTCCATGTCATGTGTTCCACTGACTGAGCTCTGCAATGGCATAGACTGAGGACTCAGCAGCTGTGCTTTCATTTCATCATCATTGAAATCTATTTCGCTATGAGCACAGCAATGGAAAGACCCAGGCAGGAGGTCTAGGACAGTGGTTCTCAACCTGCCTAGTGCCGCGGCCCTTTAATACAGTTCCTGTAGGTCACGACGCACTCATGGAGAACCGCTGGTGTACGAGAACCCACATAGATTCTCAAAAAGGAAAAATAATTGTCAGAAACACAGCAGAACGGTCAAACTATTTTCAATCAGTTCTATGTAGCATGAGCTCTAAGTCATACTTCACTTTGTCCATGATGGGGTCAGCTTAGCTTGATATTGATCAAGACTAAAAAAACAAACAGAAAATAAGGAAAACTATGACTATGGGGAAAGATCTCCAGATTTCAGAGTCTGGTTGCCTGAGGAGGTGTTGGTCTGTAGGAAGTATCAGAAATATAGGGAGATGGAGAAAATTCCATTTAGCAAAATGTCTCCCAGAGAGAGAAGAGTTCTGTGTCTGGAAAGGAGCTTGGAGAAGCCACATGGGACGGACTTGCGCAATTGTCCTCTCAGGAGGGCCTGGCTAGGTATTTGCTAGGACATTAGGGATGCGAGCTTGGTGGCAGAGCAGAATTACTGAAAGGGTCCCCCCTTTTTTCATCCTTCCTTAACAGCAGGACCCAGCACCTCCATGACACAAATGTGGTGTATTTAAATCATGTTACTTTTATGAGTCACCAAAATAATAGCTTATTTGGGACACCCATGTGACCCTCAGACTCTGCGGGGCTGAACAAACCTGAGGGCTTGTCCCAGGATTTGGAGAAACAACCTCTGAGTTCAAGGTCACCAAGAAAATAAAACATGTCATCCCCTTTTCTCTTCCACCCCCCCAATACTATAGTTGGCTATGCACTTTGCAGTTAGGGAAACTGAGGCACAGAGAAGCGAAGTGGCAAAGACTCCGTATCTCTCCAGACCCTGGAGTTTACTGCAGCAGGAAAGTTCCATTGTGGCTCCAGGCACAGACACCCTGAAAGCTGGTGGCCCAACAAGACAATGAGACTTGTTTTGAAGACGAGGTAGGTCTCAGAAATTTATGCCATTGTTTCAGGTGGGCTGGGAGGTACCTCATCAATTCCCTGCCCCATCTGTGGGCCACCAGTATCTAGAAAAGGCGGAATGATGTCCAGTCCAGGACATCATTCCGCCCTCTCTCTTTTGTGTCCCCACCCTCATAAGTCAGACTCAGAGCACTTGAGTCTGCACTCGGGGCTGCAGGGACCCTGAGATAGGGAGAAGGGGAGAGAGGGGAGATGAAACCCAGGCAAAGGGAAAGGGAGAGGGAGAAGGACAGAAACGGGTACCTGGAGAGAGGTAGGCATGGACACAAACCCAGGGGAAAGACAGGGATGGGGGAGACAGACACACATGAAATGAGACAGAAATAGAGAGGGGGAGATAGAGACGGAGAGAACAGAGGGAGACGCAAAGAGAGCAGCAGAGAAAGGTAGAGATACATACAGACCAGGGGTAGACACTCAGAGAGAGAAAGGACGATCAAGAAAGAAAGAGGCAATGATTTTTCTTCTTCCCATGTGTGCCCATCAATTAGTTCTCAGCAGCCAGACGGGGGGATGGACACAGACTCAGAGAAAACCATGCTTTGCAAGTGGCGGACCACACTGGGAAAGAGAGGGCAGACTGGGGTAGCATGAGCCCTCAGATTCAGGGAAGGGGTTTCCCTGCACGCCTTCCTTCCTTCACTCACTCATTCACTGCCTCCCTCACCAACCCCCAGTGGAGCAGCCCCTTTGTCAGAGTGAGAGAAGAGAAGGTCGTGGAAAATGCAGAGGAAGGAGAGCAAATGCCAAGCAGCCAGGGAGACAGTGGCAGGGCCCTGGGTGTCACCCGCCTGACACCTGCCTCTCGTGGGGTTGGACATCGGGCTCTCCAGGGCCAAAGGAATGTGCTCCCAGCCATCCTGCAAGTACTAGCAGCAGTAAGGATGTTCTGAAGGACGTATATCAGCTCAGTGCACAGAGACCACGCCTCCAGACCCACCTACCAAGCCCCCCAGAAGCACAAGAGTCACCAATGACCTCCTAAAAACCCCACCCCCTGTCCCCTTCTCCCCACCATTGTCACTCACCCAGATGACCCTGCAGCCTCCTGAACACCCCAAGTCCAAATTAATGGCCGTGCGGGTGGTAATTCAAACTAACAAGCCTCAGCACACACATCTCTGATAACACCCTCAGTCCACTGCCCTCGGGATAATAATGTCCCCAGCTCTCTGAAGGGCATTCCAGGTGTTCTGCCATCTCTAGTCCTGGCTGCCTCTCCTGTCGTACCCCTCACCTCCCTATCCCATCCCCCTTCACTGCCCAATACTGCAGGCACTCCCCCCCACCCCTGCCTCTGCCTGGGACACCTTCCTCTCACTCCTTTTGAGTCAGCCCTACCCATCTTCTGCATAACCCCCCCACCCCAAGACTGAGTTAGAAAAAGTATCAAGCCACCTGTCACAGCCCTGCCTATTGTAGACACCCAGTAAGTACCTGGGATGATGAGTCTTCTTGGCAGTGATATAAACATATTCCTAGTATTGGCTCAGCACTGTAGTAAGGTGGTTATGGAGTCAACCACATACACCGAGGCTGGCAGGTTCAAACCCGGCCCAGGCCTGCTAAGGGCTACAGTGAAGGAATGCTGCGTCACAGGGATGATAAAGGGGGACGCTTGAATCTGCTAGGGACACTGCAAAGGGAGGAGTTGCCCCCACCCCCTTCAGGAGATGCTCTCCAGACCAATGAACAAGATACAGGGTGGAGGCAGCAGGGACCAAGGTGCATGTGCAGATCTCTGGTATGTTCTGGAACTCCAAAGAGCTCATTATACCTGGAGACTGAGCTCTAAAAGGGGAGGCAGAGCTCTGCCCAGGGGGGCCACCGGGGCAGAGAAGTTACGCCTCCCCCTGGAACCTTTCTGCAGTGAGGGTAGGAGGATTTCATCTTTTGGCTGCAAAGGTGATGTGGGGAGGGGCGTGGGGGCTAGCTAGATTGACTTAAGCCCTTGGGGGGGGGTGTCCTCTCTTTCCCTGCACTCCACTGCCAGCCCCAAGCTCCCAGGGAGAGCTCATTGTTAACTGCAAGGGCTCAGGCTGTGGGAAGGAGTTTTAAGCTCCTAATGAAAAGGCAGCTATGCTCAAAGACTCAGCTGCCTGTGACCAGCCCACAAACCCCTGCCTTTCTCAGTGGGAATGAAGGTAACATCCAGTAACTAGACACAGCTTGAGACAAGAGAATTGCCATGGAGGGTTTATGGTTTTTTTCTTTCTTCTCTCTTTTTTTTTTCCTTAAGTCAAGGTAAAATTTTAGTAGACATCTCACTCCATGAACGATCAATTAATATTCCCCAACAGTGGAGTAGAAACAACACAAGGCAAAGACAAATTTTTGGAATGTTAGGGGTCTGGAAGTAAGAATCCCGGGAATATTGGGTTCTTAGCCTGGGGAGGGGTGGGGGCGGTTCCCAGCTCTGGCGGTCCATTGACATCCCCTGGGGAGCGTGCCAGGCCAGGCCTACTCCTGAGATTCTGAAGATAATTGTTTGAGGTTCTTTAAAAAGCCCCCTGGATGATTCTAATGTATAGTCAGAGACAAGCCCTCCTTGCCTTTGACTGAGTAGCTTATCGTTCTGGTTACATGTCATTTAAAAAATCATGTATTTTACACAACAGCTTCATACATATTATCTCACAAACATTATCTTACATTTTTGGGAAATCTCCAAGTTCAGTACTGATGTCCTCATATAACAGATGAAAAAATTAAACCTCAGAGAGGTGAAAATCTTGTCCAAGTTCCCAGAGGTAGTAAGTATCAGAGTGAACTTTCAGACCGAAAGCTCAATCTCCTGACTCCGTCTTAAGATACCATTGTCTTCACCTCTTGGGGGCAGGACACAATTATAAGAGGGACTCTCTCTAACAAATGCAATCAGTGTTACCTAATTCTTTGTACCATCAATGGATCCCCAAAAAAAGATTCGATTGTCTTTTCCCTGAAGTTAGGAGGCTGAGTCAGATTGGAAATGCCAAATACTTGGCATAGAGACCGCTGCTCCCCATTCTCCATTGCGACAGGCATCACTACTAGATTAAGCCCTGTTTATGAGAGAAAACAGAACCTCAAAATCCTTTTTTAAATTTATTGTTATCATTTTTACCTCAAAATCCTTCTTAACACGTTGTCCTACAGCAGGTGTTTGTTGGAATTGACACGAGAGATGAAACCACTTTGAATCCCAGAACTAAATGATCCTGAAGGCTCCTTCTGTGTGACATTCTGGGATTGCTGTCACATCCAGGGAGGTTGGAATGTGGGCCAAGGGATGGGATGCTTTCTGGGCTGGCATCCCCAGTCAGTGCTCCCGAAAGAACCTGGAATGTGCTCAGGCTCCTTCCGGCAACTCCCATAAAGGCAGCACAGCAGAGGGCCTGAGATCCTAGGTACTGTGGCCAGGCAGCCCTGGTTTCTGATGCGAGCATGTAAAAGCCTCGGGGTGGAACCTCGCACATAGTAGGTGGCTAACTAACAACTGCTCAGACCAAAACTAAAAGTTAGTAAGTATCTGAAAAGCTGAAGTTCCAAGGCAGATTCGCCTGCCCTGCTCCCCTACCAACTCCAACCTTCTTGTCTTTTCTTCCTCACTTCTCACCCTGAGAAAGACACAGACCCCCGCTGTCCTTGAGCTAGAGGTCAGGGGTGGCTGTCTGTCAACCTACCTGGCACCCGGACCCCAGTACCGCATAGTCAACTTTTACTGAACACTTACTATGTGCTAAGCACTACAAGTATCAATCAACTTATTAATTAACCTTTACAGTTTCACGGGGTTGGATACTGTTATCTCTAATTTGTACATGATAACACAGGATCAGAAAGGTGTCATAACGTACCCAAGGTCACACAGCCAGGAAGGGATCATCAGGTAATTTGCAGGCTCAAAGACCATGGCCAAGGGCTGCTTCACACAGAGATGTAAACCCCACCCCCACAGGCAAGTCCCTGCTTCCCTGATATCTCCCACCTTCCCTTGCAGAGGGCAACACACCCAAAGGGTATTTCACCCAGGATTTCTAGTTTCATTCAATATTTTTCCCATTACAAAAACCCACACACGCAGGGATTTCTTGACTGTGTGACAGAGTAAAAGGATGTGGGCTTTGAAACTGGGAAAGACTAGGATGCAATCCCTGATCAGTTCAAACAACTATGGGACTTTAGCTAAGCTATTTCTCCACTCCAAGCCTCAGTTTTCATATCTGAGAAATGGCACCATTACTCTAATGTCCAGGGTTCCTGTGCAGGGTTAAATAATAACGCAGACCTGGGCATCTAGCACAGCTCTTGGCACTTAGTAGGTGGTCAAGAGAACATCTAGGGTCATGTGAACCTAGAGGAGGTCCCTGGCACATAATCAGGGCTCCATAAATGCTCACTGGGAAACCAAACTTAGGAAGCACATCCAGATGTTTTGGTGTTCAATAAACATCTGCAAATGGAGTGAAAATAAAGCACCCTGAATAACAGGTGCTGATGATTTGAATGTAGATAAGAACCTGGTGAACAGTAGGTACTCAGTAAATATCTCCAAAGTGACATAGCTGTTGTACCTCTATGGACAGCACAGAGGTAAGTATCTGGAGGGAGGTACTCGGTACACAGTAGGTGCTTACAAAATGGTTATGGTCACCTAAATGGAAGAAAAGGACCAGGCACACGACAGGTGCCTGATAAATGTCAGTTAGTGAATTGATGCAGATGAGGTACCCAGGACATGATACTCAGGAAACATTGTGGGGCTGGAGACAGTGGCTCACACCTGTAATCTCAGCACTCTGAGAGGCTGAGGCAGGAGGATCACTTGAGGCCAGGAGTTTGAGACCAGCCTGGGCAACATAGCAAGAACCTATTTTAAAAAAATATAAAAAATTCAGCTGGGCATCATGGTACATAGCTGTAGTACCAGCTACTAGAGAGGCTGAGGCAGGAAGATCACTTGAGCCCAGGAGTTTGAGTTAGCAGTGAGCTATGATCAGGCCACTGCACTCCACCCTGAGTGACAGAGCAAGTCAAAAAAGAAGTCTGTGGTATGTACAGAAAGGGAGGGCACCAAGCACATAGTAGGTCTCCATAAATGTGCCTGGGTGGGCTGAGTGGCACATAATAGGTACTCAGGAAGGGGTATTCCCATGCCCTCCCAGTGGGGACTTTCCTAAGCTGGGGAAGCCACCCCCCAACCTCACCTTTGTTGTAGAGGGAGCCATCAAAGTAGTAGCTGCCGGTGTAGAAGCCAGTCGCCAGCTCGATAAGGTGGCGAGCCCACGTGTTGCCAGCGCCTGGGAAGCTGGCCAGAGCGATGAGCTGCTTGGACTTGGCTGGCAGGAACCTTCTGTCCATGCAGCGGTTGTCTGAAAAGGGCAGGGCACAGATAGGATATGAGCCCCACCACTGCCTCTTGTCATCCGTGTGACCCAGCACACATCATGAAAAGTTCTCTAGCCTCAGTTTCCCCATCTGTAACATGGGAGGATGGCACCTCCCTTTCCAGGTTGAGGTGAGGGAAGGGTGTATGGGAAGGGTGTATGTATGGGAAGGGTGGGCTCAGTGCTCAGCACATAGTAGGGATTCAATGAAAGTCAGCTGGGAGGATGAATCTTCTCTCTAGCCTCAGTTTGTCCCCAGTGAAGCAAGTCTTTCACAATCACTCCCAACCCCTTGCCTTCAGATTAAAACCTTCAGTGGTGCCGTGCATCTGAATGGAATCCAGGGCAAGTTTCTTATCTTGGCCTCCCAGCCCACATGTCTGGCCCTTTGCAGACCCCCAGGCTCATCCATAACCCTTCCCCTGCCTCTGGCCACCTGCCGGCCACCTGGGCCCTCTTCACTTCCTCTTCCATGCTCCGCTCCTTCCTGTCTTAGCACCTGTTCCTGGACACTGCCTCCTCCCTGCCTTTGCTTCTTACTCTTCAGCTCTCTGCCGAATTAGGTCTGTCCTCTCTCCCTCCCTCCTTCCCCGGGCTATCATTAATGTATACTGTGTCCATCTTCCCCATAGTGCTTATTCCAATTGTAATTCAAATAATTATTGGTTGCAATGAGTGGTTAGTTCAAACCCTGCCCATTTTGCACTTTGCTGATTTCTCAGTACTTTCCATAATATTTGCAGACCGCAGGTACCTAATAAACACTTCTTGGATGAATAGGTAGATGGTGGAGGGGTAGGTGACAATAATTGTGCCTTTATAGGGCTGTTGAAAAGATTACATGAAACAATGCATATATCATGTTAATACTTAGTGCTCTGAGAGCGGAGATGATTTTTCTTCAGCCCTCAGTTTTCTCATCAGTAAAATGAATTTGTGGTGGTGTTGAGGACCATTGTGATATTTTGGTTTCTCTGGCTTTTCAGAAAGCTCAGGATACCACTACGGTCACAAAATGGAAAATACACACCCCAGCACCTGCTGCTTGCAAGCCCCACTGGAGCTAAGAAAGCTCAGGAGTTTCTTTTGGTCGTCCCAGCAGAAAGAGATGCCGAGGGGAAGCCCAGTGTAGGAGCTCTGGAATAAAAAGGAAGTGGGGAGAATCCCAGATCCAGGCTTGGAGGCCCCAAGTCTCAGTCCTGACTTCCTTCCTCTAGGCAGGTCACCCTCATCCTTACTGACCATCACATGAGCCTCCCTCACCTCCCCTGTCCTCATCTCTGTCCCATCCCCTGCCCAAGTGTCTGAGTGCACTTCCTTCCTCCTCACAAAGTTTCTTGTCCCATCTGTCCCCATCTGTCCTCTCTCTCAACTGGCTTGATCACATTTATGTTCCAACATGCCAAACAGCTCCAGCATTTAGAAAGACCCCCCTCCAGTGACCATCATCTCTCCTTGACCTGGTCACAGCCTCATCTCCAACAGAGCTATTCCATTTTCCTTCTGGCCCTTGCCTCTGGCCTTTGTACTGCCCAGGATCAGGTCTCACTGAGGTCCCCAGCAACTGCCCCATGCTGAATCCATCAGACAAGCTCCCTTTTGTGACCACTATGCAGCAGCGGATCACTCCGCCTTTCTGAGACACAATTTTTTCCTGAGATTTTACCCGGGTCTTTCCTGTTCTGCATTCGCTGCCATTTATTTTAGCCTTACTTATTCTGAGCCTGAGTTCTCACAACTCTTTGAAGGGGAGGGTTGAAGTCCTAGATCTAAATTCCAATTCTGACACTTATCTCCTGGGCAACTTTGATAAGAATGATCTGTCTGAGCCTCAGTTTCCTCATCTGTAAAATGGAACTAGTAAGCAGTGGGGATGGTCTGAAATTGTTAGGAGGCTTGCAGTTGAGAATGAATGAAGGGTGTTCGCATAAGACTCACACACTGGGCTCAGCGCCTTAGCACAGTGGTTACAGCACCAGCCACATACACCAAGGCTGGCGTGTTTGAACCCAGACAGGGCCAGCTAAACAACAATGGCAACAACAAAAAAATAATAGCCAGGCATTGTGGCAGGCACCTGTAGTCCCAGCTACTTGGGACGCTGAGGCAAGAGAATTGCCTAAGCCCAAGAGTCTGAGGTTGCTGTGAGCTGTGATGCCACAGCACTCTACCGAGGGCAACACAGTGGGACTCTGTCTCAAAAATACAAAGGCTCACACACTAGAAGTGCCAACTGATTGTAGCTCTTAGTACTGTTGCTACTAGCCAAGGGCTCAGGTCTTTTCTCCTTCCATGTTTTTAACCTGTTTATTCTGAAGATAGCAGATTTAAGAGGCAGTAAACTCAAAAACATCAGTGTCAAGGCCAAGGAAGCATCTGGGAATGGTTTTCATGGGAATGTACTGCAAAAGGGAGCCCAGATATGGGAACTTTCTAGAGCAGTGGTTCTCAACCTTCCTCATGCCACAACCCTTTATGTTGTGGTGACCCTCAAACATAAAATTATTTTTGTTGCTACTTCATAACTGTAATTTTGTTACTGTTATGAATCGTAATGTAAATATCTGATATGCAGGAGACCCCCAAAGGGGTCGTGACCCACAGGTTGAGAACCGCTGTTCTAGAGTCTGGTTATGGTTCCCATGTTGATAGGAGTGTGGATTATCCCGTTGTCACTGATCAGTGCACTTACAATTTGTGCATTTCACCCCATGGAAATGTTACTTCAGAAATCACAAGGAAATAATGAATTACAATTCATGATAAACATACTGAAGTACAATGATGTTTGCAACTCACTTTGAAATGCGTCGGAAATTAAGAAGGATCAAGGGATGGAGAAATTGAGAAATGTATGATAGAAGAAATACAGTACAAAGGTAACAAATATAAAAATCTATGGAATGAGTATAATTATTTTGACTTTTCTGGAGATTTGGCATTTTTTTAAATAATAAAATGTTGGGTTAGTGGGGTGAGAGGACCCAGCCCCTTAATTTCTCTCAAAACCAGAATTTTCCACTCCAGTACTTTCCTGGGAGGCCAAGATCAATCCTAAGGTAAAGGCTGTTATTTGTAGCACTATAAAGAAAGTTATTTTATTCTTAAGCCCCAGAAGTCAAAGCAGATGCTGAAGGCAGTATTAGGTACAGATCTGGAGTCAGATGGACCTGGATCTCCATCCTGGATTATCATGGTTTACCTGTGTGACATTCAGTAAGGCTCTTCACCTTTCTGAGTTTCAGTTTCATCACTTACAAAACAGGGATAATAAACCTTACAAAATTAAATGGGATAACAAGAGTAAATTATTCACAAGGTAGGTTGAGAAGCTGTGATTAAGAGTGCAGTCTTGGGACCCAGATCGTCTGCGTTTGAATCCCAACTCTGCCCTATCCAAGCTGTGTGATCTGGCCAAGTTAACTTCTCTGTGCTAAGTTATTTCATTTGTAAAATGGAAATAATAGCACTTACATCATTGGACTGTTGGAAGGATTAGGTGAGTTAAGCCAGGTAAGGGGTTTAGACAGTGTCTGGCATACTGTAAGTGTTCAATAATTAGTTTCCATCAGGAACACAGGGCTCAGCACACAGTAGGTGCTTAGCAAATGGCAGCCATGGTGGACCAGGCTCTAGGCAGCTTGATGAACCACATGACTCTCTAACCTCCCTCGTGTGTAGGGGCTACAAAGGCAACATGAAAAAAATAAAGACAAATAATAGCCTGGGGGAAAGGCACCAGGAATGAGCAAACTCATTTATTAAGGACTCTTTATCTACTGTTGAAAAGGCCCTAGCATCTGTTCTGGCCACATCAAAGCCATTCATGGTCACAGAGTAATTAATCTGTGTAGGACTCTTTCCTCCAGGCTGAGGCAACAGTTCTGCACAGACTAACCAACATTTCCCTGAAAAATAACAAATATTCGTCCTTCTTCACTGGAATGTAAATAGACCCAAAGGCTGTACTTGCTGCACCAGGCTCATAGCAGGACTTTAGCTACCATGGAAGCAGCCCCAGTTGGTCACCACTGGTACTCCATCAGGCCAAACAGGGGCTGACTGTTGGTAGGGATGCCCCTAGCTCTTATAGCACTTTTGTGAAAATCGCTAAAAGGTGCCCTCCCCTTCCTTCGGGTAAATGTGTTGCCATCCAGGAAGCATGGCATGTGGACTGGCCTTCAGGCATAACTTTTTCTATAGAGTGCGTTTGTGCAGTGCCCAACCTGCCCAACCAAACACATCAGCCTGTTTACTGTGAAGTGAAGAGAAGGAGGTCTAGAAAGGTGTTTCCAGGCCTCTTCAAGGCTGTGGGAGTTTTCTTTGCACCACAGGCAATAGTTTCTAGCAGGGTCTTTGGAGTCAGACATCTGGAAACAAATTGCTTTCAAAGATATGTAATTATATCCAGTTCCTGAGCTGTATGAGCCTTAGTTCTCTTATCTCTGTGAAATGAGGATGATAGTTCCCTGACCACAGGCTTACTGTGGACTTTATATTGTGAAATGAAATGAAGCTTGGCACAGAGGCTGGTGCATAGTAGATGTTCACTATATTCAAATATTGGGGTTGTCCTTTAGGAGCTTCTTTTGGGCTGGGCGTCCCAGCAAGGGCATTTGTCCTCCAACCCCCACCCAAGTGCTACTCACCCTCTATGATGCCTTCATTTGGAAAAAAAGGGTTTTTATCAAGAAATCTTATAAAGGGCATGACTTCAGGCAAGTCTCTCAATTGCTCCAAATCTCAATTTCCCTCCCTGTATAAAGTTGGCATAACAACTATTCTCACATCATAGGAGAGTTGAGGGGATTGAGTGAGAAAAGGCACATGAAGGACTCAACACTGAATTTGGCAGAGAGTAAAACCAAGTGCTACTGCCTCCTCCTCCTCCTCATCACAACTTTCATCATCACCATTACCTTTGCCATCACCACATCACCACCATCACCATCATCATCCCCATCAACCATCACCACCACCACCATCACCATCAACCATCACCATCATCACCATCATCACCATCATCACCACCACCACCATCAACCATCACCACCATCACCATCAACCATCACCATCACCATCAACCATCACCATCATCATCAACCATCACCACCATCACCACCGCCACCATCAACCATCACCACCATCACCATCAACCATCACCATCATCACCATCATCACCATCATCACCAACCATCACCATCATCATCAACCATCACCATCACCACCATCATCACCATCACCACCACCACCATCAACCGTCACCCTCACTATCATCATCCGCATCCCCATCACCACCATCACCACTATCACCATCAACCATCACCATCATCACCACCACCATCAACCATCACCATCACCACCATCACCATCAACATCACTCTCACCATCATCATCCCCATCACCACCACCATCACCATCATCATCAACCATCACCATCATCAACCATCACCATCATCACCATCACCACCATCACCACCATCAACCATCACCATCACCACCACCACCATCAACCATCACCATCACCACCATCACCATCAACCATCACCCTCACTATCATCATCCGCATCCCCATCACCACCATCACCATCAACCATCACCTACATCACCATCAACCATCACCATCATCACCATCACCACCATCACCATCATCATCCACCATCACCATCACCCTCACTATCATCATCCCCATCCCCACCACCACCATCACCACCATCACCACCACCAACAACAACCATCACCATCACCCTCACTATCATCATCCGCATCCCCATCACCACCATCACCATCACCATCACCCTCACTATCATCATCCCCATCCCCACCACCACCATCAACCATCACCACCACCACCAACAACCATCACCACCATCACCACCACCACCATCCCCACCATCA
>NW_003852433.1:5812353-5838435 GCF_000181295.1 Otolemur garnettii | reverse complement strand
CAACAACCATCACCACCATCACCATCATCACCATCACCATCATCACCATCACCCATCACCACCATCACTATCAACCACCACCACCATCACCATCAACCATCACCACCATTACCCTCACCATCATCATCCACATCCCCATCACCACCATCACCACCATTACCATTGCCATCACCACCATCACCATTAACCATCACCACCATCATCATCATTTCTATCACCTATCAGCCATCACTATCCTCCAATACCATCACCATCAACCAGCAATCACCGCCATCATCATCACCGTCAACCATCAGGATCACTCATTACCATCACCATCATCATGCCTCGTAGTCTCAAGAGACAGAAGAGGGAATACACAGTAAGTGTGTGTTCCACTAGCAAAGGAAGAGCAAGAGCAGAAAGGATGACTGAGACAGGGAGAGAGAAGAAAGAGCAAGAGAAAGAAGAACTTACAGATAAATTTGCCAACTCCTAGAATTGGAAGAGACTTTGAAGGTCAACAATCTGCAGCTTCATTTTATAGGCAGAGAAACTGAGGCCCAGAAAGAGGAAATGACTTGTCCAAGATCACACAGTGAGTCTGTTTTGGAGCCAGTGGGAGACCTGGGTCTCTGTTCCCACTCAATCTCACTACCTCTACCACATTAAAAAGGCTGCCAAGGGTCCCTCCTCAGTGATGGGAGAGAGAGATGGGGTCATCAGAAGCACTCTAATGGGACTCTGGGAGGTGCTCTTGGGAGAACGTGTGGGGTCTGCTGGGTGGGGAGGCCGGGCTTACCTTGGACCTGGGTCTGGTACACGATGAAGTAACTAGGAGTCCCGCAGCTCTCAAACTCCTCTGCACTGCACTTCTGGGCACAGAGCTGCTCGTCTTCTCTGTCGTGGAGGGGGAATCTGGTGGTAGGGAACCCACAGTGGCAGGCGGTGCCCGCGAGAGCTGCCAGCGGGTACTCCTGGGGATGGAGTGGGAGAAGAAGAAGAAGAGAAAGACAGCTGCTAAACCCTGGGGACAGCCCCAGGTTCTGAATCCACAGGACTGGATACCAACCTTCCCATTCCTCATCACTCTCCCTCGACTGGAGAGACCCCAAACTTCATCAGTGAATAACACCTTTATGGTTTTCTTCCATCTGTGCACCTCCAGTACTCTTTATTTCCTTTAAGCCAACTCACTTTTTGAAACTTAAATTTCAAAAGAAAACTTATATGGCCACCAAGCATTCCCATACTATGCAAATACTGTATAAACAAACAGAATAAGTAAATTCAGTCTAGGCAAGACTCTGAACCTAGGTTTGGCTTTACTTTTCATGCAAAAGAGAGAATAGCTGAGGGTAGAGAAGATTTAGAGATGCTTTAGCACTGAGATGATGCTTTCTCCTGGAGGACTTGAAAAAGAAATCCTGTTATCACCAATACACTCTCAGTAAATGGCCTTTGGTCTGATGGTGATATGGAGCCCACACCTTAGGAAGAGCTGTCTGGATCTGTTACAAAGCCAAAGAAGATACCAATGTCTAAGTGTATCCAGAGTCTTTGTTGGAAGAATCACTCCTGAATGTTTCATTTGTTCTATCAAATAGTTAAGCGGTTCCAGAAAGGGCCTGAGATTCAGAGGGCAAGGGACTGTTCTTTGAGTAATTTGCTTCTAAACCAGACCTGCAGCCCCTAGCTTTCCCTGACAGCTGGTCCTTGGATCTGGTAACAAACCAAGGTCACAACTGTGTGGCTGGATCCAGCAAGGTTTGTCATGGCAGGTTTGGTTTCTTCCTAACAGATATTTAATACAAAAGGCAGAGAGAGGTGCTGATGTGCTGGCTTCTTGGGCCATGGCTAGTGAAGTTTTCTAACTAGTGACATATTGGAGCCTCCTCTGATACCTTAAATCTCAGACCCACCCCCACATGGCACAAACAGCTCTATATCCCTGCCCACTTAACTTCCCGGCTTCTTTCCTAGGTCACCTAAGGAGATGAGAGAGAACAGGAAGAGGGAAGTTTACAGAAGGAGTGTCCTGTGCACCCATACACACCTTTGATTCTCTCTAGTCCTGTGTGCAGTCTGTGACACTGGTTGCCCTGTGACCTCACTGTCACATGCCACTTTGTCCCCCTGCCTTCACCTTTAGGGGATTTGAAGGTTCCTCCAGGGAAAGGAATGTCCACGTGGAGAGGATGCCGTGTGCATGGGGGAAAGCTTGCCCAAAGGAGAGAATTAGACCAAATGATGGCCAAGCCCCTTTTAATCCCACGAACTTCACCCCTAACCTTCCAGGTTGCCTCTTAGGAGCACAGTAACCCTGCAGGAAAGGCTTGGTAATTCGAGGTAGGCTGGCTGCTCTTGGAAGGAGGCTCTTGGAAGCCTCCTTGTGGGGTCTCCGGCGTAGCCCAGAAGTTAAAAGTATGAGTTTGGAGTCAATCTCCAGTGTCAACTTCAGTTCTGGCATTTGCTTGTGCTCTGGGCTTAGGCAAGTGACTTCAGTTGAGTCTAGCTTTTCTCATCTGTGAAATGGGTATAAAAATTTCAAACTCATAGGCTTATTGTAGAAAGTGAACATGTGAGGCAGGGTGCAGAGCTGTGCATGGAGGACATTCTCAGCAAGCAGAAGCCACGATGATACTGCAGCCTTTTGTTCTTCCTGAGACTGCTTCATGGATTAGGAGCCCAATGAGAGGAACAGCCAAGCAGGATGACTCAGAGGGTCCAGGAGTTGGAGTGAGGTCTGAGCCAGGAGGAGCCGTCAGCCAGGCCCCAGCAAATGCATGCGTCCTTGAGGATAGAGACCCTATCTTGTTGCTTTGTATGCCCAGAACTGGGCATAGGTCCTGATACATAGTAGGTTCTTATTCAATATTTGTCGAGTGAATGAATGAAATGCCCAACCACCTTTGTATGGTGAGGTGGGATGGTTCTCCTTTGGACATTCAAGTAATGTCCAAAGTAATGTCCATTTAGAGGGAAGGCTGAAGCTCCCTGGACACTTCTGATTGCCACCTACATGCACAGTTCTGTGCTAGGTACTGGGAGAATATGCCCAAAATGTGTGAGGCCCAGCCCTTGAGGAGTTCACAGTCTGTCTAGGTAGAAAGGATAAACAGGCAGCCATGTAGGAGTGCAGACTGAGAAAAGGACCCATAGATCATCCAATCTGGCGGATATCTAATACCCAAAGCTCTGGATGCCGCCTCTGCCTGGCCTCTGCTTGTACCCCTCCAGTGATGGGGAACTCCCTCCGTCCTGAGGCAGGGTGGTCTTTACCTTCTGCTGTCAATCTTCCCACGCATCTAGGTCCAGTTCAAATATCACCCTCACTCCTGTGCATTCCTCATTATTAGAACTGCCGCCTCCTTAGAGGGAGAGAAATCTACCCCATGTAACTCCGACCCCTGGGATCCACATAAAGCAGTCACACCCCTCCCCCACTTCACAGATCACAGTAAGGACTCGTTCATACCAATGGATTCATTGCTTCTCCAGTTCTGTGAACCTGACCTTGTGCTCACCTTCTCTGTGCAGAGGTCCACGCACTTATCCACTGACATGTTCAGCATGGCGGCTGTCACAGGCAAGGCCAGGGAGAGGTTGACAGGTCTGCGGAAGCAGCCTCGGAACACTGCACTTCCATCTGAAGAGCCAGAGGGAACAAGAGTAGTGAGCTCTAGAAGGAGTCAGATCTAGTTGGGAGAACCACCTTCTGCAGGAAGCGCTTGTGATTGAAGCCCAGAGAAGGCAAGAATCTCACTCCACCTCACACAGTGAGCCAAAACAGGGACAGAAAAAGCTGCCACATTTATGGCTCTTGGGCAGTTCTATTCAAAACCAATAAGGTCAGTAAATCAAAGGATGTTCTCTTCAACCCTGGCATCTATATCAATAGTGCGGGTCCCTGAGAGACATGTACTAACATGTTAATAGCCGTGATGTCTCTGGATAGTAGGTGTGATGGATGAGTTTACATGTCACTTGGTAAGGCCATGGGGCCCAGTTGTTTGGTTAAAACATTAGTCTAGAGCAAAGTTTTTCACCATTTTCCTCTCATTACACACTTGAATCAACAGTTGGACTTCTGTGACATGCTTAAATTATGTTGATCAAATGAGTTAAAAGGCTCAGTGCCTGTGGCTTAAGGGCTAAGGTGTCAGCCACATACACCTAAGGTGGCGGCTTTGAATCCAGCCTGGGCCCGCCAAACAACAATGATGGCTGCAACCAAAAAAAATAGCCGGGGGTTGTTGTGGGCGTCTGTGGTCCCAACTACTTGGGAGGCTGAGGCAGGAGACTCGCTTCAGCCCAGGAGTTGGAGCATGCGGTGAGCTGTGATGCCATAGCACTCTACCCAGGGGGACAGCTTGAGACTTTGTCTCAAAAAGAAAAAGAAAATGAGTTAAAAAAACAATATGCTTTCTGTGCTTTGAACTTCTTTTGAAAAGAATTTAATTAATGATCTTTAAAATTTTTCTCGGCACACCTAAGATCTTCTCATAGAACACTGGTTGAAAATCACTGGTCCAGATGATGCTATGAAGGTAGTTTATGTGTATGACTAATATCTAGAATTACTGTATTTTGCTGTGTATAATGCACACCCACATTTTTAGCCCAAACTTTCAGGGAAAAAATATTTCATTTTGGCTCAGCGCCTATGGTTCAAGTATCTAAGGCGCCAGCCACATACACCTGAGCTGGCAGGTTCAAATCCAGCCCAGGCCCTCAAAACAACAATCACGGCTGCAACCTAAAAAAAAGCCAGGTGTTGAGTAGCCTGTAGCCCCAGCTACTTGGGAGGTGAAGGCAGGAGAATCGCTTGAGCCCGGGATTTGGAGGTTGCTGTGAGCTGTGATGCCACAGCACTCTACCCAGGGCGACAGCTTGAGGCTCTGTCTCAAAAAAAAAAAATTTTTTTTTTCATTTTAATTTTTTGATTTAAATTTTTATTTGATAATATTTAGATACTTGATTTATTTACAAAATATTCTGTTCATTTTGGCCACTTCTTTGTAAAATGTAGTAATGAATATTTTGTAAATAAAGGCACGTGTAGCTGCCACGTCCCATTTTCCCTATGTATAGCTACACCTTGTCCTACCACCCTAGTATAATGCACACCCTTATTTTTCCCTCAAAAATTTAGGGGAAAAAGTGTGCATGATATATGGTAAAATATGGTAGCTGACTTTAAGTAAGGGAAATTCACTGTGGCCATGTGAGTGAGCCACATTGCCTAACCAGTTGAAGGCACTAAAAAGCAAGAGTGGAGGCCTCCCGGAGAAGAAAGAATTGTCTTGAGACTGCAGCACCACTCCCGCCTGGATTTCCACCCTGCTGGCCTGCCCTACAAATTCCAGACTTGGCAGCTCGCGCAATCACGTGAGCCAATTCCTTAAAATAAGTCTCTTCACGTATCTATCCATTTATGCTATTGGCTTTGTTTCCCTGGAGAACGCTGGCGGGTCCAATATGCCTATAGATAATTTTTATTTCCATCTTTTTGTAAAATTCTTTTCTAGCTTTTTCTACAGTGCACATGTAGTTTTTTATTTATAAAGGCAAACAAAATATAAAAAGTGGTCCCTGTTAAATTTCTTGAAAGGCTCACAATGCACATTTATGTTCCATTCTTTCTCATTTTTGGAGGTGAATTTACCTCTCCCGAAGCACAGACATTACATAAAACAAAGGACACCATTAACACGATGTGGATCAAAGCCATGGGGCCATTTATACAGTCCTTACTCGGTGTCATCCATTCTACTGAGTACTTTAGTGTTTTCTAATCTGTAAAATGGAGGTAGCCATGCCATCTACCATCCATGGCTGCTGTCAGAATAAAATGGATCCAAAGGACCCAGTGTGGAGCTTGACATTAGTGGTGGGGACTCAGTAAACGCTAGTGGAATAGAAAGACAGAGGGAAGGTCAGCATCTCCTTGTCCTGTGACCAGAGTTGCAGCATCTCCTTGCCCTGTGACCAGAGTTGGATCCCGCCAGCTGAGTTTTCTGGTTAAGTGAGCATTCATCCACGCTGCTCTGGGCTTCCCAGTCCATTGCTGCAAGCCCTTAGCTCAAATGTCCACTCCCTCCCTGCCCTCACTTCATGTGGCTCATTCTACAAACATCATTAAATCTCCCTCTGTGTGACCTGACAGGGCATCCATCTCACCCCAGGCCACAGGATGGGAGACTGCCAGGTATTTCTCCATGGGGCAGTAGTGGCATTTAGGATGTGACAATTCCTGGTTGGAGAGGGGAAGGTGGAGGACCGTCCTCTACAGAACATGCACTGTCCCCAGCCTTCCAAGTGCCAGTGAGGCCCCAAGTCACTGGGGGCAATCAAAGGTGGCTCTATACTTCCCCAGCTGTTCCATGGGTAGCAGGCTTGAGAGTTACTACATAGTCTAAACCGCATTCCCCACTTATATGTGGGGAAACTGAGGCCTGGAGGGACCACGCAGCAAGTCAGCACCATCCTGACACTGCCACCACCACTGCTCCCCCTCTCTCAGCAGGCAGGGAAAGTTGAGACAGCAAGAGATGTGTGTGAGTCTGGAGCACGCCCCAGAAATTAGCCACTTAACCAGATTCCCCAAATCCTCTGAGTCTGCTGGACTTGCTGTCACCATGGACAACTTCAAGTGCCAGTTGCCAGGTGGTAGAAATAATTACAAGGGTGACTTTACAGCTAAAATGTAGAATTGTCATTCATAAACTCCCTCCCTCCATTTTGCTCAGGGAATAATTCCATATCCTTTTCTCTGCATATAAATATACGTGTGAATGCCGGAAAGGAGTTTCACACTATCGATAGACCCAGAGACCAAGACGGAGAGGGACGTGTGGCTTTTGCAACTTGCTTTGCTTGCTTTAAGGCTGTTTCTGAGAAGAGCTTCCTTAAGTTTGTGCTAATGGTGGGTCCTTAGGTTGGCCATGTGACCTGCCTTCTCTAAAGCCTGTTTCCCTCATCTGTAAAATGAGATTACTATGAGCCTTGCAGGATTTTCAAGAGGTGGCATGAGCTACCTCCATTTTACCTTTTAGACAACTGAAGCTCAGTGGGGCTCGCTGGTTTCCGGAGTCATGGAGCTGGCACGACAGAGTGAGATCCAAGCCAGGTTTCTCTGTCTCCTAAGCTCATGTTTCTTCCAATATCAATAATAATGTTCTTATGATTAGGTGCTTATAGTATTAATACTATAATATTGTTATTATCACTACAACTACCATGTTTATCAGCCATATCCTAACTGCCAGGAACAGGGCTGACCTATTCACATGAACGCACAGCCTCACTAAAACCTTGCATCCTCCCTTGCTGTGTAAGGAGGGTCCTTCTACTCAAGGATCAGGAGGCTCAGGGGACTGAAACTGCCTAACACAGGTCACCGGCTTATAAGAGTCAGAGCTGAGATGGGAACCCAAGTCTGCCTGAGATCTGTCCACTCTTGATGATATTGATCTCTTTCTCCCCATTATAAAGAAAACAAAACAAAGGTTCAGAGGGGGAAGGTGACGTGCCTAAAGTCACACAGCTGACAAGCAGCAGTGTCTTGATTTCAACCCAGGAATGTCTGAACTCTAAGTCTGCACTCTCCTGGGTGGTCCTTCTTTGAAGGGCCAAGGCCTTGCTTTGGCATTTCAAAACACTGCGACATTTATTTTCTCTCTCCCACCCTTCATGTTCACACTACTTTTGACCTCAAATTATTCGGAAAATCACTCTTTGGTCACTTGACACTGGAGTCTGATTCCCTTTAGGCACCCCTAAATATCTAGATCCTGACCTTGAGTCTTCAGAACCATCTTCAGCTTGTTAACCCACCTATTCCCCACTAGGATCCTATTAGAACCATCCTAAAACCCACGTGAGTCACAAGCTGGGGCTGGGAGGGTTGGTACAGGCAGTGGTTTGGGACCAAACCACTGGGACCCCCAAACTGGAGCCAAAGGAGGTCGTTTTGAGGCCTGGCAGTCCTGGGGGCTGTAGGAGTCCCAAGCCCACCCCCTCTTTTTCTCTAAGATGAGTCCTCCCTTGGGCCCCCTCCTATGATCCTGGGAGCGTCTGAGACCTCCAGTACAGAACTGTGCAGGGAAAGACAGAGTTGTGTCCAATGAGGCGAGGGGTGATAAAGCACATGGGGGTATGTGTGTCTGTCTGTGCACAAAAGGGGGCAGGAGGGGCTGAGTGTGAGCACAGCTGTGGCTGCCCCGAGGGCATTTGGGCATTCTGACATGACAGTGTGCACTGTGTGTGTCTGACTGTGTGTGAACAGGTGTGAGTGACAGTGCGTGCATGTGTGTGTGTGTGTGTGTGGCTGAGTTCCTGGTGGTGTGAATAGTGATCCACCTATTTGGACATGGAGAGAACAAAATTTAAAGTGTGACCCTGAGCGCCTTGTTTACCTGCACACAGTGGGTCTGTCTATGGGTGTCTGTGGGCATCACTGCCTGGCTGGTCTCATGCCAGTGGACGTCTGACTGTGGCTGTGCACATGTCTGCTTCTGTAGGTAACTGTGCATCAGTCTCATCAGGGGGTGTTTGTTCACGTAAAGATAATAACCCCAGGAGCTCTCTCTGGGTTGCCTGGCAACTAGTTTGTGGAGAGGAGGGCTCCCCTTTTCCTAGCAGAGGACAAAGCTGGGCTTTAGCCAACCTCCCACCAGCCTGGCTTGATGCCACCAGGGGTTCGACATTTCCCAACCAACCCCTGAACAGCCAGCACTTAAGTTCTAACAGAAACGCTTATTTCCCCAGTACTAGGGGAAATACACCACAAGAAGACAGTAAGCAGAGGGGCAGGGCGTCTGCTGGAGTCAGTCCAGATGGAGTCTCTCCCCAGGCTGCCTGGAGCACTGGGGATCCTCACACCTGTGCCCACAGTCAGGGTCACTGCTGGGGTCTGCTGGGTTGTTTGTACCGCAGTGGATCTCACAGACTTGCTGCCTCTGTGGGCAGTGCGTATGTCTCACGGTAGGCAGGCAGGAGCTGAAGGGGGCCTGAGGTAGTCTTAGGGGTCCTGTGACATTATGGGTCACCCCTTATGTCCTCTACAGCTATGCCTTCCAGAAATTGAAGGCACTGGGGCATCACGCAGGGGCTCTGAACACATATGCTCTGCATATGGGCGACCTTGGCCAAGTGCTCTCCCCTCACTCCAGCTGTGTGCCCACCTCTGGGGCTCAGTCTGCTGCTGGGCCATATTTGCATATGTCTCCACATGGCCAGAGGACCCACCCTGACCCAGAGCCCCAGGAGAGGATTTCTAGCCTGGTACCAAACCAGAAGGCCATGTCACTTCCCTGGACCAACAGGTTCAGGATGAGCCATCCTGGCCAAAAAACTAAAAAGAATAAAGACGAGGAGACTCAAGTTCTAATCCTGACTTTGCTTCCTCTCTGGAACTCAGCATCTTCAGCTATAAAATGGGCATCTCTCCTCCACAGTGGCAGCTGACAGCTCTACCCTTCCTTGTCTTTGACCATGGCAGTGGTTCTCAAGCTTCCTAATGCCATGGCCCTTTAATACAGAAGCTGAAAACTTCTGGACTACGGGCAAGTTTCCTCTTATATCAGAGCCTCTGTGTTCTTATCTCTAAAATGGGGGCATAAATACTGGGTGGATCATTCAGAGATGGACATGGAAATGAACCTTCTGAGCTGCAGGTGCAGAGGAAAGGGCAGTCAGAGGTCTGTCTCCTTGTCAGCTGTCCTTAGACTGAAGAAAAGTGGAGAGGGAGGTGGGATCCCTAGGTCAGCTCTCCTCATGATTTCCTCCATCCTGCCCAGCCATCAGGAGGCCAGACTGCAAGAGTGGGAAGAGGGAGGAAGATTTTTGTAGATCCAGCTCTGTAGAGACTGGTCTCCCTCTGACATTTAAGCATCTGCTAATGAGTCCCTGACTCTCCCAGCTTAGAAAGGAGGGCTAAACTGAATGCCCTGAATATCAAATAAGGTGAGGTTTTCAGAGTCCTTAAAGGGCCAGAGACAGATCAGAACGTACTCCTCTGTATCTCTCTTTAGTCAAGGTGTGCGCTGGGGGTGTGGGTGGGGGGTGGGGTGACAGCTTGGGAAGCCAGTTATAGGAGCAGTTAATCTCTTGGAAGGAGGGTCTTCCTGCAGTCTGGCCTATTCTGCTTTGGGGGAAACCGTGTAAATCACAGAGGTTTACTGATGTCTTGTGGAAAGAGTGAAGAACCTTCTCAGCCAGCAAGGGAATGGGTTAGCTTGACTCCCAGGGATCTGGGAAGTGCTTTGGAGGCCATCTCTGTCTAAAAATGGCCAGCGTCTTCCTGCTCTCCACTATGTCTTGGTGACCTGAACATAGAATATACACAGTGACCAAGACATTTAATCTTCCCACTTCCCTCACTTCCTACACGTGCGATATGGGCCACCTGGTTCTCCCCATCAGTGTGAAAGGATCTGTTGTCTCTTATGTCTGAAAATGAAAGGGAAGTAGCCAGTGGATCCCTTGACCTTCCTGTCACTGTGCTGTGATGTAAAGAATTTTGGATTTCCACAGCAGTGAAAGGATGCCTTCTTGTTTGCCCAGTGGAAAAGGTATTGGCTATAAGTTAAACAGACGTGGGCCAGCCACTTACTTAGCTGAGTACCCATGAGCAGGTGTCTTCACTTCCCTGAGCCTCAGTTTTTCTCATCTGTAAATGGGGACCATCATATCTTGGGGTGGAAGTCCACTTGATGGCATTTAAAACGAAGTCTAAGGCTTAACAAGTAATGTCACTTCATGTTCTTTTGCCCATCACTTGCCTGTGACATATGGAGGGCATCTATGGAATCAATACTGTCAGTGTCCCATCAGTAGGCCAGCCCCTGGCACTCACCACCCCAGTGCAGGCTGATCATGGCCATGACTCTGCCTTAGGGTCTGTGACAGACAGGCGGGACCTGCCAGCAACTTAATCTTCCCAGGAGCCATCTGCAGCCTACGATGGGTAGGAATTGGAAAATAAAGACAGCAGCTTCCTACTCCTCACATGGGACACCTCTGGAGTATGTCCTGTAGCATCTCCCAGTGGGATGAAGCTTCAGTAGTCCGCAGTGGTGGCCTGCTCTGTTAGGGACTCCGCCCTAGCTTCCTTTACTTCCCTGTCTTACTTCTCCACTCCCCTTCAGCTACATCTTGGCAACATCTTCCAAGTCAACCAAGGCTCACATCCTCGTATCTGGGGAAAACCCAACTTAAAATATCACCGATCTTTGAGCACTTTTAATTCACAAGGAAAATCCTGCACAGAATTCAGGGCCACTGGTTTCTCCAGCTCAGTCTGTGTGAATGGCACACCCTGGAGCTGTGGATGGCAATAGCAGCCACGCTGAGTGGCATCTTCCTAATGACCAACCCGTGCTAAATAATAAAAACAACGGTAATAATAACAGCTGTTTACCTTATACCATTAGTGCTAAGTGTTACACATATCATGTCTCAATTAATCCCCGTAACAACCTAGGGGGTAGGCAATGCTATTGTTCTGTTCTATAGGAGAAATCCTGAAACTCAGCAAGATTCAGTCACTTTTCCAGGTCACCCAGCAGAGCTGGGATTTGACCCTAGATAGGTTTGACACCACATCCTAGTTTCCTACCTGTCCACTATTACGCAGGAGACCTGTCCAATTCTAACATGTTGAGCTCCAGAGACTCCCCCGTGCCGGGTATCCACATTTCCCAGAAACCCTCTCAGGTCCCACAGCAGGAGACCTAAGACTGCAAAAGCCCGTGGCCCACATTCTGACAATGTCAGCTCTGCATTGCCAGGCTAGCTGGGCTGGTGCACGACCTCAGCAGCTTGGGCCTTTTACTAGCAAGAGGCAAGTAGAGCAACTGTTCACCAACTCTCTTTGCTGGGGGCAGACGAAGAACAGCCCGGAACCAGCTGCAAGTGTCTCTGAAGTCCTATCATCTCTTTGTTCTGGGGCTTCACAAAAATGAGGTAAATGTCACCAGGCATCAGCTTAGAGACAGGCGTGGAAGAGTTCTCCTTGGTTTGAAAGAAGCCACCACCCCCTGGGTAATTAGGCCAAGCTCTACTGCATTAAAAATGCTGGTGAGGAGGAAAGGCAGTGAGCTGGAAGCCGTTAACAGCTACCTCGCTACCTAGAATCACAGAGAGACTGAATTACACAAAGAGCCTAACTGTCCGAGGAGAATTCAAAACAGCTATTTTTAGACATTACCCAAGGCTCCTGTGGGCTGTTAGACATTCAAATAGCTTGAATTGGGTGCTTCTCAGAGTGAGTTTGGGGTTTTCATGAGAAGAAGGGAGCATCACTTCTCCTCTGTACCAAGCACTGTGCTAGGTGCTCTCTAGACCTTAGGTTACCCGTGGTCTCAGAAATTGGGAAAGGTTGGAATTGTCTCCACTGTAAAGATGAGGCACCTGAGGCTTAGAAAGGATAAGTGGCTTGGCCAAAAAATTCCCACAGTGAGTGAGTTGGGGGAGCAGAGATGGAAACAAGGTGTGCCTGTTTCCAAAATCTACATTGCTCCCAATATTTTCCTGCACAAAGAACTGGGTTTTGCTTTAGAGAAGAAGAGCAAATCAACTCTCCCCTGTCATGGTACAGCGAGAGGACAATTTTCTAACTATCATACCATGGGTCCTACATAGAAGAACTTACAAAGTCCTGCATGAATTACAAACTTCAGGGCTCCCAGACATGGTCCATCCAGGAAAAACTGACTTTTCCTTGATCGTCTGGGAAGTGATTGGAAGGTCGTGTCCCAGAGCCAAAGGCACCAACACTGCACACATTTCTCCTTCCAATTCTTAAAGACGAACACCATAAAAATGGTCAGAACTATAACAGTGGTAGACAGAATCTACCATGTAAATCAAGCGACTATTTTTTTGTGATAATGTAAGCTTCATGACACCTTTCCCCAGGTAGAGAGGGGAAGGGGAGAACAAGAGAAAAAAAGTGCAGAGCCCTGGGAGAGGCTAGTTTGCAGTCGTCTGGGTTTTAGGCCATGCTTCAGGACTGTCAGCACCACTCAGACAAGGCCCACAGTAGAGATCAACTCCTTCTTGATGAACCTTGCAACCCAAATCTTGTTGAGTATCCTTTGGGTAGATGAAATTTCTTATAACATCCTATCAAGCCCTAATATCCTCAAATCACCAGCACATCTCTTCACCCGAGAGGAGAGCTATATTCACGGACACATTTAGCAAACTACTGTGAAAAATGTCATCTGACCAAGTGGGAAGTCCATTTTTTGGTCCTTGGTAACAAGGCAAAGAGTCCACAAGCGAGAGTCTGTATCAAGACAGAATAGCAGGTTGGCTTCGGACACTTGCTCTCAGAAGGTGCTCCCTTGGCTCCTGCAGACAGAGTCTCTGCAATCCTCTCTGCATGGATTGCACCGTGGCTGAGCCAATCCCACTGCATGGCGAGCTCCTGATGACGGGCATTGTGCTTCACTCCTCACGGAGCCTCTCCATACCTGGTCCACATGGGACTCATCCAGCGTTTTGGTTGGATGAATGGCCCAGTGCTCTCTCTGTGCTTCCCAACTGAGAGCTCACCAAGAGTCTCAACTTGACACATCCTCAACCATCTGTCTTCTTTTCCAAGCCACCTCCCGCTAGTCTCAGCTACAGAACCCTTCAGGTTAAAATGGCTTAGATTTTTCTTTTAAGGTTTCTAGCTGGAGGTGCCCAAGCTTCACATCTGTACAGGGATACTTGAGAACAACATGGTGCACTTACAGAACCCAGGACTCCTTTCTCAGTAGCAATGAATGTGTTCCTTTTCTTGGATATAATGCAAAAATGCTTTTCTCAGATGGTGCAAAACACCACCCAGGTGAGTTCTGCCACCACAGAGGTAGGCAGGGGAGTGCAGCAAGGTTCCTGCCAACCTCACAGGTTGCTCCTAGCAAACCCCCAGTCTGCTCACTGTTACAAGGGCGTAACATGCCTTTTGTGGTAAATCCCAGTGATATTTGTGTGTTAATGCTTATATGATCAAAAAGTCTTTGATAGTTCATGGAAGTGTTATTATACTAGGTGATCACAATAGCGTGTTCATATGTGTGCATGTGTGTGTGTGTGTGTGAGAAAGAGAGAGAGTCCAGGTTATCCAGACAACTTGTACATTAACCGAAAGGAGGTCTGACTAATGTCTGGCTCTACTATTCCGGTTCTCTATCTCAGCTTCATCCACCAGGAGGTGTCAGTGGCAGCAGCTTTCCCCACTAAGTACCTCTAACTTAAAAGACATCTCTTCAGAAGGTCCAAGAGTCACCATCAAAATAACACAAACATTGGTGTGATGGTGATAAATATACCACCAAGTTAAAGACTTGTCACACTGACAGCCAAACCAGAAACCCACTGTGTGGACATTCTCCAGACCTGACCTGAAGCGAGTGTAAGGAAGGAGCTGGTGCAGTCCATTTGCAGAAACAGGCCAGTTTGCAAATTGGTGGCTGGCTCGACCCAACTACAAAGCTTGAACAGAGTTTCAAAAATAAGAGATTTCAAAGACTAAATTCACTATCAAGGAAGCCAAGAATAAATTTTTATGAACAGTGAAATTTACATGGAAGAAGTTTTTATCTGCAGATAGGTGTCAACTTTCTGCCAAATCCACCAGGTGGGCAGGACTACATTCTGGGTAAGATCTGCCAAGGTCTAAGGCCTCATTATTCAAAGTGTGGTCTGAGGACCAGCAGCCTGGCATCACCTGTGGGATCCTCAAAAATGCAGAATCTCACTGGACTTGTTGAATCAGAATTTGCTTTTTAATAAGACCTCCTGTGGGACTCTCAGGGACATTCAAATTTGGGAAACAATGGCCCAAAGATGACACAACAACTACAGGTTTCTGTTCTTGCTCTTGGACTGCCCAGGAGGGGTAAACCCCAGAAAGGTCAGTGTCCCATCTTTCTTTTTTTTTTTTTTTTATTTGAGACAGAGCCTCAAGCTGTCCCCCTGGGTAGAGTGCCATGGCATTACAGCTCACAGCAACCTCCAACTCCTGGGCTCAAGCGAGTCTCCTGCCTCAGCCTCCCAAGTAGCTGGGACCACAGGCGCCCGCCACAACGCCCGGCTATTTTTTTTGGTTGTAGCCGTCATTGTTGTTTGGCGGGTCTGGGCTGGGGATTCGAACCCACCACCTTAGGTGTACTTGGCTGGCGCCTTAGCCAGTTGAGCTATAGGCGCCGAGCCAGTGTCCCATCTTTCACCATTAGCTCTTTTCATAGGTATTAAGGTCATCTGGAATGAGATGGTGTGACCTTGGGCTGGTTTGGGATAATTAATAATAGTAATCCCCTATTACTGTAGTGTCCCTGTAGGGACACTAGAAGTCAAGTGTATTCTTGGCTTAGCATAGTGGCTGGCACACAGCAGATTCTTGGAGACAATCAAGGGACAGTGTTCACAGAAGAGGAGCCAGCTCTGTCCTTTTACTCATGTCCTCATTCTCTCGGTTTGGAAATTGGAGGTTTTTCCCCAACAAGACTCAGAAAGAAACATAGGCCAGGATGAATTCTCTCTGTGAAAGCACCAAAGACCCTACAGTTGGTTTAAATCCTCTGCTGCTCACAGCTATGGGACATTAAAACTCAGTTTCCTCATCTGTAAAATGGGAATAAGTACAGTGTATATTTCAAGGGTCATTATGAAGAATAGATGTGCTATTAGATGTGAGGCATTGGGAGGAAGACAAAGTGTTTGCTGTTGTCATTGTCACTGCTGTTGCCATTGGGATCATCATCATCTTCATGGTTAGAGACAATCTCCCTGAGAAAATCAGGAAGGACAGGCGGGTTTGGGCATCAATGCAGTTTCAGAAGGAGGAAGGCTGGTAAGGCTGAGGGGAGCAGCGGGCACAGGAAGGAAGGGCGTGTGTGAACGTTTCAAGGAACCAGGCAAAGGCCTGCACAAGCAGCGGGTGGGAGGTGAGGCTGGGACAGAATGGTGGTGTCCTTGCAGTGAAGAGGAGCCACGGACAGTGCAGGGCAGACATGCAGGGACCCCTCACGCTGGGTGGGCGAGGGCCACGGCCCAGGGAGAAGCCAGAGGGGAGGTGGGGCGGACTCACGTACACCTGCGGGCCGACTCCTGGGCCAGCTGCAGCCGGTAGACGGAGAGGCGGTTGGCACTGCCGCACACGCTGCCCCGCTCGCCCTTGCACTCCATGTCGCACTCCGCCTCGCTCACGTTTGCCGCCTGGATCTTGTGGCCACAGTAGCATTCAGCGCCGAACTCCAGCCCCGCGTACAGGTAACCCCTGGGGGAGGCTGCTGTCAAGCAGGGCAGCCGCCACCATGGAGACCCCAAGGCCAGGGAGACTCTATGTGGAGACCTGGGGATGGGAGGGTTCTGGAGACCAGGAGATCCCAGGGGAAATGGGGAGACTGCTGATGGGAGAGGGGTGCAATGAGGAGACCCCAGGGGACCCACCCCATGTGGAGACCTGGAAGATAGGGGCCTTCAGGAGACAGGGAGGCCCCAAGGGAATGAGGAGACTTGGGGGCAGCTCACAGGAAGACCCTGGAAGGGGGATGGGGAGCACCTTGGAGGGAACATGGGGACTCAGGAAGACCTGGGGGACAGGCATGCACCTGGGGCAGGGAGATCTGGGTTGGGGATGACCCAACCTGGAGAGGAGTTAAGGAGGCTAAGGAGTTAGGAAGCCCCAGGAGGGCAGCAGAGCCGGAAGGAACACAGAGAGGCTCTGAGGGAACAGGGGGACCCGGGGCAAGGAACAGAAATGCCCCAGGGACCACCCACCTGCCTTCATCTGCACCTGGCCTCTTATGCCCCTTACACTTCTGCCCACATAGATGCGCCATGCCCATATTCACACACGCCTGTCCACACCTCCACCTGGGATGCCTGCCACACACACACACCCCCTAGATCCCTCTGTGATGCTCCCACCCTGCCTGACTCTTTCCCTCCTCCCTGTCTGGCCAGAGTCTGCCCCCTTATTCCAGAGAACATCACCCAGGAATAAGGCCTCTGTGTATTTCGAGAGGAGGCAGGAACTCTCATATCCCTTGGGGGAGGCAAGAAACAAGCTCACCCACCCAAGGAAAAAATTTCTTTCTCTGAAACAAAAAAAATCTAAGCACTGTAAGGTTTTCAACATTTTTTTTCTTCATAGTGCTTTCCTAAAAAGCACTCCTGGCGGATACCCCATTCTGTAAACAAATGAAAAGGGCGTTGCTTGCTCTGGTTCAGGAGGCAGAAAACCCCCCACTCCCCTCCATCTCTCCCCTCACTCTTTGCCCATGGTGGCCTCCGAGGCATCCTGCAGACCATGAAGTCTCCTCAGGGAGCAGCCTATGAAACCCTGGTCATGCGAGGGGTAACCAACGGGAACTGTCAGCTCATGTCTCATTCTGGATCAGGCGGCGCTGGCTGGAGAGACAGACCCTCCCAGACTCAGGCCTCCATGTATCCCAAGGGCATGACGTCTGGTCCACCTGCTCACCCAGGCAGATGTAGTAAGAGCAGCTTAAACACACTGAGCAGCTCGGTGTCTGGCACCCTGGGGCTGGATCAGCCTCCTCCCACTTAACTGCCTCAGACTCACTGTTTTTCTTAAGCCATGTGAGATAATAAATGTTTGTTGTTTTAAGATGCTAAATTTTGGGATAATTTGTTACACAGCAATGGATAATTAATATAGAAAGGAAAATGGAGACACCTTGATATCCTCAAGGCTGCCCATCACTGACTACTGTCACTTTTGCCAGAAGCATCTTTCAAAAATTAAAACAGATCACGCCTCTGGGTGTGAAAACCGTAGTAGCAGTGTTCCAACTGAACTAGCAGCATTAGTATCACCTGGGAACTTGTTAGAAAAACGCCAATTCTTTTACCCCACTCCAAACCTGTTGAATCAGAAAATGGGGGTAGGACACCGTAATCAGTTTCAAAAGATTCCAGGTGAGTCTGACAAATACTTTCAAGAAACCTTGCCTTAGATCAGGGGTCCTCAAACTTTTTAAACAAGGGGCCAGTTCTCTGTCCCTCAGACTGTTGGAGGGTGGGACGAGTCAGCTGCTAAGCAGGACAGGCAGCACAACAGGTGGGATAAATGTCCTAGGCAGGCCGCATGTAGCCCACAGGCCATCGTTTTGAGGCTGCCTGCCTTAGATATCTGGTACCTCCCTTGACAGATAACTCCTCACCTCTTCATTCTCATATTCTACTGATATAATCTGCATGCTTTGTGTTCCCTCAAAATTCAGCTGCTGAGACACACCCCTAGATGATTATATTAAGAAGTGACGTTTGGGGGAGGTTCAGAGCCTTCATGAATGGATTAATGTCCTTAAAATGGAGGATTTGGGGACCCCTTTTGCCTTCCACCTTGGGAGGACGCAGCAACAAGATGCTATCTCTGAAGCAGAGAGCCCTCACCAGATACCATATCTGCTGGCACCTTGATCTTGGACTTCCTAGCATCCGGAACTGTGTGCAACACGTTTCTGCTGTGTATGAATTACCTGATCCAAGGCATTTTGTTATAGCAGCCTGACTGGACTGAGACACCCACCATCCTTCTCTCTGCCAGTTCTGCCGCAGTCATGGGCACTTTGCTCCTTGAACATTCCAAGCTCATTCCCACCCTGAGGCCTTTCTCCCTGCCGTTCTTCTGCCTGGAACACTCTTTCTCTGCTATTCACATAATTGGTTCCTTCTTAACTTTCAGGTTTGAGCTCAAAGTCATCTTCCTGAGGAGCCTTCCCTGATCCCCCTACATGCCAGTTACTATCTAACCACCTTGTTTTGTTTTTTTTATAGCTCTTATCCATTTTTGAAGTCATCTTAATTTGTTCATTTATTTTTCTTGTATATTGCCTTTCTCCTCTCCACCTATCTCCATGAGGGCAGAGACCCTGTGGGTCTTGTTCATCTCCATATCCTGGGACGAAGCCTGGCAGATGACAGATGTTTAATGCATATTTGTTGAATGAATGTAAACCACTCCCATGATTAATACCCTCTAGTGGCTCCCATGTCCCTCATGGTCAAATCCATATGCTCTAGCTGACATCCAAGACCCTGTGTCACTGGAACTCAGCCACCTCTTCAGTTTCCCTGGCACTTCCTTCGAACCCTCTGTGCATTCCACACACTGCCTTCCTAAGGACCCTGGGTATTTTAGGATGTTTCAGAAATCCTGGCCCTTAAGCATGCTGTTATTTCTGTCTTACTGTGATTACCTCGAAAACTCCTACTCATCCTTCAAAAGCTAGATCGTGGTCTCACCTTTGTAACTCATCCTGAACCTCCACGTGGAGCCCTTTAATTCTACTTTCACAACTCCCCAGCACCATGCACACCTGACCCAGCACCTATCATGCTGGATATCTCCATACCCTGGCTTCCTCCTCTGAGGAATGTGATTTATAACCTTCCTGCCTGGCAGGGGATCTTGTGGTTTTAAAGAGTTAACATTTGCAAAATGCTTAGAACAGAGCAAGAATTACTAAGCACATGCTGTTGCTATTCCACTGACCAAGCCTGCTCATGCCTCTATCTCCCCACATGGATGGGGAGCCCCTCTAAGGGCAGACTTGTGGCTGACTCATCTCTGCATCTTCAACATCTGGAATAGGCCTAGCCCACATGGGCAGCCAACAAATATCTGCTGAACCTAACTGACTAACATGAATAGCAGTGACTCATTTGAGAAGTCTTTCCTGACACCCCAGGCAGGTTAGAGGAATCTCTGCATTTCCAACTATCTGCGATGATTGCATCTCAACTCTTATCTCACTGTATTGCCCTTGCTGTTCACTTGTTTGTCTCCACTTCTAGGGCTGTGAGCTCCTTGGGGGCAGAGCTTTGTGGAATCCACCTCTGTCTCCCCACAGTTTGACAAATACATTAATGACTCCATGTCATCAAGGACTTGGGGTCCTTCTCAAGTTGGAGAGGGTCCTGGGCTCAAGACTTTAAAGGTGGGCTCCTTGGGAAGCTGATTATAAAGAAGACCATGTTTCCTAATCAGGGAGAGTGGGAAGAGTCCCTCCGTGGCTACCCACTGGCTCCTTTCCACACGAGGCATGAAACTTGAGGTTGGTAGAGCTTTTGACTGACAGAGCCAGCTGGCTGGAGTCTGGAGGTGAGTGTATTAGAAGCCTCCTCACTAGCCACTACAAGGAGAAGGCACCCATGAGACAAGGGGAGGAGAAGGTCAGCACAGCCCCTGATTCCCCCAGGGTCCAGTCCCTGCTCATTAGTCCTCTCAGGAATCGTCCACTCTTGCCAAATTAACTCCCCCACCAGCACATGCTCTAATCAAAAACATCATCTTCCTAGATTGGGAAACACTGTACAAACAGGTAAAGGTTTCTCCTTGGGAGAAAAACAGGGATTTCTATATTGAGAAACCATCAGATGCTCCCAACTTATCCTTCACACGGACATCTTACAAGCCTAACATTTACGCTCTCACCTGTGCACACGCACATACCCAACTGTGCAATTCCTCACAATCTTGCACACTCTCAACACAGCATTGCACATTCAGTGATGCCATCAGGCACCTTCACCCACAAGCACAATTCTAAACCCTTATATACATATTCACAGAGACTCCCATGCACACACACAGCCACTACTATTTAAAGATCATTATGTATCAGCATTAGCTCACAGATGTAACCAGATGACAAGGACCATTCCCTTGTCATTATGTATCAGCATTAGCTCACAGATATAACCAGATGACCCGACACACTACAAACTCCCTCCTGGGTACAATCTCACATAAGTGCACAATCACAAACTCCCACAGACCACCTCCTGAACAGTCCCGTTCAGGTGCACACACACACCTCCTTGCAATACCCTTTCCCTGGGGTCACCTGCTCCCCCTCCAGCACACCTCCCATGACAAGGCCAAGAATACCACAGGCAGAAACCTTAGAAGGAAGGGTCCCAGGTGAATGAGTCTGGGACACCAGGCCCCTACCGTTCAGCACAGTTGTCCTGGCAACGGAAGATGGTCATCTTTTTGTAGTCGAAAAAGGACACGCCTCGCAGGGCTCGACTCTGGGTGTCATCCAGGTAGCAGCCGATGTATTTGGCTTGGGGGAAAGAAAAGGTCAGACATGTCTGGGGAGGAAGATGCAGTTCAACATGTCCCTCGTTATGTAGCCTTGTTTACCTTTGGTATCAGTTCCTTCCTCCAGGTAGAAACCAGAGACTGAAAACTATGTGCCCTGGCAGAGCCTGGTCTTACCAGGGAGATGTAAGGCTGTGGACCCTGGAGGCCAACAGAGGGGAGGAAGGAACCCTGGTGTGGACAGCGTTATAGCCAAGCTGTTGGGGTCTCCTGGTGACAACTGGGCACCCGGGAACCCAAGCGGTGGCCATTCCCTAAGCACCAAACAGAACTTCCCATTTCTTGCAAGATGAGACTCATATTAAGACAGCTATAAAGAAAAGGCTTAACCTTTTACACCATGTTACCATTTCTACAAGTTCCCTAAAGGGATTTATTTTTCCTTGGGAAGCACCCTGGACTTGGATACCTCAAGGTCTAGGTCTTCATTTCACTTCAGTTACTTCCTAGCATGGGCCTAGTTAAGTTTAAGCCAGTTTCTCTCAGAGGCCTAATTTTATTTGTAGTGAGGTTAAAAACACCAATCCGAGGGAGTTAAAATGGAATGATTTGTGTAAAGGTGTCTACCATAATATCTTGCATATAAGAGGCACCAAATTAACATGAGTAGAATAAGAAACTTGCCATTCACTGTGTTGTGATAAGTACTTTACAGTATGCCTCTACTATGAGCCAGAGTGAATGCTTCCATCCAAAGGGAAAATGTAAATGACATAAAACCATTATCTAATTATAAACCACATACTTAGTTTTCTTAAAGTAGTAAACATTTTCCTGTACTTCATGGTAAATAATAACTCTCATGCACAAACATTGTACTTTACAGTTTATGAAGTCTTTTCCTATATGTTCTTAAAATTATTATTACTATTTGGACATGCACTTTGGTAGGTGCTTTACACACACTGTCTCCTTGCAATGAGCCTATGAGAATATTATTCCCATTTTTTGAAGAATAGGTAAAGGCCCAGAGAGGTGAAGTCACTCATTCAAGGTAACACAGCTTATACATGTGGAGTTAGAATTGGATCCAAGCTACCTGGCTCCAAAGTTCATGTTTTGAACTGCCTGAGTCTTGACTCAAGGGATCTTTGCAATGCCCTGTGATAAATGGAAAACACTGCGAGTCTCATGTTTTTTCCTTAAATGACCAAATAGAAACGTAAAGTGGCCTCCCTGAGCTCCACTGCTAACTGGTCACAGAACAAAGATTTAAATCAGTTCTGTGGGATCCTCAAATCAGTAAGTGAAGGTTGGACGCAGGATCCAGCCCTTGGAATTAAATGGCCCTTATGGGGAATGAATGAGGAAAATGCTAAATGCCACTTAATCACTTCCCTGGCTAGCCTGCTGCCCCGCCCCTCTGACATGTGGTGGAAAGCAGGATCAAGCAGAGGATGCAGGCTCATTACCGAGGGATTGTGCCCCTCAACTCAGCTCTGCTAAATGCAGTATTTGTCAGCCCTGCGGGAGACATGCCTTGACCCTATCGCCTTGAATTTCTATCATGAGGCAGAGGTGATTTGCTTGACTAGGAACAGTCCATCATTAAAAGCAACATTGCCTCCCGGACCGCTCCAGGTGTTCCATCAGACAGTAACAGCTCTGGAGAAGTCTGCATCTTGTCTTTGTGTTTGTTCGACAACACGTGCCCCTCCTGTCACAGATGCAGTCACAGCCCCTGGCTTGGGGTGGGGATGCTGTTCAGACCTGAGCTGGGAGAGAGCACTTTGTGGTCACAGGGGTGGGGGCTTCATGCTAAACTTAGCTCGGTAGTTCCAAGGATGCATTGTAGGATGGGGTGGGGGGAGAAAGAAAAAGGAGTTGGAGAGAAGGGAGGAAAGAGAAAGGGAGGGAGGAAAGGAAGAAGGGGTGAGAGGGAAGAGAAGGAGAGGGAACAGAAGGAGAGTGGAGGAAAAGGTTGGTTTGTTAGTATTAAATCTTTGTCATCAGAACAACAGATTGCATATATGTACATGTGTGAGAAAGAGAGGAGGGAAAACTACCATGTATTAAGTACCTACTATGTGCTTTCTACTATGGGCCATGTCTCATTTTGCTAAATTCCATCTTTACCAACTTCTTATCAACCCATTTTATGGATGAAGGAACTAATCATAGTGACTCTTACACTTGTCTACTCTAGAAGAAAATCTAAAGTTTTGGTGGACAGTCTATGTTCTGACTGGTTTTTCCTCCTTTCAAAATGGAATTAGAAGCCAAGTCATCTGCCCAAGCTCCTACATTGGGTCTCACTTCCAATTTAAGCCCCAGATCTGTCTTCCAACCATTTTACACTTGGGAAAGTTTCACTTCCTTTTGTCTACAGGCTTCAGGATTACAAATAGCCATTCTGAGATCTGGAGGGGAAGAATGTCTGTGTCCCAGCTACACTGGGCTTGGAGATGATTTTTTGGCCTTGGGTAGTCCCATCTCAGAGTGAGAGTAGATGCATATGGCCACATATGGGACAGTGGATCGTGTTAGATACGATCTTTATAATCACATTACTGGGAGTGACAGTGCACAGTGCACACCCATTCATTGTAGAGTGAAGGCAGGAATCACAGTGGGTACTGTTTGTGCCTTCAAAGGCCCCCTCTTCCTATTCTTCTATTAGCAGAACTTACCTGCCCTGACTACACGGAGTGCACTGACCTTGGCAGGGTCAATCGTAACGTCCATCCCACCAGCTAGCGATTGCTTCAAGAAAGGACACATGAGCCATTTGTTGAATTCTTACGTATTTAAAACTAGGAGAGGAAAATCTGCCTCTCTGGGGTTACGGTGCTGGCATTCTGCAGCCTAGAGCCAATAACAGCTCAGCCCCGGGCACTGAGGCCAGTCTATGCAGGAGAGTGAGCATGAGATGGACACCAGCAGAGACGAAAGTCAGAAGAAAGCCTCCACTCGCTCCTTTTAAAAATCTGGCCCAGCTGAGCCTCTTCTGAAGTTTGATGACATGACACAATGCGTTTTCTTCTTTAGCTCAGGCTGCTTTGCAAGTTGGCTGCTTGACTTACTATGCTGGTACCCAAGCTAAGAAACTTGCCTGAGTCCACCCAGCAGTGGGAGTCTCAGACTAAAGCAACCTGCCCATTCAAAGGTGACTCTTCCCATGTACCACACTGAGTCCAGGCTTGGGAGGAGGTATCTCCCTCTCCCCAGAGAGAACTGCCCAGGAAGAAGATGAGCGAGGGAGGGTTGCTTGGGAGAAGAGCTGGGATCTGACCATAGGTCCACCTTTCCCAAAGCCTGGGCTTTTAAAAATGATGTACTATCTCCTTTCTCATCTTCCTATCAGTCCAGGCATCAGGCTGAGCTGTCCCACACACAGGTGCTCAAAGACTTGTTGAATGAACAAATGATCCTCTGATTCCTTATCTGTCAATAGGTAGGAGAGAAAAATTCAGGGTCCTTCGCTGATGCCTTGGAGAACATGGGTGTGGTACACATCATGGCCCGACTAATGGGCTGAGCTCCATGGATCAGAATATAAATGCTGAGTCAGTTTCCTCCCTGGGCAAGATCTGGGGATTCTGTCCTCACTGACCTTCAGCACAGGCTGCATCGACATGACCACTAATTCTGTCCTTGGAGTTTTACCGCCCCGCTGAGCTCATCAGTGTGGTTACTGCTCCTCCAGCCTCTTCCTCAGGGGCCCACCTTCCAATCTGCTACAGTGGCAGAAATCTCTCAGAGATGGGAGGTCAGGTATGTAAAACAAGGCCAAAATCACAGGCCACCGGGGGGGTGGGGGGTTGGGGGGGGTGGATTGATGGCCAAGTTCATACAATCTATCAGCTCGTCTCCGCAGTGATCCAAAGACTGCTGAAACGGCAAAGTCACCCCGGCTGGGCTATTTATCTCAAGCACAGAAACCAGCTTCTAAAAAGAAAAGGAAAATCTCTCCTGGTGGTGGTTTATTTTCCTTCTCTATTTACTTGTTTTTCTTTTGCTCCAATTAATCTTTTCATAAAACTGTGCTCTCTCTGATAAAGGTTAGTTGCTACTCGTGAACCCATTTGTAGGCCTCTTATTTACTGTCTGTGAACAGATTCAGGAACAGGAGGCCTCATGCTCTGCTGGAGTGAACCTGGTCTGGGTTCCAGTCCGAGCGTGATGCTGTACTAGCCTCAGAATATTTATTCAAGCTCTTGAAGGTACAATTCTCCCGCTTGAAAAGTAGGAACAAAAATTCAACTAAGTGTATTATGAGGCCAAGGTGGTTGGATTGCTTGAGCTCACAAGTTAAAGACCAATCTGATCAAGAATTGGTCTCTAAAAAAAAAAATAGCTGGGCACTGTGGTGGGCACCTGTAGCTCCAGCAAGTGAATCGCTTGAGCCCAGGACTTTGAGGTTGCTGTGAGCTGTGACATCATAGCACTCTTCTGAGGGCAACAAAGTAAAACTCTTGTCTCAAAAAAAAAAAAAAAATGACAGCAACTATTAAGTGACCTATTATTATGAGCTAGAAAATGTGATAAGCATTTTACATATATTATTTCATTCAAATAATATATGAAAAGCCAATAGAACATAGTGGTAATAAGTAGTAGTCGTGGTAACAGCAGGCTGGGTACAGTGGCTCACATTTGTAATCCTAGCACTCTGGGAGGCCCAGGTGGGTGAATCGTCTGAGCTCACGAGTTCAAGATCAGTCTGAGCAAAATTCTAAAAATAGAAAAATTAGTCAGGTGTTATGGTGGGCCCCTGTGGGTCCAGCTACTCAGGAGGCTGAGGCAAGAGGATTGCTTGAGCCCAGGAGTTAGAGGTTGCTGTAAGCTATGATGCCACGACACTTTACCCAGGGCAACTGAGTGAGACCCTGTTTTAACAAGAAAAAAAAATAGTACTGACAGTAATATTTTATTCCCACAATAAATGTTGTTGTTGTATATATCAACTGTGCATAAGGAATTCATATTCTTTTTTTTTTTTAGTCTTTTTCTTTTTTTTTTTT
>NW_003852433.1:5803677-5812229 GCF_000181295.1 Otolemur garnettii | reverse complement strand
CCCGCCACAACGCCTGGCTATTTTTTGGTTGCAGCCATCATTGTTGTTTGGCCGGGGCTGGATTTGAACCCACCACGTTAGGTGTATGTAGCTGGCGCCTTAGCCACTTGAGCCACAGGCACTGAGCCAGGAATTCATATTCTACCAAGGGACTTGGAGAAGCACAGACAATTGCTATTCATATAAGGGTCATGATAGATCATGGAGGAGGAGCAATGTGGTCAGTCCTAGAGTGGTATCAGGACAACTTCCTGGAGATGAGCAAAGCTGAGCCATAGAGGAACAGTAGGGCTAACCACGTGGAGGTACTCCAGGCAGAGAGATGGTCATCCCTTCCCCAGGCAGCTTCCTGAGCACCTCTAAGCACCTACTCTGCGCCAGGCATCGCGCTAGGTGCGTTCAGGACTGTTGCCTCATTAAACTCCCAGGAACAGCCTGTAAGTGAGGAATTGTTATCCCCATTTTACAAATTTCAAAGCTGAGTGTGAGAAGATGAAGCCATTTGCCTGGGCTGTGTGGCAGAGCCGGAATATGAATCTAAGTCCCCCGATCCATTCTTCCCAACCTTCTCCTTCACTTCTCTGGGAACACTGGGTTCCCAGAAACAGAAATGTAGAAAGGTAGGGTCTTCTGGATGGTTCCAGGGGGAGGTGAGATGGGTAGGGAATGTGATTTGGGATAAGTCTCCTCTCCTCCTTGCTCCCCTCCACTGGTAGGAGAAAGAGTTTTCTGGGAGTTGAACAAAAAAGTTAATAAGGTTTTTTTCCTGTCTTAATTGGTCATTTATTTTCCCAAATCACCTGGCCCAAATTTCTAAAATGTCTACTTGTGTTAATCTCATAAATTGCAGGGGCTGTGAGTTCCTCCTCAACATGCTGGTCTGATGGGTGGATGCCCGTGGACTCCAGGAGACTGGCTTAGCCATGCATTTGGGCCAGATGGACCTGATTTAAACTCCAGCCTTGCCACTGACCAGCTGTGCCACCTTATACAAGTGTCTTCACTTCTTCAAGCCTCAGTTTCCATGTCTGTTAACTGGGTATAGGATCATCGAGGCCTTGTTCAATCCCATGAATGACAGGAAAAAATCAAATTAAAGTAAAATCCTTTTTGACTATAAAAGGCTGAGAAAATGCAATAAAATATGTCTAGGGTAGTGATGTCCTTTGAGAACTGTCACCAAGGGATCTGGCATGGTGGATGGAGAGGCAGTTTGGTGGAACAGCAGCTCTTCCAAGTAGTAGCTATGTAACCTTGAGCTCCTGGTGCCTCAGTTTCCTCATCTTTAAAATGGGAATAACAGGCTTGGTGCCCATAGCTCAGTGGATAGGGCACTAGCCACATATACAGGGGCGGGTGGGTTTGAAACTGGCCCTGGCCTGCTAAACAACGACAACTACAACAAAAAAATAGCTGGATATTTTGGTGGGTGCCTGTAGTCCCAGCTACTTGGGAGGCTGAGGCAGGAGAATTGCTTAAACCCAGAGTTTGAGGTTGCTGTAAGCTGTGACAATACGGCACTCTACCCAGGGCAACATAGTGACACGCTATCTCTCTGTCTCAATAAATAAATAGATAAATACATAGGAATAACACCCACCAAACAGTACCTGGAGCATAGTAAGTACTGGATAAATGCTGGCTGTTTTTAATTTTCATGTATATTTAACAAGGACTGATAACGGCTGCAGAGGAAGGACAGATTTTGACCTCTGGGAGACATGGGGTTCAAATCCAGACTTACTGTTGACAAGCTGTGTGACCTCGGGCAAGCTACTTAATCTCTCCACGCTTTAGTTTTCTCCTCTGTGCAGTAGCAATAAAAAGGAAACCTACTGTGTGTCTATAGCAATAATTCTGATAGCTGTTTCCGAGTAAACGGTGAAAACGGACAGCTGCTATTATTATTATCCCCTCCCTCCTCTGAGCCTGCTCTGTATTCAGATGCTCCCTGCTCCTACCTCTTTCTTCCTCCTTCTCTCGGACGACCCTTCCCTTGAGGGCGCGGCTCCAGGTTCCTCCATAGTCGCCCAGCTTTGCTCTCTCGTTGCCATCCTTGCCCTTGAACCAGGGTCCATACCTGCGGGCGATGCTCGAGACTTCTCCTGCATCTCGGAAGCCTCTGCCCAGATGCATGTCACCCAAGAAGGGCAGCTCTGCACCCTCGGCTGGGCCCCCTGCAGCAGCGGGGTTGGCCTGATTCTGGGAGACTGCAGGCTGGCCCACGAAGCCAGAGTGAAGGAAGACGAGGCTCCCGGCTGTCAGGTAGAGTGCCAGGAAGGTAAAGAAGCGCACAGGTTTCCGGCGGAAGTACCGCTGGAATTTGAACCAGAGCTTGGCCATAGCAGGATCATTCCGGACTGGCTCACAGGGGTGTGGCTGAGGAGCTTGGGGGAGAGAAAGGGGCTTAGTCTCCCAAGCTGCCCTTAGTGATGGACCCCTGGAGGTCCTCAGTCTTATTCTCTCTGCAAAGGTGACTGTCAAGGCCAGAGTCCAGCAAGTCCTGTTTTTGGCTGAGGTCAAATGAAAAAAGGACCGGGCTCACCAGCCCTCCCAAAGTCAAACCGAACTTCTTTGGACCAAGAAACGAGTTTTGAGGCTCACGACACCCAGGAGTTGGTCCCATTTTTCTACATCTTGCTCTTCATTTCAGAGAGTCCCAAAACGACTTTGAAAATAGCAATTGACAGATAATTCCGAGGGTTACAAACAACCGTGGTTCACGTCTCGCCCTTTCTCGGGTCCTCAGGTGTGTCGGAGCTAGATTATTTCACTGAGGGCCTTATTTCTGGCCTCTTCCCCACCTGGGGACCAAGCTCGGCATGCCTGCCTTGTGGGAACAGAAGCTGGAGGGCCTCCATCCAGTCAAGCATCAGGGCTCAGGGCTGCCACCTGCAAAACAGTACAGACACAGGCATCAGAAGCCCCCTCAGCAAAGCACAGGACTCAGAGGGGTCCTCAGTGTCCTCAAGGTGGGTATAGGGCCCCAGAGAAGGGAGGAAAGCCCTTTAAGAGGTGTAGTAGGTACAAGTCCAGGCCTGAGTTTCTGAGACACTGCCTCTTCTTTTAAACCAAACTGGGATTTTGAGGGCTTACAACATATTGGGCCCTAGTTTGGGGATAAACAGTATCCCAAGGGTCCCATGGATGGATTACTGTGCTCCATACTTTCTGTAGTTTGTCAAATATACACTGCTTTGTGTGTTACCTTAAGTTCAAAAAGTGTTTCCTAAGTCCTTGAGTGAACGGCTAGACCTGGCTGCTTCTGAACCAGATCAATTTTATTCATTTTTTCCCCAACAAATATTTAGTAAAACTGAGTATGCACCAGGTGCTGTCCTAGGTGCTGGAGATAAAGTCGCAAGCCAGAGAGACAGCATCCCTTCTCTCCTTGGGCTCTCTCCTATGGATTTGGGCTCTCTCCCCTTCTCTCTCCAAGGAAGGGCAAAAGAGGAGAAGTAGGGTTATGAAGCAGCATATTCTTCATTCATTATTTACTGAGTGCCTACTGTGTGCCCAGCTTTGTGCCAAGCCCACTATGTGTGTCATCTCATTTATTCTTCCCAACATTCCTCTATTTCCCCATTTTACAGATGAGGAAATTGAGGTAACACAGCTGGTGTTGTGTTCTCTGGAGACTCTCTGAAGTGAGGTCCAAATCCAAAGCTGTAGCTCTGAACTCTCTGTCTCTGAACTCTTTGACTCCCCACAGAGTCTGGACATCACTTGAGAATTCAGCCCCCAAATCAGCAGCCTGTCTCCCTTGCTTCCCAGTTACAAGCAGTGGCTCACTGTACCTCTCTGAGTATGGTCTAAGGAACGGCTGATTCAGAATCCCCCGCAGCCTGGTACATGTGAAGATTCCTGAGTGCTAGTGCTCCAGCCAGAATGTCTGGTTGAAGAGGTCACAAGGTACTCTCAGATAACAGTAATAAGCACAGAGGGTGAAGACCATTGCTTTATTAGTAAACCATTAAGACCTTTAGTCAAGGGGGGAAAAAGAATGTAAATTAGAAAAGAGGAAGAAAACTCCAGTTGGGCATTTATTTTTTTCCTATTACCACCAGCAGGAGCCCCATGACAACCTTCACCAATGTCTGCATTGTCATCCAACAGAAGATTGAATGAGAACAGCCCCTCTGATTTAGGCAGCCTCATGGGCACTTAACTGTGGGTTAAGGTAAAGTCAGCTATCCATTTATTCAGGAACTAAGTACTGAGCACCAGCTACTCTCCTAGACACTTGGAATAAATAAGTGAACAAAAGAGACAAAAGTCTATGCCCTGTGGAGTCACATTATGTATCTATTTACCCTCCCATCCGTCTGTCATCCATCAATCCATGTACCCATTCATTCATTAAGCCATTCATCCATATGCCCTGCCTTTACTCTATTCATTAACCCATTCATCCATCAATTCATTCACTTGTCTATCCATCTGAACTGTAGCACCCGGTCCATTCATCCAATTCTTCACCCATTTAGCCATCTACCCATTCTTCCATTCATTTAAAAATACAGGCTGATTGCCTACTATGTGTGTGCTTGGGAGGCAGAAATAAATAATTCTCTGCTTTCAGAGAATTCAGAGTCGATCGAGGGAGAAAGCAATTTAAACAATCACTACACTAGATAGACAATGATAAATCCCACAGTAGATGTATGTACAAGATACAGAACAGCAATCAATATTAATAGTTAATGTTTATTGAGCACTTGATGTATGCCAAGCCTTGTTCTACACACCTACATACTCTTATTTAAGCCTCATAATAATTCCAGGAGGGAGACCTGTTTATCTATTTTGCAGCGAGGTTAAGTATTATGTTCAGGGTCACACAGCCGGGAGGTGGCAGATGGGTTGTGAACCCAAGACCACCTGACTTCAAAGCCTTTTTTTAACCATGTACCTATTCTGATCTTGAATTTCTTTGAGGATTTGATGACAACAGATGTATGCCCAGAAATAAGCCCTGCACATGAGCTCCTACATTTTGGCTTAAACTGTCAGGGAGATCATAGAGCCTGGGGTGAGAAGCTCTGGAAGGTGGGAGTCCAGAGAAGTAAGGATCTACACTCTGGGAGGATCAGATAGGGCCTCCTCAGGGAGAGGTTTTTGAGCTGGCAGATCTTGCAAGAGTAATCAAAGGTCTCACAAGAGAGTGTCAAAGTTCTCTGGGTGAAGGAACAAGAGAAGAACAGTGCCAGGAGGAGGACGAGCCTGCCACGCTCAGAAGTCCAGGCCGTGTTCTGACTGTGCATGTGGGAGCCCACTGAAGTTTCACACGCCAACACTTTAGAAAGACCAGTCTTTTGGTAGCTTGAAAACCTCTGGGCAGTGGACAGTGCTCCTGGAGTATTCCATATAGATCATGCACATGCCAGATGTTTCTGCAGCTGAACTAAGATGAGAAGAAGCCAGCGGCCCTCACAGGAGGAGCAGGATGACACCAGCCTTTCTGGAGGCATATAGGAAAGAACACAGGCTCTGGGGACAAACCAGCCTGGGTTCAAATCCTTTCTCTTCTACCCACCAGCACACGACTGAGGTAAGATACCTCTTCTCATCAGGACTCTTGACTCCCTTCTCAAAAAAATATATTGTTGGGAGGGTTGAATTAAAGATCATAAGAGGAATGTCTCACACATAGGAGATGTGGCCCAGCCCCGTTCTCCACCCCTGGGAGGCACATGCAAGCAAACCTTAAAACCATTTGCCACATCAGCACATTCGCTGCTGTGGAGACAGAGATTTCAGGATGGTGTTCCCTGTGGCTTTTTGCCTCTCTGAGGATATTTCTGGGTCTAGTTCTTTTTTGTTGTTCCCTCCTTGTTCTTTTATATTTCAACACATCTTTTCTCTAAGTGGGTGCCAAATGGGCTTTAAGAGGATAATGAGCTCATTAGAAGCTGGCAGGGAACAGAAAGGGACCGAGACATTGGTGGTGTGGGAAATGAAAGGGGCCCCCAGGGCTGTGTGGAGGGGGCTGTGCCCATCACTGCTCTCGGGGCTCCTGCTCCGTCTGGGGAGGGAAGGAGATGATGTGAGCCGTACCTTCTCTGCTGCCAGTGCTAGGAAGCTGCTGGGGGCTCATCTGGAGAAAGAGACCCTGGGGTCTGAGCCTCATGCAGGTGAGACGGAGTCCGTGCTATCACCACTTCATCCACTGGCGAAGGAAATGAATAAAAGGAGTTGGGGACTGGCCCTCCCCCAGGGCTTAAACTTACAACCATGGCTTCACGCTGTGGCCAAAGCACTCTGGGGACAGCCTCAAAGAACCATGACCTCACGTCTCTGCAGAGGCTGCATCTGCAGTTACTCAGCGCTGGGTGGTTCTGGGGTTCAGGGATCCCTGCTGAGCCATAATCCCATGTCCTCAATGGAACCCCAAAGACTCCTGTGCCATTATTTCCCTTTTGTCTCTGTCTCTCCAAGTCTATCTCTCTTTGTCTCTTTTCCTGCTTTCTCTCTCTCTCTAAACAGAAATTCTGCCCCCAAGCCAATGGGAAAATGAAGCTAACTGCCATTTATTGAGCACCTACTATATGCCAGGCACTGTGTTTAAAGGTTTTAAAAACATTGTTTCACATACTCCTCTCTCCGGGCAACCTGGGAGACAGGTGTGATATTTCTTTCCAATCCACAGGCTGCATATCTACAGCCTGGGCTTGCCTTCAGCAAGCCCCCCATCCCTGTCTGTATTTGCTCATAGCATGTTGGGAATCAACTGTATAAATATCCCCTCCATTCGAGACCCAGGTAGGGGCCTTCACCTCAGTGAGCGGCAGTCTTCTCTCCACACTGAGTCATCCATATATAGCACGCCCTTCCCTGGGCCGTGGGGAGAATTTGATGAGACAATGCACAGGGCTGAGTCAATACTTGCTAGGATCTGCCTAGCATGGCTTCATTTCACATGAGACCCCTCTGAGCCTCAGTTTCCCCATCTATTGAATGTGGCAGATAATCCCTCCATCTCCCTCACAGGGATAGCATTAAGTTTCTGCAGAGAGGAGGCTGAGGGGTCCCCTTTTGTCGTAGTGGCAGCATTTGGTGACTGCAGTTTGAGTTTCCAGCAGGAGCCTCCAAGTGTCTAAACACGGCCTATTTTTAGCAACAGAATGAACCTCTGGTATCTGGCTGCCAACTGAAAGATGGGCAGGTAGAGCTGCCCAGGAGGGGGGAGGGAGACAAAAGGCACAGCCTGCCCTGGGCTCTCCTCCCTGGTAATGAAAGGTGCTCCCACTTCTAGGTTCTGGGAAGGGGTCAGGACAGAAGCCCAGGAGGCTGAGAAGGTGGCCAGCCCTCTCTCCACTGCCCTGAGAATCTGACTTGAGGGCAGAGGCAGCTTCTGGGGACTGAGCAGGCCCAGGCACCAGCTGAGCACCTGACTATCCACACTTTGCCAAGAAATAACGGCTGAGAAACCAGATTTGTGAAGGTCTGGGTGGGAGAACCTTCTGGGAAGTGTCCAAGAAATGGGGGAGACCAGGCCAGAGACAAAATTTTGGTCTTTTCCTAGTAACAAAAATCTCAGCAATCCCTGCTGTTTGCTGAGCACCTATGGTGTGCCAGGCATTGTGTTAGGCACCTCAGTGCCATCGTACCTTGCAATCCTCACCATAATCCTTTGGGGCCGTCATTCGCTTCTCAGTACCTCAGTTTCCTCACGCAGAGAATGGGGGTATCATAGTGTTTATCTCAGGGTTGGTTGGTGTGAAAACTAAATGAGTTAACACACGCAAGTGTTTAATATTACCCTAACATATTAACATATATAAGGGGCAAGCGTTCCATCTTATTATAATCATTTATAGAGAATACTTGTGGTTTTGCCTGTAAAGATCCCATTTTCATTCACGGAGCTTCTCCCTTATGAATTCTCAGCTTGTGTGGCTCAGGTAGACAGGATTTTTCTCATCCGTTGCCACCAATGCCCTTATACCTCTCCCCTGATATGCGAATGCAAGAATTAATGTTAGGTGAATATGGACCTAGGAGTGAAGTCACCAGGCCTTTCTGTCTGAACATCTTATAACTATCCTAAGAAATGTTGATTTGTTTTCCAAAGTGGTGGTGGTCAGAACTTCTCCCAGCAGTGTTTGAACATTCCTATTGCTCCAAATCCACACCAGTAGGTAATGTTGTCGGCCCTTCTCTTTTCTGCCATTTTGGCATGTCTGTAGCAGCTACTGTATGTGCTCCACCCACAGAGTTAAATTTCCAATGCTCCCGTCTCTATCTGTTTGCTGGGGGGCTTTCCCCAACACCTTAAATGGTTTCAATGCCTGTGTGCTTAGAAGGCATTCTAGGAAATTAATGTCTGGAAGTATCCATTCTCAGTCTTTTGGCTAAGATCAAGTATAAAATTTGGAAGCAGTCTCAACCAATGACTGATGGCAGTTGGGGTATAAATGCCGCAGCTCCCTCACCTCTCAGCTAAAATAACTCTGAGGCATGTGTTTATCCAGGTTCCCTGAGTTTCCCTGGTAGGACTTAGCCTCAATCACTCAGCCATAGCTGACTAAATGCACACTTTTTTTTTTTTT
>NW_003852433.1:5800697-5803228 GCF_000181295.1 Otolemur garnettii | reverse complement strand
TCCATTCGTGGATCGATGGGCACTTGGGCTTCTTCCATGACCTGGCAATTATGAATTGGGCTGCAATAAACATTCTGATACAAATGTCTTTGTTGTAATGCGATTTTTGGTCATCTGGGAATATACCCAACAAAGGAATTGCAGGGTCAAATGGCAGGTCTATTTTTAGTTCTCTAAATGCACACTTTTTACTGGTTTCTTCCCTTCTCTGTCTTACTTCCCCACTCAGGGAAGGCCGGGAGTCATTGTGCTCTAAATCTCCTAAATAAACTACTTACCAGTGATAGTGATTCCTTGGACTAGATTTTGGTTTATTCAAACTTTCCCTTATCATTAGATACGTAAAATATTTCTAGTTTTCCTCCCTTATAAGGAAGCAATGCTATGATAAACATCCTGTATGGAGATCTTTGTACAGATTCCTAGAAGGCAATATAGCACCTTTCAGCAATAATGAGGCACAGGTTTGAACAGACCCATTTTACAGATGTGGAAGTTGAGGTTCATAGATACTAAGCAACTTGCCCAGACACACAGCTAGGAAGAAGTGGAATATAAATTCAAGGGTAGAATTGTTTGGAGTTTTGATGGCATGATGCAATGGGAGATACTAAGTTTACTGGCAGGACAGCTCTCCCTTCTCATGACCTCTAATCTCTCCACTGAATCCCAGTCTTAACGAAAGGATATCTGAGCTTGCAGACATGTAATATCATGCCTCAAACTCTTCTACAGGTAGATGGACCCCAATTCCTTTAATCAATGTTTCTTCTTATCTTTCTTGCTCCTAGACCAGCCATTTGGCAAGTGAATGATACAACGAAACAGCCTAAGAAGAAATGCAAATATAGTCAGGTATAGTGGCTCACGCCTGTGATCCTAGCACTCTGGGAGGCCGAGGAAGGTGGGTTGCTTGAGCCTGGGAGCTTGAGACCAGCCTGAGCAAGAGCAAGACCCTGCCTCTACTAAAAAAAATAGAAACAAACTGAGGGAAAAGGATCTCTTGAACCCAAGAATTTGAGGTTGCTGTGAGCTATAATGCCACGGCATTCTAGCCAGGGCACCAAAGTGAGATTCCATCTCCAAAAGAAAGAAAAGAAATGCAAAATAAATGGTAATTTGGTGGCTTTCACTCATTTTCTTTCAGAATCTAGAATTTTATTAACCCAACTAACTCCAAGGAAGGCTTTTGCACCCCTCTGCTTCTGGGTATGCCATAGTTTAACAGTCCTGTGATGAACATGCAGACCTGGGTCCTGACAGTGGGACTGTGGTGTCCAATTTTCTGCACATTTGTGTGCAAGTCCACGCAGGGAAAGCTGCTCTGGCTTCCTAACCACAGCATATGCTGCCTCCTGCACACACTCACTCCAACCAGGAAGAAAGAAGCCCCAGAGCCTTCACACTTCGCTCCGTTCCAAGGATGAGGATTCTTCCACTACCACCCCATGTCCGCAGCTCACCATCTGAGCCCATTTTCATTTATCTCCCCCAAAACGCGAGAAAATAAATGAGAAGGCAAAGTGCCATTAGCTTAATGGCCTTTAACACCAGCCATCTGCCATGATGTAATTAAATAAAAAATCAGAGAGAGCATATGGTGTCCATTAAAAATAAATATTAAAATTTTGTTTCAAGGGATAAGGACTCCAGTGCCTCTTGGTCCATGGGCAAAATTTATGGCCCTCTTCACTTGTCGCGGGGGATGAGGCTGGGCCATAGTGAACAAGAATGACTGCTGGGAGAGAACGGAGAAAGGCATCAGACCTGGAATTAGGCATCTCTGCATGTGAACCGGCTCAGACCCGTGGTGGCTGTGTGGTTTTCAGCAAGTGGCCTCTCTGTGACTCAGTTTCCCCATTGGCAAAATAGGACCAATCCACCCTGCTTCACCGGGAAGGTAGGAAGATTAAGTAAACTAAGGTGTTTAAAACACATAGCACCCCAATAACAACATGAGTTAATATTTATTGGGCACCTACCATGTGCCAGGCACGGTTTTAGATAGTAACTTGTTTAATCCTTACAATAACCCTATGAGGACGGTCTCATTTGTTAGCTCTATGTTATAGATGAGGAAACTGAGGTTCAGAGAAGTTAAGTCACCTGTGCAAGATCACACAGCTGGGAAGGGGTGGAACAGTGTTTGAACCCAGGCAGCCTGGTTTGGGAACCTGTCCTCTTAAGTATCCAGTAAGCTTGCCAGAAAAGGTTCTCAATAAATGCTCATTCTCTGCCTCAACATGAGCCAACTAAACAAAGCATTTACCCCTTCTAATGACAATACCGTTTTCCCAGACTTCATTGCAAAAGACGAAGATTCAATAAGTTGGTATGATAGTTGGTGACCACTCGAGGTAGGTATGGAAGATGCATTCTGGGGAGTCTGTCTAGTGTGTGACCCCCACCCCCTGCTCATAGGAATAGAACTCACGTTTGTACCACATCACCCTCCCCACTGGCATTGTTCCTGGGCTGAAATTGGACTCAGATCTAGAACAGGGCAATCAATGCTTCACCCCCAGGAAAAC
>NW_003852433.1:5784648-5800130 GCF_000181295.1 Otolemur garnettii | reverse complement strand
GAAACTTAAATGCTTATCACTAAGTGAAAGAAACCAGTCTGAAAAGGCTACAGACTGTGCTGTTCCAACTCCCACATTCTAGAAAAGACAACATTCTCAACTACATGGTATTCTAGAAAAGGCGAAACTTTGGGGGTAGTCAAAAGACCAGTGGTTGACACGAGGGGAACAAATTGGCAGCGCACGGGAGACTTTTAGGGCAGGGACACTACTCTGCACGGTCCTACGATGGTGGACACACGTAATGACACATTTGTCCAAACCCACAGAAAGCACACCACCAGGAGTGTACCCTAATGGAAACCACGCGCTCTGGGTGACAGTGATATGTCACTACAGGTCCCTCAGCTGTCATCAACAAACTACCCCAGTGCCTGGTGTTGATGGCAGGGGAGGCTGTACAAGTGGGCTTGTGGGGAGGAGATATGCCAGAACTCTCTGTGAATGATGCTCAATATTTCTGTGAACCTAGAACAGCTCTAAAAAAAATTGTCCATTTTTTAAAAAGGGGGGTGGAAGACAGTCCTATATTTTATTAATTATGCATAAAACTCAGGCTGGCAAGGAAGAGAGAGAGAGGCTGGGGGCAGGTAAGGGGGTGCACGGCAGCCCCCCTCCTCCAGCCTGTGTGAGAAGGACTCCTAAAGAAAGACCCTAAATCCCTATCATTAAGCCATCTGGAGTCATCCTTCTCCTCGGGGAGCTGTCTCATGGAAGGTCAATTAGTGCATATTTGCATAGAGTTCCTTAATAGGTTACTAATTGCCTGGGTGAGATAATGGATGGCTCTGCTGGTTCTGGGCAGAATGTTTACCCACGGGGCAGACCTACAGGGGGTGGCAGAGAGCTGGAGAGGAAGGAAGGAGGGAGGGCAAGGATGGGATGGAGGGAAGGGAAGAGAATGAAGTGAGTAGCTGTGCTGACTCACAGTGAGGAGAACTGTGGGGGGGGGGGACCTTTGCTTTAGTTGTGTGTGTGCATCACAAGGGATAATGCATTTCTCATTGTGGGTTCACTAGAATAATTCGAAAGTAATTCCTAGTAATGGAGAATAGGGAGAGCTACGTGGGATAAGGTGGGTCCAAAAGGTCCCTCTGATACATTTAAGCTGAGACCTAAAAAGCAACAAGAAGCAGTCATGGACCATCTGAGGCAGGAGTGTCCCCAGCAGCGGGGGACTCCATGCAAAGATGGGCTGGGTGGGCTCTCTCCCACCCCCAGAGGCATCTTCATTCTGCTCAGGGTTGCACCTGAATGGCAGTGTGACCCTTTCCTGTCTCCTAAAGTATACAATGAACAGCTAGAGGAGGAGGCCACTCCGTACCCTTTCTGTCCCAGTGAGATGTACCAGTTCTCAGAGGAGGCTGAGCTGGGCTCAGAAAATGTGTACTGATTGCTAGAACTTACAACAATCCAGGGTCCTGGTTCTTGACAGGACTCTGAGTGGCTCTAGAATTTGTTTCTGGGTGGGGCTTAAGGGAATGTGGCCCCCAAAGCCTAAACTGTTTCCTCTCTGGCCCTTTACAGAAAGCATCTGCTGACCCTCGAGGCAATAGAAGCTGACACGTAGATTCTGGGGGAGGGGGTTTAGGGCCTCAAGGCCATTGAGGCCATTCATTCTACCCTCTTCAGAGCGCCAAGCTTACCCTCAGGTCACTTAGCATCTTAGAGCAAATGATAGCTGGAAAGGAAGCTTGGATATCCATCACCTAGTGAAAGTCTTCCTGTAAAAAGGGGAAACTGAGGCTCAGAGATATTTGCATGAAATAACTTCTGTCTATATGGAATGTCTTGTACAGACCTGGTAAGTATTCAAGAATCTTTCACTGTTGCTATGATTATTATTGTTATTGTTATACCACAGAAACCTGGAGAGAATTCAACAAGCCCTTAGAACCCAGCTAGTTCACGTATAACATTTAAAATGTTTTACAGGTGAGGAACCCAGGGCTCAGAGAGGCTGGAAGAGTGCCCCAGGGTCACACAGCCAGGCCAGGGCTAAGCTGGTTCCAGACCCAGCCTGCCGCTTGGCAGATTTTGTTCCCGGAGCACACGCTGCTCCCTGGCAGCCCCCAGCTCTCCCAACTGCAAGCTCCAGTGAATTGCACTTGCTGGCTCCACTCTGACCAGGGAGGTCTAAACTCTAATTTAGGAACTGTGACAGCTCCCATTAGCAGCCCTTCCCCAGAGAGGAATTTTCCACCAGGCATTTCTCCAGCAATAACTGCTGTCCCCATCCCCAAATCACCCAGGCCTGGCTTTCCTGTCCAAGCCAGTGTGTGTGTGTTTGGGGAGAGTGTCTGTGCCCTCCTCATCCATCTCCATGGGTTCAAGTTCTCTTCCTCCATGGAGCACTCTGAGCCCTGCAGCTGGCTCAGAGCAGGAGTAGGAGGTGACCTCATAGCTGTCACAGCTGGAGGGGGGACCCCTCACAACTTCCAGGCCAGGCTCCTCACTGACAGATGGAGAAACTGAGGCCCAAAGGGGGAAGGAAGGGGACCCCACAATCTTGCAGGGACTCCACCCAGACCCAGGCCTCCTGGATCCCAGCCTCAGTGTCCTCCTTGAGAAGGAAGAGAAATGGATGCACTGCCATGCCACCTGCTACTTGCAAGGCTCTGCCACACCTGAGTGGCTCGGCTTGACAGGTTGGTTTTATTCTCACTTTACAGATGAGGCAACTGAGGTCAGTAAACTTGCCATAGTGCAGAGCTGTTAAGTGACAGGGCAAGACTCCCCTCTCCCCTGGCTGACTCCAGACCCTTCATCCTAACTTCTATGTGACACTGCCTTCCACTGCAATGCCACTCCCACTTCCACAATGCCACCTCTGACCTCGGGGCATCCTCTCTGTGAGACCCTTCGTATTCTGAGACCCTTTCACTTCTGTCTGCTCAGAGCCTGTGTAGGGAACAGGCCCTCTAGAAGGCCCTAGCCCATCAGTGGCCCAAGGGATTCTACAAGCATCCAGTAGACAGCTGTTCCCCCCATAAGGAAAACCACTGCCAGAAAATAACCTTTTAGTTCCTTGGCACATCACCTGGATGCCATCATACCACAGAGAAGGTAGCCTGAAGCCCTGTGTGTGCACATACTAACGGCGACCCATCCAGGAACAAACACCTCACCTGGCCACCTCCGAGACCCCATCTGTCCATCTGCATTTGCAGCAGACGCTGTAGCACTTGCCAACATTAGCATTGGAGTAAAACTAGAAACTGTATCTTCTTGTTCTGACCAAGCTTAGTTTCTTCTTCCTGGGGACTGTCGAAACAATAAAGCAGCACATGCCTTAAAAAGTCTAGACCAGGGTTTCTCATCCTCAGCACCACTGACATTTTGGACAAGATAATTTTTTGTTGTTGGCAGGGGCTGGTGGGGGGGCTGTTCTGGGCATCAGACAGTGGCTGCCAGCATCCCTGGCCTGTACCCACCAGATGCTGGCATCATTCTACCTCCCCCTGAGCTGTGACCATGAGAAGCAGCTCTAGACATTGAACTAGAGTTAGACCTTGCACTTATGAATAACCAGAAGAGTGAACCAGAACCATGCCCTCAGACCCGCCTGGGTCTGTATTTATAAAGTTTTAGTGTTAAAGACTAGAACTCCATCTAAGATTGGAGTGTTAGTGTTAGTGTTAGTGTGGTTAGTGTTAAAGACTAGAACTCTATCTAATATCCTCAGGAGGTGCTGTAATCCTAGCACTCTGGGAGGCTGATGTGGGTGGATTGCTTGAGCTCAGGAGGTTGAGATCAGGCTAAGGAAGAGTGAGTTCCTGTCTCTACTAAAAATAGAAAAACTAGCCAGGTGTTGTGGTATGTGCCTGTAAGTCCCAGCTATTTGGGAGGCTGAGGCAAGATCACTCGAGCACAAGAACCAAGAGTTTAAGGTTGCTATGAGCTATGATGACACCAGGCACTCTACCCACGGTGATTCTGTCTCAAAAAATAAAAATACCAAAAAGATTCTGTCGTGAGGTCCCATGCTAGGACTCTGGCCTTCCAGCACTCTATGTGACACTAGGAAGAAGTGTTTCAATATTGGCAGGTTCTCTGATCCTGAAATTCTCTTCTAAGCTCCTGAGATCTCATCTCCTCCTATGTCAAGGTTGAAATTCTTCCTGGGAGACAGTCATGCCTCACTGCTTTCCCGTGACAAGGATGAAAGACACGCCCATGAATTATATATTTCAAGTCATCTCTAAATTGCTTAGCAATTACAGAACACCAAGGGTCAGCTGCTGGGAGCAAGAACCTCCCCTTCAGCAGAGAAAAAAACAGTTGGATTAAAACACACCAATACACATAAAGATGTTATCTCTCAGAGGCAGGTTTGGGAGTGATTTATTTTTTCATTTTGCTTCTCTGTATTTTCACAGTTTCTTTTGTTGTTGTTGTTGTTGTTTTTGGCTTTTTTGTTTTGGGCCTGGGCTGGGTTTGAACCCTCTACCTCCGGCATATGGGGCCAGCACCCTACTCCTTTGAGCCACAGGCGCCACCCCTAGCTTCTCTGTATTTTCATTTCCCATAATTAACTGTGTTTTAAAGAAAGAGATAGAATAAGTTTTGACATTGGTTGGACTTGGGTTGGCGAAGAAGCCCCTTAACCTCTCTAAGAGACGCTTTCTCACGGTAAAATGGGATGAGAATAACAGTACCCAAGGCAGTACACCCAAGGAACTCCTGGGCCTCAGCATAATCACAGCTGTTGTTATTTGCAAGTCAGAATCCACAGGGGCAGCACACTCTTCCAGCTCTGTCCACCTCGGCAAGGGCAGGTCACCTCTTTGAACCTCCATTTTCCCAATTCATGAAATGGGTACAATCATGCCACCTCCCAGGGTCACCAGCAGACACCTGGCCCCAGCAGGTGTCCTCTATTCTTTTTTACCCCAGGCCAGAGGGTTGGCAGGCACTGAGCAAGGTGGAACAGGGGCAGAAGTTGAAACTGGGGCGATCCCTTATCTCTCGATTTATTTAGGATTCTTTTAAAAGAGAGTCATCACCAGCCCCAACATTAATAGGTCCTTGCTGTCATGATGGCTTTAAATTTAGATGAACATCCCACACACAAACACGCACCCGCCCACACACCCCAGGAATAAATCTACCCGGAGTGGGAGGGAGGTCTGTCTGGTTACATCTGGAGAAAAGAACAAGTTGACATAGCTGGCGGCTGCAGCATGTGGGGCTCCCGGGAATGGGGGGAGGAGTTCCGCTCTGTCCTTGTAGGTGCACAGGGTGCTCCCAGCTCAGGACACTGCACAGGGAGTGAGCTAAACTAGTCCCACCAAGAGGTGGGTTCATGGATTAGACTCCAGAGTCCCCTGAAGGACAGGCTGGGTGTCCTGGGCAACATTCACAGCCTCTCTGAGCTGGGGTTTCCTCCTCTTAACTGAAGTGGTTGCAGGGCTATTTTTATAGTCTTGCCACCTGACCTGTGGTCCCACAGGGCCCACCCTCTTGCTTGGTTTAATACTCTGTTTGCTGTCTCTGTCTTAAAATTCTTAAACATCTTTGAACAGGGGGCCCTATCTTCTCATTTTGCACTGGGGCCTGCAAACTGTGAAGCTGATCCTGTGTGGCTGTGAGATCGGGTGAAAGCCCCACCCCTCAGGGTCCCTCAGGGTGTTCAACTCATGGGCTCTCACTTTTCTTCTTCCAGCCCCCACCTCTTAAGCTCATTCTGCTCTTCTGGTTACTCTTCATAAAACACAAAATCAAAAACTACCTTTAATTTCTTCTGATTCCCCTTCCCCAATATTCAAACTATAATTCGTTCATTCATTCACTCAGCAAACACTACTGAGTGTCAGCCCCTTGGCAATGCCCCACAGGCCTGGCCTGAACCAGAGGATATATCCACAGGGAGAGTTTATCCTGCACAAACTGCACAAATCCATCATCTCTGGAGAGAATGCCTCCTTCTTTACCTTGAAAGACCTCTACTCTAATCCACAGGAGTCAGATGTTCCCCAGCCTGGGGAGGAGGGGAGGGAAGTATGATTTTATATCTTTATTCAACAAACATTTATGGAGTACCTATCCCACATCAGGTGCTGTGGCTACATCCAGAAAGAAAATGTGACCCCTGCCACCAGGAAGAGGACAACCCTATTTTTTAGCTTTTAAAAATCTCAGGATGCTGTGCTGGTTTCAAGCACTAAATAATTGCAATTTCATTCTTGAGTTTCCAGAGCTCTTGAGACACATAATTTCTAATGCTCACAACGGAACTGTGCTTTTAAGTCCATTTTACAGGTAAGACACTAAAACTCAGATAGGTCAAGTCGCTTGCTCAAGGTCACAGTTTGTTAAGTGGCCCACCTGGGGTTTCAGTCTTGGGCTGTGTGGCTCCGGAGGGCTTTTGGTGACACCATTGACTCTTGTATCAAAGTTCAACTCCCCAAAGGGAACATGGCTCTGTGAGCTGGGTCTTCCCCTCCTAACTACTATCTGGAGCGTACCATTCCTGAACCCCATGTCAGTCCCACCAGACAAAAGGGAGGCCTAACTGCACGTTGGTCTCAAAGTCTCCTGAATCAGATAGAGGAAGACATTTAAAGTCAGAGAAAGCCACTGACATGAGTCATCTGGGGTGGAAGTTTTATGTCCCATTTGGGGTCTGTCTTGGTTTTACTGATCCCATCCTACCAGGCAACTCATTGCTCTTATGTAATACTCAGGGAGGGGGCAGTGCAGGGGTTCTCAAACTGCATTGAGAACTCCTAGGAAGTTCATGAAAACACAGGTCTGGGCCCCACCCCCAGAGTTTCTAGTTCAACAGGACTGGGGCCTGAGAATGTGCATTCTGAACAAGCACCCAGGTGAAGCTGCCATGTGGTTCCAGGGATCAGAGTTTAAAAACCTCCTATCTAGACAAAGCCATCCCCATGGACGTAATTATAGTAGGTCTGGAAAAATCAGGATCCGATCCTCTGTGAGACAGACCTGGATTTAGATATTCCAGCCCCAACATTAGTACCCAAGGTGTGTCTAGGAGTCTGTTTCCTCATCTGGAATGGACAGTAGCTTCCTCAGGGTTGCTATGAGTATTAAAATAAATGAGTAATACCTTGTGATAGTAATAGCAAACTAATACCCAACAGAGTGCTTTCCGTGTTGTAAGTTGATCTGTGTCCCCTCCGTCCCCCCAACTCATATATTGACATCTTAACCCCAGAAACTCAAAGTGCAACCTTCTTTAGAGATGGTGTCGTACAGAGGTGATCGAGTTCAAATGAGGTCACTGGGGTGGGCCCTAAAGAATATGGCTGGAGTCCTTATCCAAAGGCAAAATCTGGACATAGACACAGAGGGAAGACCAGGTGCAGACGCTGGGAGAAGTGGCCTTCTACACGCCAAGCAGAGAGGCGTGATCGTCTCTTTTCCTCACAGCCCTCCATGGAACCACCCTGCTAACAGCTTAATTTTGGACTTCCAGCTTTCAGAACTGTGAGACAACAAATTTCTGTTGTTTCAGCCACTTGTTCAGTGTGTGCTACTTTGTTACGGTGACCCTAGCAAATTAATACAGCCGTGCTATGCAGGGCACCTCAAAATTTTTTTTCTTTTTTTTAAATGAGAAAGAATTTACATATAGAATAGTAAGAATGCACACATCTTAAGTACGTCAGAATTTTACATAAGTACACGCCAATATGGCCACTTCGAGTCAAGACTCTGAACATTTCTGTCACTTCTATAGGCTCCCTAACGTCCCCTCTGGAGTAATGCCCCCTTCCCAGGGGCAATCATTTTTCTAATTTCATTTCTAATTTCTGCCATAGATTCATTTTGCGCTTTCTTCAGCATCATAAATAGCTCAACGACATTGAACAAAGGGAGTCAGCCCTTTAAATTTAAAGGCACTTGAGCCTCATAAAACCCCCTTGAGAAAGGCACTATGGTAATCTTCATTTTGCAGGTGTGAAGTCAGAAGCCCAGAGAGATTCGATAACTTGCCCACGGTCACACAGCTAGGGTGCAGGTGGCAGAGCTAGGACTTGACTAAGTCCGGCTCCATTCACTAGACTTACTGAGTTTATCATACACGGTAAGTGCCCAGTAAATATAATCACAATGACTTCTAACATGAAATTGTTCTAAGTCGGGCCTGGCACTGTATCACTTCATCACTTCATCTAACTCTCACATCAACACATCAGTCCTATTTAGTATTTTAACATATATATATATACATATATATATTCATTTATTACATACACAGACACACTCACTATATTAGATACACTTCATAGTATTACCAAGGATACATAGTAACACGATCCCTCTTAAGTTAAGACCAGTTGACACAGGACTACTGAGTGGCAGAGCTGGGGGGGTGACCATTTGCAGAGCTGTTCCTATAGCCAGGGATGTCACTACCTCCTGCCAGGGCTGGTAAGTGACAGCACCAGGACTGCTAAACTCAACAACCTGTGCTTTAATTAAAACCACAATGGGATTCCAGCACATACTCACAGGAATGGTTCAAATTTATAAAAGCTAAATAAATAAATAAAGGAAAAGAGAAAGAATACCAAGGGCTGGAGAGGATGGTGAACACCCATATGTGAATGGTAGTAACTCCAAAAGGTAAACAGCCACTGTGGAGGCCGGGTGCCGTGACTCACACCTGTAATCCTAGCACTCCGGGAGGCCAAAACAGGTGGATCGACTGAGCTCAGGAGTTTGTGACCAGCCTGAGCAAGAGGGAGAGCCCGCCTCTAAAAAAAATAGTGGCAGGCACCTATAGTCCCAGCTACTTGGGAGGCTGAGGCAAGAGAATCACGTGAGCCCAAGAGTTTGAGATTGCTCTGAGTTATGATACCACAGAACTCTACCCAGGGTGACAGAGTCAGACGCTGTCTCAAAAAAAAAAAAAAGCAATCACTGTGGAAAACAGTCTGACCAAAACGGGCAGGGCACTTGCCCCATATGCCGGAGGTGGCAGGTTCAAACCCAGCCCCGGCCAAAAAATAGAAAAAAAAGTTAAAGGTCCACTTACTCCTAGGTATTTATGGGAGAAGTGAAAAGCCATGCTCAGGCACAATCCTGCGTGCAAATCTTTACAACAACTTTACATGTAATTGCCGAAACTGAAAACAACCAAATGACGAATGGACAAGCTGAGCTGCATCCGTGACGTGGAATTTGACTCAGCCATACAGAGGCCACTACTGATATGTGGCATGGATGACCCTTAATGGCATGATGCTGGGTGAAAGAAGGCAGACGCAAAAGGTTATTAAACATAAATGGGTAATATATTGATTAAATAATTATATAGAATATGATTCCATTTATATGACTTTCTAAAAAAAGCAAAATGAAAACTGATCGGCGGTTGCCAGGGGCTGGGGTTGGGGAGAGGGACTGACCACAAGGGGGCACAGAGGAATTTTTTGCGGGTCACTGAGCTCTTGTGTTATCTTTATTGCAGTGGAGGGTCCCTTCTTCTATGTATTTGTCAAAACTCACAAAACCGTAGACTAAAATGGGTGCATTTTACTGTAGGTAGATTATACTCAATAAAAATGTATTAAGAAAACCCAACCACAACCATTCTCTGCTTTTTTCCTGCTATGCCGGCTGCCTCCCTGAAGGAAGAGAGGCTTCCAAGAGCATCAACACCTGCTCACTTATCCCAGGGCCCTGGATGTTCACCTGGAGGTGGGGGATGGCTCCCAGGAGCACCTGGGCTCCCAAACGACCCCTCAGCCCCGTGCATGTACTTCTCCCAGAGCAGTAACATTCCGGGTTATTTTTGCTCTGAAATGCACCAGCTACAGGGTTCTTTCTCTGCAGGCAGCCGCCACCCCCTGCTGTGTTTACAGAAAAACACATTTGCACAGGGTTTTGTTTTTACATTTGCCTCAGCAGCCTGGATCCCATTAGAGGAGGGGAGGCCTGATTATCCGGCTGGCAGCAGTTGATGGGAAAAGACAAGTTGGAGGAGTGAGGTCCGATCAGTGCTTCCTTCCTCCCAGTAAGTCCAAGAGACACTGGGGTCTCTGTGCGGAGGAAAGAAGAGAGAAGAGCTCTTGGAAGAGCTCTCTGGTGCTCACTGGTGCACACACCAGCAGGCATTTCTCAAGCTGGGCACCACTAACATCTGGGGCTGGATGATTCTTTCCTACAGGAGGAAGCTATCTTGTACGTAACCTAGAAGCATCCCTGCCCCTCTGCCCACTAGGAAGCCCCACCAGTGTGTGGCCATCAAACATGACATTGCCAAAGGTCTCCTAAGGGAGAGGGAAAGCCCCCAGTGAAGAACCACCGGTTCTCAAAAAGAAAACTGATGCAAGCTCAGCTCAGCATCCCTCTGCCGCCCAAGACCACCACCAGACCCCAAAGAGAGGGGTGAATATCTTTCCCTGACCTCTATACCTATGGCTGTTACTGCAGTGCCTGGCAAATTCCTATTTTAGAAGTTCAAGGACACTTGTGGATAAACCAGTTATGGCAGTGGAAAGAACCAACAGTCATTAGCTTACCTAGGTTTGGATGACATTGTCCATTAACTATGTCAGATTCTGGCCACCATGTGTGGACTTGTGCTGCAATTAGGCTGTTCCCACATCACCTCTCCAAATGCCCCAGGGAGCCCCAGGAAGGAAATCCATGATTATCTCCATTTTACCATTGGGAAAACTGAGCACTCAGTTGGCAGGTGTAGAGCTGGATTTGAGCATGGGAACATCTGACACCAGAGCTCAGGCTCTTAGTTGTCACACTCTACTTAAGGCTGAAATATTTGTTAAGGACAAGATGCTTACGCACATGGGGAGAGACTGTGGGCGAAAAGCAGATGCCCCTCCAAGATGAATATGGTAAGGACTCTGGACTTCCCTGCAAGACAGTCTGACATCCAAATCCCACCTGGCCACTTACCAGCTCCCTGACTGGGTCTTGGTGATGTCTTCTGTAAAATGGAGCCAATGATCACAACGCAGCATAGGGTTTGTAAAGATTTGATGAGATGACGTTGTGAAGTGCTTAGTAGGGCCTGGAAAATAGCCCGCCCTCAGTGAATATTGGTGGGATGCACACAGCAGGTCTTAGGGAGAATGGCTGAAGCTAAGCCCAGTAAGGCATGGATGGGTGTTCAAATCTCTCATAAACACACACACACACACACACACACACACACACACTGAGCCAGGAGCCAGGTCTTCCCCCAACAGCCTCCAGCCCTTCCAGTGAACCAAATAAAGGCTCATTGTATGTGTTGATCCAAGAATGACAGCATAGTAGGTGGACAAGAGGCCCAAGAGGGCCCCTTTGCCATAGGAGTCAGCAAGATGGTGACCCCTTGGGAACAGCAGGGCCTGATCCAGCATCCCTTGACCCCTTCCAAACAGACACATTGAATGGTCTGCACAGCAGTCCCTAAGCGACTTGGACCTGGCTCTGCTCAGGCTGCCCTGTGGGAACTACCCAGAGGTACCAGTGTCCCTCCCAGGCCTGAAGGAGGAGGATTAGGACCAAGCAGGGGGAGGATGGGGTTGCCTCCCAGGTCATCAGCTGCAGAAGTTCTGATTCTCAGAGTTAATTCAAGAGCATCCACATCTCCTGCTGAGAAGCTGAAGAGCCCTCTGGAGCCTCTTTTCAACTGAAAACAGTGATTTGCAAGAGCTCACAATGCCGGGAGCAGAAGGCCTTTCTCACAGCCCAGAGCCTGTGGGGACAATTTGAGGCCTGGGAGCTGTTCAGGCTGGCAGGGTTGTGGGGAGTAGTAACTGAGGGACTGAGGGACATCTGGACAGCACTCTCCGGATGAGCTGAGGCTTCCAAAGGGAAGCAGCAACAAAGGTCTCAGGTCTGCTCAGGCTGTGTAACAAATATCCACAGATTGAATGGTTTATACAGCAAACATTTATTTTTCATAGTTCTGGAGTCTGGGAAGTTCAAGATCAAGCTGCTGGCAGATCCAGCATCCAGGGAGGACTGATTCGCTGTGTCTTCACATGGTAAAGAGAGAGGGGAAGAAATTTCTCCTGGTCTCTTCTTATAAGAGCACCAACCCTATTTATGGGGGCTCCACCCTCAAGACCTAATCACCTCCCGCTGGGGATTAGAGTTTCACAGGTGAACTTGGGTAGATGGGCACAAACATTCATTCCATAGCACCTGGCATGTCCGTCTCCTAGGGCCGCTATAACAAATTACTATAAGCTAGTAAAGCCCACTTAAAACAACAGAGGTTTATTCTCTATAGCGCCGTAGTCCACAAGTCCAAAACTAAGGTGCTGGCAAGTTTCTTCTGGAGGCACTGGGGGGAGAATCTGCTCTCTGCCTCTCTCTGAGCTTCTAGGGGTTGCCAGCAAGCTCTGAAATCTGCTGGTCTGCTTGCCTCTCTTTTGTTTTCTTTTTTTTTTTTTTTGAGACAGAGCCTCAAGCTGTCCCCCTGGGCAGAGTGCCATGGCATCACAGCTCACAGCAACCTCCAACTCCTGGGCTCTAGCGAGTCTCTTGCCTCTGCCTCCCAAGTAGCTGGGACTACAGGCGCCCGCCACAATGCCCGGCTATTTTTTGGTTGTAAGCCATCATTGTTGTTTGACAGGCCCAGGCTGGATTCGAACCCGCCACCTTAGGTGTATGTGGCTGGCGCCTTAGCCATTTGAGCCACAGGCACAGAGCCTCTTTTGTTTTCTTATGAGGGACACTATGAAAGTTTTTTGAGATAACATAAAAATTAAAGAAACGTAAAATCATTTTGATTACTATATTTTCTCAATGTAATCACCATGACATTCTGTACATTCTTGCATTCTGTAAAGCATTTTGAAAACATTCTTTCTAGTCACTTTCTGGAGCTCAAGTGATTCTCTTGCCTCAGCTTCCTGAGTACTTGAGATTACAGCCACCTGCCACAATGCCCAGCTGTTTTTAGGCACAGGATCTTGCACTTCTGTGCTCAAGCAATTCACCCACCTCCGCCTCCCAGAGTGTTGGGATTACAGGCACGAGCCACAGTGCCTGGCCCTAAGCATGCTATTTTTTACTGTATGGAACAGGAAATAATTACCTGGGATCAGGTCAGGACTGTGGGGTGGATGAGTCGTAGGTTTAACCTCTATAGACTTCAGGAACTGAATGGTAATATTGGCTCTGTGGCAGATGCATTGTCCTGGTACAAGATGGTACCCCGCGGTCCTGTCCTTGGCTGCCGTTATTCAAGCTTCCTGAAAACCTTTGGCAGTCGAGTACTGTGTACTGAGCAGTGACAGTCTTGTGTTCCTCCAGAGGAACAGTTGCAATATGACCGCTTTTGGAGAAGAAAGTTGCCACCATTCTCTCTCCCACACTTCAGGGCCACTTTACTTTTATTGGTGAATTTTCATTGGGGAAAATATCCACACCGTTGACTGATGCTTATTCTCTGGATCAAACTGGCAAATCCAAGTTTCATCACCAGTAACGATGTCAGAAACGTGTCTAGGCTTGCCTTTGTCAAATCAACCAGCATTTTTTCACACCATTCAACACAGACACGCCTTTGCTCATCTGTCAAAGTGTGAGGCACCTATTAGGATGAAACTTTCCTGACTTGGAAGATAATCATGCAGGATTTTGGACACTGCAGGTGATCCAATCTGTAATGCCACTTCAATGTCCTTAAATGTTTTCACGAAACATTTTTTCCACAGCGGGGATGTTTCCCCCAGTCACTGCGGTCACCGGACACCCACTCCTCTCCTGGTCTTTCACTGCAGATTGGCCTCTTCTAAATCCTTATAACCACCGAAAAATTGTCGCATGGGGAGGAGTAAGATCCCCAAAAGCCCGTTGCAAATGCTCAAGGCTTTGAGACTCCTTTAACCGACTTTTAAAATCATAGAAAATCATTGCACACAAGGTGCCGCACAGACAGACACAGATGAACCTCCCAGGGACACCCATAAGCCCAGCAAGTTGAAACTTGCATGGGGAAGCAGAACGGACGCTGTCAACTGTGTTTCTTGGAATTGAAATGACGGAGCATAATACAGTCTGTCTCAAAACTTTAGTCATGACCTTCATATAAGGAAACCAGTCTCTGGACTTAGGGCCTACTCGAATCTAGTATGACCTTGTCTTAATCAATTACATGTGCAAAGACTCTATTTCCAAATAAGTTCCCATTCTGAGGTTCCAGATAGGCATGAAATTTTAGGGGACACTTTTCAACCCAGTATACTTGGGATTGAATTCCACCTCTGCCACTTGCAACTGTGTGACCTTATTCAAGGGTCTTGACCTCTCTCATTCCGTTTCTTCATCTTTAAACAGAGATAATAACAGGACTGTTGAGATGATTGGTGTGATGATGAAAGTCCAGCAGGTGATCATAAGCACAGACCCTGGGTTCAAATCCCAGCTCAGCCTCTAACAAGGTGACACAGGATTTCCCCATTCAGGGCTGGGCCGGGTGAGCCCCAGGTGAGCTCAGAAATCAGACCCCCATCCCTAGGCACAAACAGGCTGCCCTTTGCAGGTCACACCCTCTGGGCTCTAGGAAGGTCAGAACGAAGCAGTCTGAAACATTTTGGGTGGTTCCACCTTAAGTAGAGAGCACACACCCTAATCCTTTCCCTGAGGCAAAAACTGCAAAGACCTATACTATATATAACCCTAGGCAAAGGGGGGGGGTCGTTCTCTTTGCCATAAGCACTGGTGCTTTTTACTCCATCTGTATTCCTTTGTGTGTAATAAAATCCTATCTTACCACTGATCTATGGTCGCCTCATCCCCCCTCCTCCCCAGCGCCCTACTGAAGAAAGAAATTCCAGCAGTATAGGTTCTGCCACCTACGAGCTACATGTCCTTAGACATGACATCTAACTCTCTGGTCGTCTGTTCCCCTGTCTATAAGGAGAGGAGAATGGAAAAGATCACAGTCAGTCTTCTCTTCCCACATTTCCAGGTTCTTAGAGGTCCCTGAAGGCTCCAGATGGTTCACGGGTCCTTTTAGGATTTCCAAAAAGCCTAGAAACTACACGTTAATTCTCAACCATGGTGTAACTCTGTGCTTTTCGTTGGATTTGGGCTAATTCTATGCTAACGTTCATCCTTTCTCAAGACAAGAAGAATTCCTCATCAATAATTATCAGTGTTCCTAATAAAATTTTTCTGAAGTTTAGTGGGAAAAAAAAAAATTCCTATTTAAAATCATAAAGCTTGACAACAATCTTTCCAAACTTAGAAGAGAGAAATAATAACCAGGCAGTTCTAGGAGCTTAAGAGGTTAGCTGATATCCACTAACAATAGGGCAACAGTGAGAGCTCTCTCATTCAGGGAGTGTTCATGTGGAGCCATTGTCTTCTTCACTGTTGGCAAGATCTCTCCAAAGCAGGTATTCTTATTACCTTTATTTTATAAGTGAGCACTAAAGTCTAGGGAGGGTAGTAATTTGCCCAAGGTCACACATCTGGTTTGTTAAGTGGGGATTAGAATTCAGCCCAGTTTGACTCCTGAAATTCTTTATTTTTTTTTT
>NW_003852433.1:5782587-5784489 GCF_000181295.1 Otolemur garnettii | reverse complement strand
CCTGCCACAATGCCTGGCTATTTTTTGGTTGTAGTTGTCATTGTTGTTTGGCAGGCCCGGGCTAGATTCGAACCCGCCAGCTCCAGTGTATGTGGCTGGTGCCTTAGCTGCTTGAGCCCTGAAACTCTTAATTCAGTTGCATCCAGTTGACTATAAGCTATAGAGAACAGAAATACAATGAGCCATATGTATGTGTGTGTGCATACATGTATACACACCTATATGTATATAGGTGTATATAAAACTTAAAATTTTTCAGAAGACATGTTATAAAAAAATAAGAAGAAACAGGTGAAATTAGTTTTGATATTTAACCCACTAGATCTAAAATATTATCATTGCAACATGAAATCAATGTAAGACATTATTAATGAGATATTTTACCTTTTTTTTTTTTCATGCCAAGACTTTAAACTCTGGTAAGTATTTCATACTTTCGGGGCATCTGGGTTCAGTCTAGCCGCATTCAAGTGCTCAAGAGCCACAGGCGGCTGGTAACCACCATAATGGAGAGAGTCTGTTCCTGGATTTTCAGAGCAGGAAAAAATATCTATGTTCTTCTGGCTCCAAATCAAGAAGCATCACTGTCACGACTCCAAGGTCTCCTTAGGTGGGAGGTAAGAGACTTCAGTGACTTGTGTCTCTGCTATCTAGATTAGCCCAAGTAGCAGGTGACTCATTTCATGAGCACAAGATGGGCAGCCTCTCCCACTTTAGCCCAGCCCCACCCTGGCTGAGGGCTCTGCTGGGAGCTGAGTCCCACTTGCTCTAAAGCTCATGTGGACCTTGGAGCCCAGCCTTGACACAGGAACTCTGTGCATCAGAAACAGCCCTGCAGAGATGCCTAAAACAGTTTCAGCAAGCCCACAGGACTGAGAGTCTGTGATGGGACTTGAACTCCAGTTTAGCCATTCCTAGCTGGGAGAATTATCCTATAAAATCAGAGGCATAAAAATACTTCCTTTTTCACAGGGTTGACAGGAGAATAAAGTGGCGATCTGTAAGAATCACTTCCATGTTCAGGCATTGACTTAACACATTACCCAGAGCTGCCCTTTTTACCCCATTTTATAGACAGAACACAGCGGCTCTAAGAGATGAAATAACTTGGCCAGCATCACATTAACTAGCAGTAAGTAATCGACCCAGTGATCACAGATCATTTCTCCTAGGGTGGTTGTGAGGATTAAATGCATTAATAAATTAAATTAAAGCATTACAAGAGTGTTGGGCAGTCTATTTTTGTTCTTATCGTTGTCATCACAATTGTCAACATTATCATCCATAGTCTCTGTCATCCTTGTTTTTTTTTGGCTGGGGCTGGGTTTCAACCCCCCACCTCCCATATACGGGGCGGGGCCCCACTCCTTTGAGCCACAGGCACCGCCCTTTGTTACCATTGCCATTTACATCCTCATCACTGTTGTCCTTGGTGTCATCCTTATGTCATCTTCTGCCTTCCTGTGTGTGCTGGGCACAGACTTGCTAAGCCTACCTCAAGCGAGTTTCTTAACCTAGCTAAGCACTAAATTGTGCTAAATCTAATCAATAGCACACCGAAAAAAATTAAGGTCAGGCTGAAAGATGATTCTTGTTTGGAAGATACACAAACGCCCTCACACACATACCCCCAGGACATTTTCTTTGGCCGGAGAACACTGCCAGCACACACAGCTTCGAGAATGCCTCCAGGGAGAGAAAAATAAGTTACCTGCCACAGGGCGTATGGGGCTTATTTTCTTCTAGTACAAAAAAGGCTCAGGGAGCACAGCCTCGCTTCAGCTTCCTGGACACCCAGTGGGGAGCCGCCAAGTAAAATAACCTCCCTCGGGTGTTTAATGTGCTACTCAAACAGAGGGGAACTTGTCTGGGGTGTTCTAGCAACACTGCCAACCAAGTTCA